>NC_047529.1:87843624-88147401 GCF_012275295.1 Melopsittacus undulatus | reverse complement strand
GTTTAAGAATGCCACACACAGATTACATTGCAAAATGGGACGTTAGCATTTTTGTAGGGTTGGTTTGTTTGTTGTGTGATATGGGTTTGTTTGGCATTTTTTAAGTGTATAGAGCAGTCATTGCCTTGGCCATAACTGTTTTCCTTTTACACTGTATACTTCTTAAATACAGCTGTAGGTTAAAAATCAAATCAAATCCTTTATCCTACTCCTCAAACACACAAAACAATCTGAGATATGCATACAAGGTACTTGACCTCTGATTCCCTGTATGAAATAGATATGCAGATTAAATACTTGAAGAATACCTCTGAATTGTCAAAGTCAACAGGGAAACTCAGTGGTTTTGGTTTTATTTTGTTTTAAATAGGAAAGGAGCTCTTGAACAAAAGTGACAACTGGGATAAACAGAAACAACAAAATACTCATCAACATCCATAAAATTAAAACCAAACAGAACACCCAAAACCTACTAACCTCAGATATGAAGTAAAGGGTACCTCTGTGTCTGTAAAGCCGTGCTGATGGTTGCAGCTGAATAGCTTTGGTGAGATCAGACAATGCTTCACTGATTCGTCCTAATGGGGACAATATCTAAGAGTATAAAACAAAAACAGTTTACAGCAAACAGACTGAATAGATTTGGTTTAGAAATATGAAGATTATTCTTTTCCAGATTCAGCTGAAACAGAGTAAGCATATTTGCTGGTAAGTTCTACTATAAATTTCACTACTTCTTGCTTTTAAATCAAAGAGAAAAATCTGGGGTTTTTTTTCTGTTTGTTGGTTTTCTTTTTGAGAAAATTGCATTCAGTATACCTAAACCATAGGTATATACCTATACCAATAACATCTGTTGGAACCTAGTATTCCAAATAAAAACAAATCAGCCAGAGCAAAATGCTATTTCAAGTTATTTCAACACATTCAACTGAAAATGGAATTAAAGTACTCACAAACCTTTTTATTTCTTAAAAATACTTCCCCCAAAGGAAAATGTTCTATTTTCCAATTATTTGAATGCTTTTTGCATTTTTAGATCAAGGTTATCAACAAATGTATTATCAAGTCATTAAACCCATGAAACTTGTGAATTGCAATTTCATATTATGGCAATTAACATTACACAACATGCCATGTCATTTAATAATAGTTAATATAATTAATAATAATTATGATAATTATAATCATATATTCATATTTAATAAATGTTTATGCTTTTGATTTGTCTGCAAAGCTGCTTCTTGAAATTTATAGTCTGTAATTGACAAAACTGGATTTTCAAAATTAAAAGTATCTGTGTATCTGAATTATATTTAACTTTTATGCACAAATATGAACACACACTATTTCATTAAAAACTCATTCTTTACAAGTTTGGCACTTTGCCAGTTCATCCTAACAAATTTACTATGGAGATACTAAGTGTAAACAGGTAAGGTTCAAGTGGTATTTTGATTCATAATATTAAGAACACCCCAAGCAACCAAACACCAAAACCCACATGATCTTGCTGTATTGTATGTCAAAAAATAAACACTACATACAATATACGCTACTCTATTGGTTACAGTAACTCCATATGGTATATGTTTCATTTTGAAAATAAACACTCCACAAATTACATTGTGTGAGAGCAAATATGCATATTTTTAAAGGAGTAATAGTCACAAAAAAACACAGATAAGAGCTTTAGTCATTAAATCAGTGAAGAAATAACTGAAAACACTGTATAATTGGAACTTCTCAAAAAAACCTGAAGACATAAAAAATACTCACTTCTGCTCGCTGTTCATATACTTCAGGATGATCTGGCTCTAGACTAATCACCCTACTGAGCTCAAACAGAGCAAGTTCAGCATTTTTCATATCCTGAAATGAAGAAAAATAAACAAGGTAAACAACTGTGCATATTTAAAGTAATATACTCTTGACGACTGAAGGACAACAACAAATAGATTGCCCAAGTTTCTGAAAATTATCAGTTTACCTTATAAACCCTACACACCTTTCCTAATCACATTAAGATGTGGTATTATACAAATAGCTGGGAAAGAAAAAAAACACCTATCTGCTATAAACAAGAAAAACAAACTTCGCTTGTACACATCATCTTTGTGCTGTACCTCTAAATTTATTCATAAAACCCTGTAAATAAACATTAGGTTTACAGCTCCACAGGTACCATTCCTGGCAGCAAAACTGGCTGAAGTTTTCACGTGAACTCCAACACACACTCTCACGCACTAGTGAGTGCCTAATGAGCACTCATCAGTGCTGTCTGTAACTTACACCAAGTACTACTGGCAAACAGGTTGATGCCACCAGCATCTTCTCTACCTGAATTTTTATACTGTCCTCAGTAAATGGTACACTGGAAGTAGTTACTTAATTGGAAAGAAAAAAAAAAAAACCAACCAAATTCCAAACTGGTGATATAACAATCTCATTAGAAAACTCTCTCAAGTGGCTGTGGCCCCTAGTTTTACTATCCACCACTCACAACTGCGAGTATTTCTCCTTTTGCACCCCTGCTTCACTACCATAGTCAAACAAAGCAAATGTGCCCAAGGCTTGAGCCATATGATCCACTAGATTCCCCCTGTGGGGCACCCACCAAGGGATGAACACATCATTATAGTAGGGATGGCACAAAGATTTTGGGATGTACCTATCAACACTGGCTCCTCCTGTTACAGGCCTTATAGTTTGGATTCAAATAATTCCATAAGATATTAATTTAAATAATTATCTACTCACATGTAGTCCTTTTTTCCCATATGCTATCCCTCGTCCGTAAATTGCACTAACCAGCTCTGGCTCTTCCTGTCAAGATTAAACATGAACACAGTAATCAGTCGAGTACAATAATCAGTTGAAGTTTGTGCTTATTTGGGGTTTGGGCGGGCTCTTCTGTTTCTTTAAAAGGTACCTTTCTTCAATATATATTTATTTCCTGCTGATCTTAAGTAGTATGCAATGAACAATCACAGTTATCAGGCAAAGAAATTGACTATATCATGGTCCATACTTTTACATACTTGCAACTTCCAATTCAATTCACTGGAATTGTTCTGGAGTATTTGTCTGGAAAATAAGCTAAACAGAGTGCAGTTATAGTGCCAGTGACCACCTATCAGAAACTATGTGCACATTAGCATAGTCTGTTGTCCAGCCTTCATTATCTGAAACCTTACTGATAATTATCTGACTTCTAACATCACTGAAGTGATAATAAACATGCATTTCAGACATTCAAAGCTTGTTTTATTTGTAATTTAAATTAGAGATTCAAAATTGGGAAGCAGGAAATGGTGACATCTTGATGAAATTTGTATTCAGGCAGGTATCCTGCCAAAATAGTTTTGCAAAATTTAAAAAAAACTTTCCTTGGGTTAGATTTAAGTCTGTCACTTTCCAACTGGGACACTTAGGGGGATGTATCTTACGTAGTGAAACTACTTCTTGTGCAACGTTATTTACTCCAAATGCAGTTTTCCATTCAAATCTTAAGAACTACAACAGCGAAACTGCTTTTCTTGGCACAACGATGTCAATGCAGCCAGTTTCCCTGAAAAACAGTCAGGAATCACACCATCTTCACACCAGCAACCAACACAGCTGTGCTACAACTGTTTGTAGCATAGGCCTGGTCTCATTTAACTGGTACAACTGCAAAGAAGTAAATTACTTCATTGACAAAACAACATATATGTGGCACACCAATGCCAGCACCTTGCCAGACTTGTGTTGATTCCGAGTGTACACTTGCCAATGTCAACTTCAGGTAACTTCCTGAACAGTGGCTAAGCAAGGCTGTTTTGTTCTGTTACATGTTTTAATATTCACTTCATATGGCTTACGGAAAACAGAGTGAACAATTATAATCACTTAACAGCCTTTCAGGCATAGAAAAAGCATTTTATTAATTTCAACTGAGATGTGTGCATTGCATAGGTATCCTATTATATACACATTTCTCACATCTTTCTAATCACTGTATCTTGCTTATCTTCACTTATACTGCGTTTCCCTCTTAACATAATGTTTCTTTCCTTCTTAATATAATGTCTCCTCTTTATAAGTCCAGTAGTTTTTGAAGCAGGAGTTCTCATTAGGGGAAAAAAAAAAATAAAAAAAAAATCCTCACACTAAAACAAAACAAAAAATCAGATATGGCTAAAGACCAAATCAAAACAATAAAAACATTCTGCTCCTCTGATAAATTCTTTGGAATAATTTCATTAAATTACCATGCTTTAACTCAACTGAAGTACAAACCATGTAACATTTGAGTTAAAAACAAACAAAACCCCAAAACATGCTAGTATTTGCAGTATTACTTTCAGCTTGTATTTGTGTGTTACAAGGAGTTTAGATCAAAAAGCAGGTCCGTGCTCCTGACAGTTTCAGCTTCTTAGCTCTAAAAATACAGTATTTTGAAAACAGCTTTAGTTGAAGCCTTTAAACTGTTTGGATTGGTTTTGTTTTAAGAGTGGTCACTTTCTACTTCTCAGAAGAGATTCTTTACTTTGGTCAGACAAACAAAGTATGTTGAAGTATTTGTTACATTTTATTTATATATTAAACTCATCAAATACTTACCACTGAAGAAGGATAAACCTAGCATACAAAATCATTTATCATCATGAAAACAATGTGCCACTTGCCACTATCCTAAGTGATCTGTCAGGTTTTTTCTGATGTTACCAGCAACATGCTGTCACCCAAAAAGTCCACATTAAAATATCTCAGCCTACACATTAAGAGGCTAATTAAATGCACTTCAGTTTTGCCCAAGTGAGGATTTTGAAGATGCTTTTTTTTCATCAGTGCCAAAAAATGATTATTCCTACAGATAAGAAATATACTCAGCAAATAACCAAGACACTGAATCACCTGATTTTAAGGAATATTCTTATTGCACAGGGAAAAAAAAAATTTTAGCATAATTACGCTCATTTTAAAATCTATAATTGAATTATTCAGTAAAGCCATGTGTTGCAATGGCTAACTTCATAAAGTGATTGTTTAGGGGTCCAAACACAAAACTTACCTGCAGCATTGTTGAAAAGTGTCGTACGGCTTCATCATACAAGCCATTGCCAATCAACACGTAAGCAATTGCTAACAAAACATCATAAATGTCAATAAAACAGCAAAAACCATCTGATTATACTTTTTGAAATACATTTTAATACATAAACCACAGAATCTTTACCCATATTAAAATTCTGAAAAGCTTTAAAGTTTATGCATACCCCCTTTTTGGAATACATGGCAAGTGTTTGAACAAGAAACAGACCACTGTTTTAGACACATATTCCCATAATCTCCACAAGATATAAAAATCACAGTCAAATCACAAGACTGGAATGCTGTGGTTATGCTTTCATGACTGAAGTTCAGTTCTGACAGCTGAATATCTCAAGATTGTTTCATGTTGCATGTTTTAATATCTCACAGCTCTTAACTCTGGATTAAGATCTGTCTACACTGCCCACAGAGAAACAACTATCTTGAGGACTAGAGCTGTTACAGTACGTTTCCCCAGGCAGTTCACATGAGCAGCTGATGGTAGAACTAAGAGCTGGAATTCACCTTTCTAATACTCCTAACAAGTTTTAACAGTCATACAGACAGGGCAGAAGAGACACCTATTGGCTTAATTACTTACTCAAACATGAAGAGATAAATAAGCCAGTGGCAACAACGATATTTTTAATAAGACACAGACACTTATCTTTCATGCAGGCAGAAACACACTGTTTTGGCAGTGTCACTAAGTGCTGTTCATTAGAGGAGGAAAAAGTAAGACAGGTAGAAAATTTATTTAATCTAGACTTTGACTTATTCTTGAAGCATTTCTATTATGCAGAAGGAAGTAACTCTGTGCAATACAAGCCTTTTCCTCAATACAGAAAAAGCTTCACTTGGTACAAAAACACAGCATTGTCAAAAAAAGAGAAGAAAATTGGCAGAGTAAGACAGTTGAAGAGCTCTTGAATTTTCCTCATTTCATTCTTCTCCAAGACTACACAGTTCTAAGTACCATCTTTACAGTTCCAATCCCAGCACACAGAACAGTTGGCATGTAAAATAAAATTAACTCAACCATGCCAGTATTAAGGAAAGCAACATAATGAAGACTCATTGTCTTGCTGATAATGTGTTTATTTTGTTTATCCAAGACTCTTGGTTAAACAGAGGAGGTCATAGATTATGTCTGTAGAACTATGGCAAGTGATTGGTAGCTAGTAGCTGATACGATATCAGCTTCTTAAATTTTAATTCTTTGATTAATCTTTCATCTTTAATTATATACCACAAAATACAAGTACCCTACTATGAAAAAATCTAGGGATAACAGTGGTCCCTTAGTCCTAGTACTTAGGTGCCAACTTTGCTTCAGGATGCTCCATACATTTCACACTACTTTCTCTCAGAACAGTTATAAGTATCACACACAAACAAGAAAGATCCAGGCTCCTTACATTATGACATACTTGAAATCAAGTGGGTAGGTAGGTGTCAGCCTACATGCCAAACATGAAGACAGGGATCTTCTGGCATATCTTCCAAGTCTACAGAGCACATACTAAAAGCATAAAATATTTCCTGCTGGACTTAAGTTTAGTATTACCTGCAGGATTCTATGAACACAGATACGCTAGGAATATAAAAAAAGATTAAGCCCCAAAATTTTCCTGTGAAGGCAGGAATTATGTCAATCAAAAACTACAAAATTGCTTTAATTTCATTAAACAACTTATGAGCAACGTCTCCATTTGTTCTTATGTGTAAGACAGTCTGCTGCTTTCCTTGGCATACACTCTCAACAATCTCTTTGCTGCCTCATAATACCTCTGCTTCCTATAGAGGACATCAGTTAGGAGAAGCAGTGCAAGTAAGTCCTTCCTCAAGTCCTTTGAGAGAAGTATTTCTTGCTGTTCTATTTGAAATGCCTTCATTTACTGTGCTGAACATGCTTTGAAAAAATATCAGCCAGCAGCTTGCATAAGGACATAATTCAGAAAGCCTGTAAGGATTGACAGGAAGAATGTGTGGAAAGGGAAAGACAAATACTAGATCTATGGTTGATAGAAAGCATATTCCATTGGTAAAAAATTTTGGATATTTGAATAGTTTTAATTATCAATAATTACAGAGAAAAGGAAGCAGGAAACAGCTCAGACTGTTTAAGAGGACTAATTCAAAAGCTTTTTGAACACTTGCTTAAGCAGAGATAGTGAAGAATTCTAAAGAACAAGGCAGAAAAGATTTTTAGGAAAAGATACACATATTTGCTTTATATAACCAGAGAAAACTCTCTGTATTTTCAGGCTTATTAAGATCACTTCAAAATTAATGCATCAGTGAGGAATCATCAGTTTAGTTTGAAAAAATTCAGTGCTAATAATCAGTACATAATTCACCTGCATAAACCTAATGTAAGGCATCTTACCCAATTCTTCATTTGTGTTGTCATTATCAGTAGCAAATGGAAATCGTTTCTGCTCTGCAAGCAACTTCGCTTGACCCTGTAAAACATCATGGTTTTTAAGTGTTTAGCAGAGAACAGTACAGAATTTAATAGGAAACCTGTGTCCTAAATCCTTCAGAGAATACCTTGTATCAAAAAGTTAAGACTAATGTGATTGCTCAAAGTAACTGAAAACAAATTCATCCCTAGCCTTAGATGGGGAGAAAAACTGCTCTTCCCCCAGGTGCTGCTGCTTTCCTCTCTAACGCAAGACTAACCAAACCTTTCCAATGAAAGGCCATTGTCAGCATTTTACCATTGGCCCAAGTTTTTTTCATTGCACCTTCTTAGCATGAAGTTTTGGAAGTCTAAAACACATACTGTTATAGATGAAAGTTTATACTCTTTACTCCATTAATTATTCCTTTATCACCTCATAGGGAAGGATACTACAGAAGAATAAAATACTGAAATGAAACACTGGGAAGAATATCGCTCCAGCAGTAAAGACAAGTTTAACTCAATGGTGCCATACTAGAGTAAAAAAGGCTGCCCTTTCAACAATGACCTTCTATCAGTCCTAGACTTTGTTCAGTCAATTGTAGTCTCATCCAAGATGGCTGTTTCCCAAATAATGCTCCTGCAGAAACTAATACTGCCAAAGACAACCCCTCAGAAATACAGAAATGCTCTATTTATTTTCACAAGTATTTTCCATGGACAGCTGTAAGCCTACAAGAGCAATTTATGTTAGAAGAGAACAAAATGCTCATTTAATTGATAGGCATTCCAAACTGTTTTAGTAAGCAAGAAAGGAAAAAAATAACTTCTCTCACTGCTTGGTTCTCTTCTTTTGCTTCCACTAAGCAGCACTTTAACTTGATCTTTAAGTTCAGAGAAGACAGCTAAACACCTTAAACTATAGAGAACATATTTAACTTATTTCCTCTACTGAAAAGACTGCACTTAGTCATTCTCTCGTCCACTCTTTTTCGCTTGTTCAAAAGTAGCCTCACTATTTGTGTCTATGACACAGACATTCAAATGATATACAGAACACAAAAGTAACTGGCAAATCCCTTTGTGCAGTTTCTACCCTGTTCATCTAATAACCTCAGGAATGAGAAGAAAGCTTGGTCTGATCTAAAAACTTGAGTATTTTGGAGGGTATGAATGATTAGCAAATTGGATTTTATGAACTTTGTTTTTACTGCAATTAGAGATCATGTATGATTACACTATAACATTCTGAGAATTGCTACTCCACCTGCTGCTGTACCTACAGTAACAGAATGGAAAAGTTCTTTTTCTCATAGGAAAAAAGGCACTAAAACCATCACAAAAATGACCAGGGTTCAGCAGCTATACCAATTATTAAACTACATGTACATTGTAGACCATGGCAGGGGGGTTGGAACTAGATGATCTTAAGGCCCTTTCCAACCCTAACTATTCTATGATTCTATGATTTACATATCACACACCTCCAGAAACAAATTTTTCATGTTATCAGCAGCCTTCAGGTAATTTCCAGAAAACTTACTTCAGAAACTGATCTTCAACATTTAACTCTGCAAAACATTATTCTTCTATAATTGTCTTAATATTAAAAAAAATAACTTTTACTAAAGTACAACCTCTATCTTGGTGGACTAACAAAAAAAGCCAATAGATCTTGGTCTGTGGACAAAAGATAAGATAAAGCAAAATTCCACACTGGGTATTGAAAATTAAGCTACAACCAAAGGAATCTGGCATTACATTAATATTCTATGAACTGCAGAGCTGCAGGTGACACTCAGCATGAGAAGCATCACAGTTTTCCCTGGCCTCACCTGTTTTGTTATCACAGAATAACAGAACAGTATTTGATTCTTTGAGTGGCACAGGAAGGGGATTCATACTTCAACAAATTCTGAGTAGTTATAGGTTACTCATCCTGTGGTTCTATATGCAAACATTGAGTCATTCTGCCTTCCAGAAATGAGAAGAATCTTTTCACAGTACCAACTCCCAATAGGTTGAATGGTTGCTCTCTTCAAAACCTTTTTGAAACAGGAAATTTCTTACAAACTAATTTACATTTCACTGTTTTAGGAAGAATTACTGGTACCTTTACACAGAAATCTGATCAATAGCTGATGAAGAAGAATATTCAAGCTAAATAACTCACTTGGTGGATTTTGCAGTAGAGAGGTTTTATTTCCAAATGCCACCTTCATGGAAGTTGCTTCAAATTTCAACACTGTTTTCATGCTCCCCATAGCCAATAATATCTGCAAATTGGCCAAGGCTTCTTTGTATACTCACATAGAAATTATGTGAGGATTTTCAATGTCTGTGACTCTATTGGACTAAAGAAGTTACATCAAACCTGTGTTCTTATGTAGACTGAAGATTATATTTGTTCAAGATCAACAGGTTAACAGTAGTGTTGCAGGAAAAATCAAATTCCAAAATAATCCTCTTAAAATGTCTCTACCAAGAGACACTCTGTTTTTGTTAGAATATTCTCCACACATGATGCTGTTTATCACATTTACTGAAACATGGTCTGAAGCCTCTCTTATATGTGCACATTATTTCTGTAGCGATTGTAAGTTATCTATCCTACACACCCATTTTGTGGTAAGCCTCCTCAGGTTTAATCTGAATAAAAAAATTAACATCTTTCCCTTTTTCAGCAGCCTTAAAAATAAAATATTAATTAGTAGACTAATCCAGTTAAAGGTTTGCCTTCAGTGAAACATCAGCTTCAATTAGCCCTACAGACTCATGGTGCAGTACTACTTTCATGAGCAGCCTTTTAGGGACCTATGACTACTGATTAATAAAATCCATTTGGATTTATTTGCCTGAACTTCATTCTAACTGGTTATGCAGCTAAAGTGATCTGTGACTTCAACAATATATTAAAAATTGTTTCATACATTATATTCTTGACAGCATACCAGAATTTTTTCTGTGTTGAGAGAGAGCACAGAGTCACAAGATGAAGACCCTCCTATGTCACAATCGGATTCATGGAAGTGCAAAAAGGATGAATCTGGGGGAAAAGAGATAAAATACATTTAGGCACTCAAAGAGTTACACTTATGTGTCATTATCACACCTCACACTTCCTCATGTTCATCTGAACAGCTTCCCCACTGGGCACTCTGCAGGACAGAGCTTTCATGAAGTGCTTCTTTCTGCCCTCAACACTACATCCACACAGCCAGGGAAGCAATAGTTGCCATGACTGCTTTTACATAATTTGTTTTCTTACTACTTCTTCTTTTGGCTAAAAATACAGAAACAACCATAATAAAAAATCTTAAAAAAAAAAGGAGGGGATGCGATAAAAAAAAGGAGAAAGCTGGAAGTAAAAAAGAAAATTTTGGTGTAGACATGTCCCCATTTGGCATTATGACTACATTCTCTGGCCCAAGAAATTGAAGACAAAATTATCATTCCAATCCCAGAAAAGAAAATAAACAGAATTGACCATACAGAGGTAGGGAAAGAGATGCTGCTACTGGATGTCCAGGAAACAGGTATAAGGACTGTATAAAGCAGACAGAATAGTAAACCATAATTGACTGAACATCTACAAAGGTTCTCAGAGGTATAAAAAAAAGTATAAGATTGATTCAAACCTATAAGTCTAATGCAGCTTGTTGGCATAGCAAAGTTTAACAAATAAGAAACAAAAATAATCAACAGAACCCCCCCAGACTGACAGACTACAGAAGTCACTACTTCACCTACAGGGTGCTGTAACTGCTATCCCAACAGAATTGTTGGCTTCTAAATGTTCAGATCTTAAAGCCTCTGTTTACTCAAAATACTTCAAAAATAAACATGAAAAATCTAATAAACAGTATTATCTCTTTGATTCTATGTTGCAAATACCAAATTTTATTATCTTCCCTACTGTTTGTAAATATAATCTTATGCTAAATTGGAAAGGCTGGGGGCACTGTGTGTTTCTAATTCACTTTTACAGGCAGTGCTATACTTATATTTTTATTACATAAGGGTTGCAATTAGCTAAACTCCCCATTTCTCACAGGTACAGTGCTAAAAGAGAAACAGTCATCTTGTAAAGATAAGTCAAAACAGCATCTAAAATCATGCCCTGTAAATAGAACCTTAGAACTAAGTTGAGCCATAAAAGATAACTAGTGGGAGAAGTTTACAACAGAAGCCAGAGTCACGAAAAGCAGAACAGTTTAAAATCAGAAAGTCCAGCAGCGGCCACACATAGTTTTCCAGCAAAAGCATTGCCATGAAGAGGTTTCAACACTGCCCTCTGTTCTTCATGTTGGCCAAACCCTCCTGTGCTACAGCATTATTAACACATTACTGGTTCTGCATTGGTGCTGGTAAGTCTGTGACAGTTAAGAGCCATTGCTGTGGACTCACTGAACGTGACAGACAACAGATAACCTTCAGAATAATTTTGTGCATAACAGCAAGAATTTATTGAAGAAAATTTTTAATAAGGTGGTAGGGAGTGAGAACAGCCTATTACAAGTTATATGGGGAAAAAAGGACCCTCCAAACCTTGCAATACTTGGGGCAACAAACTGCTTTACTCATAAGGAAGATGAATCTGCCTTTGCAAGTTAGATACAGTCAAACCCATACCACACTGCCTCATTGTAAACTTAGAAACATCAGCCAAAGAAATCATCCTGGACCTTGTAGTAGGCTAGAAGAGAAACTAATTGATTCTCAGCTTCTGGGGAACTTGTACTAAAACAAAGAGTGAAAGCTTAGGGGAATCTTTTAACTGGTAAGTTATTTAGCCACAGGACGTAAACAGAAAGGAGCAAACTGATATACAGCAATTTGAGGGTAAGTACACTGTTCTGTAACTAAGGGCTATCTCATAATCAGTGTATGCAAAGTACCTGAGGTACCTCATGATTTAAGCAGAATTCCTGCTTAAATTCCATCTCAGTTACACTGGTCTCTTTAAACCAAGATACACCATTAAATCAACATCTAATCTTCCAAATACACTTGGGAAGGAACATCCTGAGTCAATCATTCATGTTCTAGTACCAGAAGAAATGCAATGAAATACTTTGCCATTTATTAACTGTAATGGTTTATTAACTGTATGGTATACAGCTGTTATCTCACACTGGGTGAAAGTCTTTCTGATTTTATGCTTAAGCTTGAATGACTTGGAGCAATGGTCACCTGAGATAACTTTCTCAATCTGATTTAGCATTAACATACCGTGATAAAAAGCACACATATAGAGGGGGGGGAAAAGGCAAACGTAGGAAACTCCTATCAAGGTATTTCCAGAAAACCTGTGATTTTTAGTGGATTACACTAACTGCATATTGTCCTTAGGGACCACAGCAATTGTTGTTATGAGCACAGAATGTATGAATTAAGGGGAAAAAAACACCTGCAGACAGTTAAGCAGTTACGACACATCACTAGTCATTCTCATACAAACAGTGAGTGCCTATATTGAATTGATAAAACTTTTTTCTTCATCTGTATTACATGCACATTGTAGTTCAGATTGCTATTTTTAACAGCACGTTCACACTATGCTCATGATCAAAGATCATAAGAGATTACTTAAGTCACATGACCCTGATGCAACAGATATTTAAACTATATTTAGTTAAACTGTATTTAAATTGTACGATTCTAAGACCAGAAGATCTGCTACCTGAACTTGGAGTGCTCGTAAAGAAAAGCATTCAGTTGACCAGGAAAATACATGTAAATCTAGTTGAAAACGCATCACGCCGTGTTCAACTCAATCATACGAGCACAAAGAGTTTGCATGTCTATGCATTACTGAGAGCCGAGTTTAAAAAGCACGCAGAGCACAGCGGTTAGACCTGGCAGGTTGGGGAGTGGGACAACAGGAATCCTCGAGGCTGTGTGACAGATACAACAGGCCCTACGGCTATCCCTTTCCAGGAGCGAGCGCTTTTCCCCCGCTCAGCCCCACAGCCGCGGTCTCATCTCCGCTCCGCACGGCACACCACTTCTCGGGGCTGCAGCTCACACAGAAGATTCCTCAGTATGAGTCAGCTGAACAGCAGTAACGCGAACAGCTGTAACACACACAGCCGGGCCCCCTCCCGCCGCCGGAAGGGACCCCGCACCGCGTCCCCTCGGCGCTTCAGGGTGGGGTGGGATGAGGCGAGGCGCGCCCACACTTTCTTCTTCTCCCGCCACCCTCCACAGTGGCGAGGCGGGGAAGGCGAGAGGAGAGGGGAACCACCGCCCCCCGGCCTCTGGGTTCCGCTGTGCCGCTAGGCTCACGGCCGCCTCACCCCGCCCTGAGGCTGAGGGCGGTCATCACGGCAACGCCCCCGACTCACCGCACTCGGCCGAGTACTGCTCTGCCCACTCTCCCGCCGAGGCACAGCCTCCCACCAGGCCCTGGCGCTGCCGGGGCAGCTCCTGGTTTAGCAGGGACAAGGCCAGCGCGGTCCGGACCATGGCCAATATAGCCAGCGACACCCACAGCAACCTCACTGCCCCGGAGCCCTCGGCAGGTGCCATCTTCCCAGGGCGCATGCGCACCTCTTCCGCCTAGCTAGGGGACAGAGGGCTCTCTCCCACGGGTCCGCCATCAGGTAGGCGGGCACCGCAGCGCTGCCCCCTGGGACATGGAGTCCCACACCGACAAAGCCAGGTCGCCGACGGCAGCAGAAAACCACATTTCCCAGAATGCCCGGCGGTGCGGGCCCTGCCCGGCTCCGCCCCCGAACGCGGAAGTGAGGCGTTTGTAGCGCTGACAGGCCGGAGCGTGCGTTCGCCCACCATGGCGGCGCTTGGTGCCTACCGCTGCATCGAGTGCAGCAGGGAGGCGGCGGAGCTGTATAGGGACTACCAGCGTGGGGTGCTGAGGATCTCCATCTGCGTGAGTCGGGGTGGCCGGGCAGTGGGCAAGGGAGAATGGAGGGTAGAGGTGGAGGGGACAAGTGAGAGGCTTCGATGTCAGCAGCAGCAGGTGGTGGCACGTGGTCCTGTGGGGCCCTGCTTCGGGCCTGTGCTAGGCCTAGGCCTAGACCTAGGGCCGGCTCAGAGGCCAGCGGATGGTGGAGTTCCCTGGAATCTTGTTTTCTGTTTGTTGAGCTTCCCAACATCATTTCCCTCCAGTTCCTCGAGGGCACCTGTGCAATAGCACTGCCCAGTGGCCTGGGCACTCCCGTGCTGGGCACCACAATGGGATTGTCATTGTGCTGTGTTTGTAACTCACTGACTGCAGACCTGAGCCCGGCTTCATGGTTAGACAGCTTCAGCACAGCTATGAAACAGCTGAAATTAAGCATCGAGGTTTGTCTCATGCCTAAAGAGGCCTTCAAGAGAGCTGGAGAGGGACTTTTTACAGGGCCAAGGGGGACAAGTGACAGAACAATGGGGAATGGCTTTAAGCTGATCAAAGGTACATTTAGATTAGATATTCAGAAGAAGTTCTTCATTATAGGGTGCTAAGACATTGAAACAGGTTGCCCAGAGAAGCTGTGGCTGCTCCATACCTGGAAGTGTTCAAGGCAAGGTTGGATGGGGCTTTGAGCAACCTTGTTTAGTGGAAATTGTTGAAGGGAGGTTGGAGCTGGATGATCGTTAGGTCCCTTCCAACCCTAACCATTCTTTGATTGTATGACCAATGATTATTCAATATACAGGTGTGGAGCTCTGTACTCCTGACCACCTATGGTGGCTGTACTTCCCATAATGGTTCCAGCACTTTTTAGGCGGTTCACTGCTTTTTCTTCTTACTCTGCTTCTCACAGAGTTCAGTATTTTCCAAAATGTTTTCATGATGTTAAAATAACTATTCTTTTAATGTCTGCTACATTTTCTTGGAGATCTTGCAGCCACAGGAAAAAAAAAACAACCAACAAACCAACATTTGCTATTTTAAGCAGTGCTTTCAACTATTTCTACATTATTGTTTTAATTTTTTATAGGGTTTATGGAGTCTTGTCTCCAGTGGTTAGTTTTGACTTAACATCCTCTATTTCAGTGTAAGGAGAAAAGAATTTTGGAATAGAGGGATCTGCAAATACATCTTGTCTAAGCCTTTTATCTGTGTGTTTCACAACATCCTCTCTGCTCCTTATAAAATTGGCAAAGTGCTGGGTTTGAGCCAATTGTTATTTGTGTTTTGTAAGGAACTAGTTGTGTATCATTCAGCTTCCTTTTGGGTGGTTTCCCCCCGTTTTGTAGCCCTTGGCACTTTGAGAATGCTGATAGGAGATGGATTTATTTACTAATCCTGAAGCTATAAAGATAATGGATGACAAGAAAGCTTTGTATGAAACCTGTGATGAATTCCTTTACAACTTTATAACTTTGAGTTATTCAGACATTTCCTGGATCAAAAATAGAGATCAAGGGCAGCCAGATCACAGACGTCTGTGACTAGTTTCTAGTTGGGGAAATAGTGGTTAGCTCAAGCTGAAAGATGTATGTGTTAGATTTCAGCTTCTGTTATCAACTAAAGGCTGTGAAAATAAGATGTGTACAAATTACTGATGGGAGTAGAAAGAGCTGATTCACATCCTTCTCTTTATCCCAGCCCAGCAGGCAGTTAAAATGGCTTGTTGCTGTAGAGCATAAACCAACTAAAAATATACATAAAAATCTCTGCAGATGTTTCAAAAGCTAGAGAGATCAGCAGTTTTCTTAGGTAGAAGACAAAGTAACAGATATTGGTTTCTGCAGGCTTCAGACATGCACACTACAAGGAGAAATTGATTGTTAGTTGCTTTTTTGTGTTAGTATAATGCATCATGTTTAGCAGTGAATATAAATTACATCAGATCGTTGGTAGTCAGATCATGCAGTCAAAACGTGTCATTGGTACATCATGAAAATGTTAATAGTTTCTATAGAGTTCATGTGGAACTTGAAACTTGCCTTTGAAATCAAGGACAAGTTGGATACAAAAGGACAAGTATAAAGCTTATGCCTGCAGCCATATCACATAAGATTTAGCCCATCGTGTAAACCAAAGTCATCAATTACTCTTATTAATTTGGCCATGATAATCTCTGGGCAAACTGGGAGCAAGTAGATGGCACTTCTTCCTCTTATTGTTTAACCATTGGTGAATCAAAGAGCCTGGACTTCTGGAGCTGTGGTATCCTGTGCAGAATCAGACTTGGGTCCCAGTTGCTGTGTTCATTGTAAGCACCAAACTCTTACAAGCAGTGTAAAAGAAAGAGCAAATAGTCACATGCTCCTAGCAAATTGGAATTCTGTCCACCTTTCTTCATACAGTTCCAGATCTGTACCATTTTTCACTTGATCCTACCAGTCTGTTTTCTCTATCCATGCTGTGGGTTGTTATGGTTCAATTTCAGTCGTAGACCTAGTTGCTGTTATCTGGTGCATGCCTATGCTGGTTTTGGCTAGGACAGAGTTAATTTTCTTCATAATCACTGGTATGGGGCTATGCTTTAGGTTTGTGCTGAAAACATTGTTGATAATTAGTGGATGTTTTAGTTACTTCTGAGCAGTGCTTACACAGTGTCAAGGCCTTTTCTTCTCACACCTCCCGACCAGTGTGGAGGCTGGGAGTGCACAAGAAACTAGGAGGGGACAGATCCGGGGCGTCTGACCCCAACTGACCCAAAGGATATCCCAGACCATATGGTGTCATGCTCAACACATAAAGCTGGGGGAAGAAGAAAATGGAGATGTTCAGAGTGATGGTGTTTGTCTTTCCAGGTAACTGTTACGCATTATGGAGCCCTGCTGTCTTGGGGATGGCTGAATGTCTGCCAGTGGGAAGCAGCAAATTAATTCCTTGTTTAGCTCTGGTTCTGTGTGTGGCTTTTGCTTTGCCTATTAAACTGTCTTCAATCCATGAGTTTTCTCACCTTTAGTGTAACAATTCTCTCCCCCATCCTGCTGTGGGGAGGGAGGGAGTGAGGGAGTGGCTGTGTGGTGCTTACTTGCCAGCTGGGGTTAAACCATGACAGCGTCATCCTCTCTAAGCCTTTCTCTCTATTTCTGGACACTCAGGAAGTGCTGATAATAGGGGTGGTCCACACAAGCAACAAGCAATTGAAAGCATGTTAGTAAGAAACATGGTTTATAAAGTGGAGATGAGAATGTTAGAAGATTGGCAAGATCAAAAGATTACTTCAATTGGGCTGATCTGAATTCATTTTTATCTGTTTAGTGCAGGAAAGCATTGCTGTTGTCTCCTTCTACCAAGACCTTATGGTTTCTCATAGGGCAGTTCTTGTTTTATTTTTCCCTTTTAATCTGGAAGGACTGCACTATTCCTCTGCAGGCATTTTACTCCATGCAGGGAATGCTGTGCTCTGGCCAGAGACATGAACAACAGTCACACTACTGATAACAAAAAATAGCTGAGTACAGAATGTCATTTGATACCCTTCTCAAACTTTCATGAGCAGGATGAGTTTCTTGGTGTTAGGAACCATCCTAACCTGATGGTAAGGATAGCTTAGAAGTCTTCTCCACTTCAGAAACTATAAAGATCCCACTTGCCAGTGTGAAACCTTATTTATATCAGGTATTTATAAAACTTAAGAGTGTAGGGCTCTAAAAACTTACAAAAAGGTGAAATATTTAAGGCAAATTGGAGGTCCGAGGTAAGATTAGAAGGGGTGATCACCCACCCTGAGAACAACTTTCATCTGTCTTTGTGGAATTAGAGCTTTGAGTACTGCTACTCTATTATAGCTTAAAGAGAGAAAAAGTGGAAAGAATACGGGAAGATTGTATAATGACACACAGCCAGTGGACATAATCTAGATACTTTTTTTTTTTGTTGCTAAAAAGCTTTGGGATACTTGTGTTTCCCATTTTTAAGTAATACATTAAAATACTGACACATTAAGAGAAAAAAAAAAACCTCAACAACTGATATGTTCCATATGACATGTAACATAAACAGCCCCAAAAAATTTGGAACAAGCAGAACATTGCCAAGATCATCACTGTTTTATACTGACCTACAGATTTCTCCCAGTCCTAGTTTAAAGTTATCTGTATCTTGAGATGCAGATTCTCAGGATGTTCCTGTCACTCATCACCTTCCGGAACATGATCTTGAGGTTGAAGAAGCCAAGTTCTCCTGACAGCATCTTCTGTCTAGTCCTACATTTATTTTTAGGATGTGTTTAATCTGATCTGAGTGTAATTTCCAGGTAGAAGATTTGAATGTCTAAGTGAAATACCATGATTGGTATTGTGTTTTTAATCTGTTGAAGATTTTTTTTCCAGAGGCAAATAGTTAGAGATTTCATTAGGGAACATCTGTTTCCAGCCCACAATATTAGAGTACAATTTTGGAAATTCAGCGTAATATTCATGGTGCTGCTTCAGTTCAGTTCCTGCAGCATTTTTATTGCTCTTAAGACAACTAAAAGTTTATTTGAGCTCCGTATTGTAATTGTAATGCAGGAAAGCACTAAAGACCTCACAAGGTTACTATCCACCCTGGAAATAAATTTGCAATGGATACTGAAGAAACAAAAGGAACCTTCTTCTGTCAAGCATATAAGTTCATGGAGTACCATGAAACTTGGGATGGAAAGGTCATGCCTTTTTTAAGAGCTGTGCAGTGTGGCTAACTGCCACAAATCCTTCAAGTTCTGTAACATCTTTTTAAATCTGTTTTCTTTAATCAAGGGCAGTTTCAGCAGAAGCATAACCCAGACATCTGGTATCACACATTCCTTTGCTTTTAGTGAACATACCTTTTTCTGATCCTGCATATATTTTGCTGTAAAGGTGCTGTTACAAGCGACAGGTGGAATATTGTTCTTTAAAAATAACTTAAAGGTACTTAAAAATGGACAGTAAAATTCTGAAGAAGCTCACCTTCTCAGGGAGACCTTTTCAGTGTGGATTTTCTTCAGTGATAACTGGGGTGGTGGGGTGTTTGGGGTGGGATGCACAGGCATGTCACAGTTGCCTCCAATGAAGGTGACTGCTGGTGGTCACTTTGCAACTCATGGATCTTGTTCTAGTCCTGTGCTATGAATGTGCTGATGTTTTCATTATTCTAAACCAGGAGTGATGGTGAAAGCAAGCCTAGATGGCTCTTTATAGAGGATATCTTAAGGATATTTTGAGATCCTTAAAACTTAAGTAATCTGTAAATAGTACAGCAAATCTTCATGGAATATGTTATGAACCAACCATTAATAATAGTAACAAGAAACACTGTTCAGATAACACTGCATCATTATGATATTAATATCATAGGGGGGAAAGAATCACATTTGGCTAACCTGGAATAAATTCTGCAGTCGCAGTGCAATGCATATAGAAAGAAATTAGCAAACTTTACTTATTCAGAAATAGAAGGCAAAACATACAATTTTTAAAAACTTGGTTTCAAACTACATGTATGTTATGGGTAAAAAATGTTAATTGTACCAGACCCTAACAAAGGCAAAGAAATTACTCATTGTAATATGTAGAGCTCAGTCAGGATCCCCCTTGTGTTTTGTAATAAGGAAGCCAAGTTGCCTGAGCAGTGCACACTTCATTTAGCTTTTCTGCAATTGAAAAATAACTGAAAACCTCTTTTATTGCAGTAAGCCAGAGACTGTGAATGCTTTGAATGCAAAGTGTTTGTGTGGTTAGGTAAAGAATCTGTCCAGAGTACAAAGATCATTCTGGGAAATAATGGGGTTTTTTTTCTTATTTATATAACTTGCTACTGGAAAACATCACATAAGAAATTGATAAAACTGGATTTTAATTTCAGTTTTCTGAAATGGAATTCATCTGAAACTGGGTTGGTTTGTTTTTCAGCTGCTAATGACACTTAGCCACATCCATAATAAAGAACCCATTCCTGAAAGCAGCAAAGCTAATTACATTTTATTGTTTAAGAGTGCAACTGGGATTAAGGGCACTCTCACAGGATGATGGGTCCATGTTAGTTTCCCCTATGAATTTATGCAAATGGACCTATGTTCATATTAAAGTTGTGTAAATGTTGTTAAAATTTGCTGTATATGTTGTCCAGCAAAATAGCATAGCTTAATTTTGGCAAATATCAAACCAACATTCCAAAATTAATACTAAAATTAAAATATTTCACTGGTGTTTCTTATGTCCAGAGATTTCCAAATGTAGTCCTGATGTGGTTTTCATGGTATTATTAGTTCAGGATGAAGTTCAGTTATTCAATATATATTTTTATTTTCAGCCATGTTCTATGGCTTCCTCTTCAAAAACTTTTTTCCCTTTGACCATCCCCATCTCAAAATACCTTTACTTAAAAATTCAGTTATGTTTTAATGTTGGAGAGAGGACTTTGAAAGTCATATTCATATATTTGGAACTTTGCCCTTCATGATGGTAGGTATGTCCTCAGATATTTGTACACTGTGTTGTATTTGGCATGTGTTTGTGAACTGTGTTTGCAGTTGAGTATCCTTGGTGAACAAAGAGGTATATCTTTTGAGTAGTGTTTTATAAAAGGCTGATAAACCTAAAGTCAGAAATAACATTTCAGTGCTTCTTTTGTCTTACTGAATACAACTGAAATGTTAAAACTTATGTTACTTTCCTTAAGTGTTTTGGATTGTTTTGATAGAATCTGATACCACACTATGAAGTATGGTTGTACTGGTTCTGGAAGATTTCTTTTTCCTTTAAAGCTGCATTTGCTCATGAAAATGTGTCCTGGGTTCAGCAGTAGCAGTCATTTTTCTCCTTCTTAGTAGTTGGCGCAGCGCTGTGTTCTTGACTTTCGGCCTGAGAACAGTGCTGATAACACTGATGTTTTTAGTTACTGCTCAAATGCTTAGACTGACCAAGGACTTTGTGAGCCTCATGCTCTGCCAAGGAGGAGGAGAAGAAGATGGGAAGAAGCAGAGACAGGATGCCTGACCCAAACTAGCCAAAGAGGTATTCCATACCACAGCACGTCATGCCCAGGATGTAACTGGGAGTTACCTGGAAGGGCTAGGGCACTGCGGGGTTGGACAAAGTATCGGTTGGTGCTCAGTTGGGTGGGGTGGGGCGAGTTATCTGTTGTCAGGTGGTGAGGTGTTGTATTCTCTTCCTTTGTTATTTCCCTTCTTGATATTATTATTGATGGTAGCAGCAGTGGTTTGTGTTATGCCTTAGTTACTAAACTGTTCTTATCTCAACCCATGGGAGTTGCATTCTTTTGATTCTCCTCCCCATCCTTCTGGGAGCAGGGAGAGGGCAAGAAAGGGGGGGGAGTGAGAGAGCGACTGTGTGATTTATGGCTGACAGGGTTTAAACCAGGACAAAATGGAAGGTGGTTTTGGTTTTGATTGTTTCTTTTAGCAACAGAAAAGCATAGTCAAATATTCCTAAATATTTCAAACAATATCCTAAATCAAACAATTCCTACATCGAACAATTCCTAAACTAATACCCATTTAAATGAATTAGAATATTGAATACATTCGGCATGCTTTTTAGGGGATCAGAGTATCTACTGGACTTCTGTGTCAGTATCCAATATTCATAATTTTCCTAAAATTTGCCAAGTTAGAAGAAGATATGTAAATAGAATTTATGATGTCAAGCTTGATCTTTCTCTTCTACAACGTAATCTGGAAGTATCTTTTAATCAAAGTAATGTGTGGTTTTTTCAAAGTTATTTCCTGGTATTGATGTCAGTTACATAGTTAAAGAAGAAATCAAAAACTGGTAAAATAATAGAGAAATCCAGTTATTTCTTTAGATTTTAGACCTGGTTATGATAACTGAGGCATTTCTTTGAGAATACACAAAAACTGAAAAAGCTAGATTTTGATTAAAAGATATGTGTCTCTCATGCTGAACTGGACATTGAATACCGCCGTGCAGAACTGCAATTGGGAATGAGATGTGAGCACAAGTATTGTAGTTCACTCTAAAGTGCCTGACTAAAATCTTTAAACATGCAAGCAGTTTTCTATATCTGAGCTGCTTATACTGATCTCTTCTAAAAGTGTTAGTAATTATCTATGGCCGTAAAGTTACATTACTTTAATTAGATAAAGCTACCTGGTTAAACCTATGTGTGCATTAACTCTTCCTTGTGCTGATTTTGCTGAAGTCAGGCTGTAGTCACAAGTTTCCTTCCAAGGCATTTAAGGTTAATGTCAAATGTATTAGTAGCACAGCTGGGAAAAAAATAAAAGCTAGGTATGGAGAAAAATTCATCCTAGAGGGTCTGCTAATTCTGTGATGTTCTCATGGTATAGCATCATCTTCATTTTGTCCAATTATTCCATGGCAGCACACACAAGTCTTTGCAGTAAGGTAGTTTGTGGGTCTCACAAGACATAGAATCATAGAATCATAGAATAGTTAGGGTTGGAAAGGACCTTAAGATCACCTAGTTCGAACCCCCCTGCCATGGGCAGGGACACCTCACACTAAACCATATCACCCAAGGCTTCATCCAGCCTGGCCTTGGACACTTCCAGGGATGGAGCATTCACAACCTCCCTGGGCAACCCCTTACAGTACCTCACCACCCTAACAGTAAAGAACTTCTTCCTTATATCCAGTCTAAGCCTCTGCTGCTTCAGTTTCAACTCGTTACCCCTTGTCCCGTCACTACAGTCCCTAATGAAGAGTCCCTCACCAGCATCCTTCCAGGCCCCCTTCAGATACTGGAAGGCTGCTATGAGGTCTCCATGCAGCCTTCTCTTCTCCAGGCTGAACAGACCCAACTTTCTCAGCCTGTCTTCATACGGGAGGTACTCCAGTCCCCTGATCATCCTCATGGCCCTCCTCTGGACTTGTTCCAACAGTTCCATGTCCTTTTTATGTTGAGGACACCAGAACTGCACGCAATACTCCAAGTGAGGTCTCACAAGAGCAGAGCAGAGGGGCAGGATCACCTCCTTCGACCTGTTGGTCACACTCCTTTTGATACAGCCCAGGATACAGTTGGCTTTCTGGGCTGCAAGCACACACTGAAGCCGGCTCATGTTCATTTTCTCATTGACCAACACCCCCAAGTCCTTCTCCACAGAGCTGCTCTGAATCTCTTCTCTGCCCAACCTGTAGCTGTGCCTGGGATTGCTCCGACCCAGGTGTAGGACCTTGCACTTGGCATGGTTAAACTTCATGAGGTTGGCATCAGCCCACCTCACAAGTGTGTCAAGGTCCCTCTGAATGGCATTCCTTCCCTCCAGTGTATCAACAGAACCACACAGCTTGGTGTCATCGGCAAACTTGCTGAGGACACACTCAATTCCATTGTCCATGTCAGCAACAAAGATGTTGAACAAGACCGGTCCCAACACCGATCCCTGAGGGACACCACTTGTTACTGGTCTCCAGCTGGACATTGAGCCATTGACCACAACTCTTTGAGTGTGGCCATCCAGCCAGTTCTTTATCCACTGAGTGGTCCACCTATCAAATTGATGACACTCCAATTTAGAGACAAGGATGTCATGTGGGACAGTGTCGAACGCTTTGCACAAGTCCAGGTAGATGACGTCGACTGCTCCACCCCTGTCCATCATCTTTGTAGCCCCGTCATAGAAGGCCACCAAATTGGTCAGGCAGGATTTCCCCTAGTGAAGCCCTGCTGGCTGTCACCAAGCACCTTGCTGTTTTTCATGTGCCTTAGCATGCCTTCCAGGAGAATCTGCTCCAAGATTTTGCCAGGCACAGAGGTGAGACTGACTGGTCTGTTATACCCCGGGTCATCCATTTTTCCCTTCTTGAAAATGGGGGTTATATTTCCCTTTTTCCAGTCATCAGGAACTTCACCAGACTGCCATGATTTTTCAAATATGATGGCCAGTGGCTTTGCGACTTCATTCGCCAGCTCCTTCAGAACCCGCGGATGGATTTCATCAGGTCCCATGGACTTGTGCACATTCAGGTTCTTAAGATGGTCTTGAACTAGATCCTCTTGTACAGTGGGCCCAAGGTCTAGATTTTCACAGTCCCTGCGTCGGCCTTCTAAGACTCGGGTGCTGCGGTCAGAGCCTTTGCCAGTGAAGACTGAGGCAACCCTGAATGATCTCACGCTGGCTAGGTCTCAGCCTGGATAAGCACAGAAGACTTTTCTTTCATACAGTTGAGACTCACATAGAAATAAAGTATAGTAAGAATAGAGCTCTCATCTAGCTGTAGAAGAGATAGACGTGAATGTGTGTGTGTGTGAAAGGTCCTTGAAGATGGCTGCTGTTTTATGACAACAAAACCCAGCAGGTTATCTTTTCCTGTTGAAGTAGCATAAAAGTGTCCCAGGTTTAGCAGTAGCAGTCAATTTTTCTCCTTCTTAGTAGGTGGCGCAGTGCTGTGTTTTGACTTTCAGTCTGGGAACAGAGCTGATAACACCAATGTTTTTCAGCTGATGCTAAGTAATGTTTACTCTGACCAAGGACTCTGTGAGTCTCATGCTCTGCCAGGGAGGAGGGGGGGCTGGGAGCATGCAGAGACAGGATACCTGACCCAAACTAGCCAAAGAGGTATTCCATACCACAACACAGAAATAGGATTCTTAAGTGTTTGGTGGTGGTATGCTGAAATACTGAATTAAACATCATTCTCATATCTGTGGAGCAGAAGACACATTCTTATGGATAATACCACTATTTGTGTATTTGCTTGTAGCAGTCTTCCGACATATCTGCAGTAGAATTTCCCTGTCCCTGGTTTTGCCTGGAGGGTTGGCCTGATAAATTTTAGATGGCAGCTAAAATTCATGGCAGCTGTTAGTGAAAATCTTCAGTACCTCTTAACTGCAGGGTTTTTGACTGGTGTTTTGATTGGTGTTTTATTCACACCCTTCACTTGAAAAGACCATTCTTTCCTTTTCTCAGAAAGATTTTTGACCCTGGTCAAAAAATGTTCTGTTGTAGGAAAATTTGAGAGCATAATAAATCCTGGGGTATGTAGGATATCCTTCATCTAACCTTTATTACACCTATTGTATTCAAGGGTAATCTTCTTTTGTATGTTCTTTCTAATGCTTGTGTGAATAAGCCTATTAAAAAAAGAGATTTCCTGTGCTACATTAACCCAGAGATTTGACATATGTAAATTACCACCCATAAAGATATGTGGTCATGGTTTCCCTGTAGAAATAAATGAAGCAAGGCACTGCCTTTAATTATAGCTGCAATTTGTTTTTGACTCTTTTAACTCATTTAGCTGTGGTCTTCTGTTAATTATGTCCTTTCTTTCCATCTCACTCAGTATCATTTTAGACCTATCAAACTGTTGGTTAATTGAGTCAGTTTTTTAATTAATTACTTCTAAATTATGTACTGTCATACACAGTGTTTTCTTGTCTAATCCAAATGACTTAGTTAGGCTTTTTTCTTGAGCTGGACCAAGAAATATGGGTTAGTGGTAGCAATATTCCTTAGACACTATTAAACTCACACATATGTTTGGATGTTATTCTTGGTGTGGATGATGGACTTTTGAGTCAATTTGATAATGAAATTTTGCAACCTTAAATTCTCCAATAATAATTCTGGTAAATAACAAGGCAAACTTAACTTTGAACATAAGGAATCTCTATAACGTCCAAAAAAAGCTTTTTGTTCTTTCCTGAGAGTTTGTCTGTAGGTATGTGATCTCTAATGCTGCATTTTTGACTGCTGCACCGTTTGGGAAAGCTCTGTATGCGGATTTCTATTATGGCAATGCACAGCCATGCACTCATTAAAATGGAAATAGAGTTTCTGTGACTGTTGTACTTTGAGGATGGCAGCTAATGTGAAGGCCCAGGGGAGAGGGATTAGCTGAGGACAGGTTGGAGGAGAAACTCACCTACAGGCGAGCATTCTTTTGTGAATGCACTTGTTTGAGCTGAAGTGCTTGCTCTCTGCTAGAAGTTATTTCTCCCTGAGGTCTGCTAGGTGAGCCTTTTGTAGAACTGTTATTTAACCATCCTGTTCACAGTTAGTGTAATGGTCTTCTGTTAGCCCTTCTCATTTAACTCAAATCAAGAAATGTTCAGCCATGAAGATATATCAATAAATCTGAAGGGGATTGTCAAGCAGTTCTCAGTGGTCTGGGTGAAATAACCCTTCTAGTAAGCACAGTGGGACAGTGGGAAACAGCAGATGTATTGGACAAGTAATGATCTAATGATCTAAGTAATGATCTAATGTAATGATCTAATCTACTGACAACAGAAGTTGTCAGTAGCAACTTCTGACTCTTTGGCTGTATCTGTGCTGTGAAAACTACATTATTAATGTCCTGAATATATTGGTGTTTGTTCAATAATGAAAAATTGGTTGAAATATCTGGACAATTTACTAGTATGGAAGAACAATGCAACAGTAAAAAAACAATTACTGTCTTCTTGTAAGGGAGAAAAAGGTAGGCTAGGCTAGGAGGATAAAGCGTCTCTGAAAAGAAGGATGTGATAGAAGAAACCAGTGTTGTTTTTTTTTTTTTTTTTCAAAAAATACCAAACCCCCCACCAAGATATCCAGTAGGTAAGCCATGATCAGTTAACCCTTAACTAAATACCAGTGCATTTCTTGTGTCTTGGGAGGTAGTTTGAGGGGTTTTTTGCATCTTTAGGGCACAAAATGATGACTAAATACATCCTTGCATAATTTATTATCTGTATTAATCTGAAGCCTGTAAAAATCAATAATGTATCTTTGCTTTATAGGGGAAGTCTGTATCAACTGCAGTGTTGATAGTGGGGAAGAAATTATTCTGAATGGATTAAAAACTGATTGAAAATGAAGATTGCATTAAGGAAAGACTAATAAGAATTCAGTAGCTATTTGGATTTATGTAGTTTTGCTAAGATTGGGGGAACCAGTTTCCTCCAACTGGACGAATAAATTTCATAAACCCTTGCCTTTTTTTCCCCCTAATTCTTGTTATTTTGTGACTTTCAGAAATCCTGCCAGAAACCAGTGGACAAATACATTGAGTATGATCCTGTTATCATCTTGATTAATGCTGTTTTATGTAAAGCACAAGCATACAGGCACATTCTTTTCAATACAAAGATAAATGTAAGTTGCTATCCCCCCACCCTGTGACTTTTTTGTTAAAGATGTATTTACATTTGGCAAGTTGATTGTAATAATTGTAAAATTTTAGAGTCTCTTATGGTCCTGCCCTTCCACTGGTTCCAGCAAGCTGAACCAGTTATATCATGAATAGAACACATGAAATCTCAGACTCCAGCTGGTGAAAGTTACTGTCTCCACAGCTGTGATGCTGCAATACCAGCAAATACAGCAGTCTATTTACATGTAAAGGGAAGAGAAGGAACTGTATGGAACTGCTCCTGCAGTTTCCTACACAATCTAATTTGCCTGTCATGTTAATTGATGTTACAAGGATGATGTGCTAATTGCATTGGAAGGGAAAGATCTAATTTCAAATTAATTTCCAAACTAAATTTCTGTTGGAAACAATTCTTTCTGAAATGAGCTATAGTACCATAACATACCATATTACTAATACTATGTTAATTTAACCTACTGTACCAATTCCTTATCATATAACTATGCCCTTGAAACTATAGCAAATGATAGAGGCTTTCACATGAAGTGTTGATGCAGAGTTACATAGTTAGTTGTGCTGGCCAGGCTGGAGTGTAGAAGTATAGCTTTTCTGACAGAATCATGTATTTTTACTTTAAGGATTAAATTCCCAGGAGAGGGAAGCTTGTCTAGAACAAACTATCCACAAATAAGTGTATGCTGTGTTCACACTAATACCTCTTGGCCAGCCCAGTGTTTAATGATGTAGATAAATATACTCACTTTGTCTTTCAGGCATAAATCTGACTAAGATTTTTAATTAAGCAGTGCTTTTGGAGACTGGTCATGATGTTTTCTGTGAGGCTTCTGAAAGAACTATTACACCTGTGGAAATTTCATCTATTCAAATAAATTGAGTTGAATTTTAAACTGTGCATGTATGCATAATTGGCATAACTAGTCTGTAATGGAAAAAGTAGAATCCATACACGGAAATTATGCTGGTTTATTTAAATCTGTATAAAACCAGAATTAACTGCACATAGACATATAGACTTGTTTAGTATGGAAACATGGTAACTGTGGGCCCTCATGATAACATTTTTGCAGTCACTTCAGAGGATGTTTTTAAGTTTTGCTTGGTTATATTGCTTTATTTATTTTTGGTCCCTCACCCTTATCTGAACTAAGATACATTTTTAGTATAACTACATTGCTAATCTTTTCCTAAGGAGATTGTTCCAGGGAAGAAAAGAAACAAGGCTATTTAAGCCAGTCACTGAATGAAGTAGTTGTCCTTAACCTTTAATTTTTGATAGTGTGATTTTACTAATGCTAATAATGTCGATGCTATATTTCTACAGATATAATTATACAAAAAAACTTTAGTTTTATATTCGTAACTGAAACATCCTTCACAATAAAAAGAGTATAAAGCAGGCTTTAGAAATGCTATTCATACCTGCTGTATGGAACTGCTCATGCAATTTTCTGCACCCTCTAATTTGCCTATCATGTGAACTGATGTTAAAAGGGTGATGTGCTGAACTAGTGGCTCAACAGAAGTAATTTGCTATTATTTCTAAACAAAGATAATAAAGCTACAGAGCTTGTTTGTGTAGAGATGTTGAAATATATTTTAAATACCAATTTCATACTGATGCTTTACTGATTTGATACTAATGTTTTCATTATTCTACATTTACCAGATTCATGGGAAGCTCTGCATATTTTGTTTGCTTTGTGAAGCTTATCTCAGGTGGTTGCAACTGCAGGATTCAAGCCAAAATACAGATCCTGATGACTTAATCAGATATGCCAAGGAATGGGATTTTTATAGAATGTTTGGTATAGCTTCTTTAGGTAAGGTCAATGATTAGTTCCTGTCACTATCTACTCCTTAAGCATTGAATAGCTTCATGAGTTTTTCAACAAGCTTGTATTGCAAAAATTAACACAGAATGGATATTATGTCCAACCCAGTATGGTTAAACCAGTATACACACACTCTAATTTGTCTCCATTTAATGCAGATGCATGTTTTGATCCTGATTATAGTTCAGACAGATATGATCAGCATTAGGTAGTAAAACACTGAAAAGTGGCAATTTTAAGAAATCTTTGTCTCTATTCATTTGTATAGTTTGAAGACCAGTGTAAAGCTCAGCTTAATTCCATATTTCATGTTGAATCCAAGGCTTATTCATTAAGGTGATGCAACAATAGGATGATCCTTACAGAAGTAAATAATTGGGAAAAGCTGTATCTATTGTTTGGGAGTTTTTAAATGAATACACAAAAATACAGAGTAGAATAAATACTCCTATGCTTTAAGACTACATTGAAGGCAGGGCAGGGGGTTTCTATTATTTTGGTTGATACTTTATTCTAATACTTTTTCTGTTCATGGTGTTTAAATCAAGGCCACAGACTAAAATCTGTATTCCTCTTAGACATTAAGAGTTTAACTTGTGTGTCATCTCATGTTGCTTTCATAACACATCAGTAAAAATTTTGAAACTCATTTTTCAGTAGTAATTCATCTACTACAGTTGCCATGAGAGTTGCTTTGACATCTGCATTAATTCTAATATTATACAGGGACACAGTGGTATAAAAAAGTCTAACAGCTCAGTAATATTTTCACCTTAGTCTTCTTATGCTGGATGGAAAGAGTTCATTGCTGGTGACCTTTTCAAAGATGACAAGTACTGATTATGTTTTATAGGTTAACAAACAGCTGAAAAAGACCCCTCTCCTTTTGTTAAAAAGGAAAAATAATTATAAACTTCCTGTGCAGTATGGTGTCAGAAATTGAGTATGACAGTCCTATTCTGAATGTCATGATTATTCTGAATGTCATTATGCAGAATTAGTGTAAGTAGTACTCCAGTGTTAAAGTGAATACAGGAGATGGAAGATACTCATATTTGTGTATGTCTTTTAAATAACAATGGCTAAGTTGCATTTGGGACACATTGTTTCACTGAAATTCATCTTAAGAGAGGACTTGATTTTGGTGCTTCATTCTCTCTTTCCAACTCCTCTTATTTCCTCTTAGAACAAACTTCATTTTTGGTTGGCATTTTTATTTCTTTATGGTGGATGAGACCTGAGATGCTGAAAACGAAGTCTGACTTCATTTTACTTCTCAAAGCACTGCTGTTGTCCAGCTATGGAAAGCTTTTGCTAATTCCAGCTGTTATTTGGGAACATGACTACACACCTTTGTGCCTTGCATTTATAAAAGTGTTTGTCTTGATATCAAACTCTCAGGCAATTAGAGGTATGTTATTGCTTTTTTATTACTACATTATTTGTATAGAATGTGTGAGAATTTGCAGCTGTTTCTGTTTCTGTTAGAGAAATTCTTATTATATTTTTAATCAGTATCAGAAATGTGACTGAAATAGCTCTAGCTTAAAACTGTTCTGTAGACTTTAATAGAAAGGGAATGAAACAAAATACTCTATGAAAATAATAAAAATCACCTCATCTCACCATCATCTCTTTGTATATGCTGTATTATATCGATCAGATCCATCAGTTAGAATTTGAAAGAACTCATCATGGATCATGGAAACATAAAATAGAATTTGTTGTGTGTTTGGAAAATGAAAATTTCATGTTACTTTTATGCATGGCTTTGGAATTCAGACTTTTAACGTATTTGTGTGATTTCTTATACATACAAATTAATATGAAATCTCACATGTTTACATGGTCATCTTCAGTAGTAAGTTATAAATTTGTTCTGTTTTCTTTTGCAGTTACATTGAACTTGAACCGAATTCTCCCTTGGTTAGCTATCTTCTTTGGATTAATTCTGGAAAATGGTGTTGTCTGCTTAGTCCAGAAATTGAGATGGGATGTTTGAAACATCCACCCAGATCTGAAGAAATACCAGCAACATGATAATCATTTTCTAAGAATGATCTCTGCCAGCAGGCTTCAAAGACACTGTTTCATCATGATAAAGAAGGCAACAGATAACAAAAACTTGCATTAGTCGTAAATGTAGACAGTTTTAGGATGAGTCAAACTGAGAAACCTCAGAAGTTCAGCTATATAATATGTTGAGCCATAAAACTTCATAGAATCACAGAATGGTTAGTGTTGGAAAGGACCTTTAGATCATCCAGTTCCAACACCCCTGCCATGTGCAGGGAAGCCTCACCCTCAACCATGTCACCCAAGGCTCTGTCCAACCTGTCCTTGAGCACTGCCAGGGATGGGACATTTATGACTTCTCTGGGCAACCTGTTCCAGTGCCTCATCACCCTTACAGTAAAGAACTTCTTCCTTATATCCAATCTAAACTTCCCCTGTTGAAGTTTAAACCTGTTATCCGTTGTCCTGTCACTACAGTCCCTGATGGAGTCCCTCTCCAGCATCCCTGCAGGCCACCTTCTGATACAGGAAGGCTGCTATGAGGTCTCCACGTAACCTTCTCCAGGCTGAACAGGCCCAACTTTCTCAGCCTGTCTTCATATGGGAGGTGCCCCAGCTCCCTGATCATCCTCATGGCCTTCCTCTGGACTTCTCCAAAAGCTCCATGTTGAGGGCACCAGGACTGCACACAATACTCCACGTGGGGTCTCACGAGGGCAGAGTAAATGGGCAGGATCACCTCCTTTGACCTGCTGGTCATGCTCCTTTTGATGCAGCCCAGGATGCGGTTGGCTTTCTGGGCTGTGAGCGCACACTGAAGCCGGTTCATGTTAAGTTTCTCATCAACCAACACCCCCAAGTCCTTCTCCACAGGGTTGCTCTGAATCTCTGACCAGCCTGAAGCTGTGCATGGGATTGCCCCGACGCAGCTTGGTGTCATCAGCAAACTTGCTGAGGGTGTACTTAATCCCATTGTCCATGTTGCCGACAAGCCTTAGCTTGTTTATTTTCTCATTAAAACATATGAATACATCACTATCCTACCAACTTTATGAATCTGGCCACATAGCTATGGCTGTAACAAAAAAAGTACACTATAAAAAATGAGCACGGCTACCAATCACTACATTTTGGCAGAAAGAGGAGGTTGAATTGTTCCCTTAAGAGGAAGGAAGAGAGTCAGTGAGAAAAATATAAAAGCCCAAATTTGTATTTCCGCAGAAACAGATTTTTCACAGAGAGAAATAACTATGTACAAACAGGTTATTAGAGAAAAGGCAAGTATTGCAGCTACAGTGGGAAAACTAGGTTGCATTCTCTGGCATGTTTATATAATTATCCAAAATAATAAAATAACTAGCTCTAGAGTAATCTCTAGGAACTATAGTTTTAACTGGCTTGAAATTTTATGTGATCTCATAAATGCTTCTCCTTTGTTCATGAAGCTGAGAAGAGTCAAAGGACTCTGATCCCCGGCGTATAGTTATTTGGAATATTACATTTAATATTAAGCCACATCTCCTGCACCCAGCCCTCATGTAGCAGCAGTTTTGGTCGAAGCAAAAAATGAAGTATGAGGCTGCTCAACAATAGAGTAGTACTTGTTAAACAAAGAAACTAGCCAACTAATTCAGGCATTTAGGCCTGAATTGGTGAAGAAACACAAGTTCTGCACCTTTTTACCCAGCAGCCAAAGAAAGGGCACAAACCTTTCATGCACACCAGTTTCCCTTATGTACCATCCAATGTTTAATTTTCCTGCTTCAGTTCTGGTAGTCTGTACTATCTATAGGTAGTACTTCATTCTTCATTTTCCTCAGATGCAGTCTCCTATCTCTGTTTTGCAAAATGCATCAAATGTTTTGCAACATCTTCAAGTTAATTTCTAACAGGTTTAGAGTAAGTCTGGATTTTGAGCACAGAAGGCATTAGACATGTTTATGTGATGCAACTGCCCATGTCATGGTAAGTTACTTGGTCAGAAAAGCAAACGGTTGCTGATTCTGTTATAATAGGTCAGAGGATGACACCACTCCTGTGCCATTTGTGTTACACTTCACACCTTTCTGATCATGTAGAGAAGGCAAAAAAAAACATCAACAAACTACAAACCCTTTATATCCATGAGACGGTTTAACACTACAATTGCTCCAGCAAGCACATCGTTTTGAAGGCTTATGATGGATCTGCCTCGCTACTGATGTGAATCACTGGCCAGATAATTGAGTGTAGATGTGTAGCTGACTCACTGGCTGAGCAGCAGCTTTGGCAACATGGTACTTAGACCACGTTTTCCTTTACATAATTAGATCTGGGGAGATATTCCTCCCCCAAACGCTTTTTTAAAAATGGCATGTTACCAAAGGTGCTTTGAGTAGTGCACATCTTCCTCCCACACCAGCACACAGTGTTGCAACAGAGGCTGCAGGTGGAGAAGATGCAAAGGGAAAGAGCAGTAGATCTTTCAGAAGAGCTTCAGGAATGCTGGTATAGACTACTTTCATTTTCCTCCTTCACCTTCTGTCTTGAGTTAAGAGGGAAGCCCATGCTGGAGCAGGTTTGCTGGCAGGCCTGTGTCCCTGTGGCAGACCAATGCTGTAGCAGTTTGTTCCTGAAGAACTACACTCCATGAAAGGGACCCACACTGGAGTTTCTGAAGAACTGCTGCCTGTGGAGAAGTTTGTGGAGAACTGTCTCGCATGGGAGGGACTACACACTGGAGCAGGAGAAGGGTGTGAGGAGTCCTCCCCTGAGGAGGGAATAGCAGCAGAGACATGTGATGAGTTGAACACAACCCCCATTCCCTGTCCTGTGTGCTGCTGGGGTGGGGAAGGAGGTAGAGAATTCGGGAGTACAGTCAAGCCTCGATAGATGGGAAGGGTGGGAGTAAAGTGTTTTTAAGATTTGGTTTTATTTTTCATTGTTCTACACTGCCTTGTTTAGTAATAAATTAATTTCCTTGATTCAAGTCTGTTTTGCCCATGACAGCAACTGGTGAGTGATCTATCCCTTTCCTTATCTCAGCCCACAAGTGTTTTGTTCTATTTTCTTTCCCCTGTCCAGCTGAGGAGGGGAATCGTAGAGCAACTTTTGTGGGGACATGGCATCCAGCCAGAGTCAACCCCACCACAACTTTGTATGTCCCTCTTCAGAAAACACCCATTCTTTCTACTGCCAATTTTAGTTTTCTAATGATCTACCAACAGTGCCTTAGTTTGTTCCTTTTAGGTTAGATTCTTTTTTCTTATTAATCATATATGTCATGGTTATACACAAAAGACTATTTTTCCTTGAAATTTTCCCTTCTCTGCTCTGGCACTGGTTTCAGTCTAAAGGCTGAGTGGAGCACATTAAGTATGACTAATGCAAGGGGAAGATTTTGCATTACATGTATTACGTAGTCAGCAGCAAAATTATAAATACAATATATATATAAATTTTGTTTGGAGACAGCTTTCTTTAAGTTTATTTTGAATTTAAAAGAAATTATTTCAGGACATTTTGTGAGTTTTATTCAGAAGACCTTTAATGGACATGAACACATTCCAAGAGATGAAGTGCTTATCTGTTGTGTCACATATGCCAGTAACACATCAGTTATGCACTCTGTAATGCTATCAGGCACTACCACTGTTCTTATGCAATTTTGAGGATGGAGAAAGAAATTAATAGCTAGAGAGCTGTGAAATGAAAACTGGTGGTATACAGGTTTTCAGTCTTCACAGGCATTGTTGTCTGGTGATGTAGGACATTCTGCCTTGTATGGTTTTAGGGGCTACTTATTTACCAGAACTAACACGACAAATACATTAAAATGTGATAAATCTTGGGGGAACTCAAGAATGCCTCGGTGTGTGGGGGAAGATTTGTGTGCATTTTTTGATGCCTTTGGAAAAGTGTTCCATATGGTGCTTTGGAGAGAACTGAGACTATTTTAAGGTACTGCCTTTTTAAAGCAGTCATCTTTCTCTTGCTTTTATAATCCTTTTTATATTTCCAGCTCCTCTTCTTTCATAAACTCTTTGTAATGACATAGTCATCTGTGGTGGAAGATGTATGACAAATAGCCTGATACATATATATATATATATTCAGTTGCTTCATTAAGGAAATTATTTACTTGGGTTAAAAATAAAACAGCCTACAAATGAACCCTTGTAAACTCCTTTGAGATTTGCTTGGAATCAAAGGAGGTATCATGACCTGTAGGAAATTTGTGACCCTATGGGGCAAATTCCAGACTTCTGTCAGATTAAATGCATGGAAGATGTTATTCAGACTTGGGTTGAGTAGTAGTTTAGCGACTGCACAGTGAGAGCTGGGAGTTTTAACTGGGTCCATAGGGAAGATCCCAAGTATGTAGAAATTACACAAAATTGGATAATTAGAGTATAAGCTAGGAGGGAGCGTAAAAGAGAATATAGGTGTCGGGCAGACTTCCACAAAGTTAGAGTTGAAAAGACTGAAAACAAAGGGAATAGAGAAAATATATGAGTGAATGAATGTTCTACTCCTAAGTCCTACTCCTAAGTATTCAAAGGATGAGCATGAAGGAAGAATAAGTAGACATTTCTGTAATTGTCTAAGTGATAACATTTAATAGCAAAGGATGTCTTCCAAACAGTAAAGTCTATGGGTTTCCCTAGAAGAGTTGCTTGTAAACTCATTACTTCAGTGGTTTGCACCTCACCCTTGAAAATACACTTCTATAAGCAACTGCAGAGATAAGTCACTGTGAATAGGCACAGCTGTGCAACAGCAGAGCTTTTCACTACATTCTGCAGTAGTGTGTGTTGCATTGGGTTTTTCTGGTGGAGCCAAGGGCTACCACCCTTGTGACCTTGTGCACGTACAGACAAGTGATTCCTTTCTTCCATGACAAGTTGTATCTCAGGCATATAAACCACCATTTGTTAGCTCAGTCTTCTCTGAAATGACAGTAAATAGGACATCTGCACTGGAAAACCATTAGCAGCTGATTTCTCATAAAACAAGAAAGCTGCTGTTTTTCAGGAGCTCACGTGCTTTTGCGCTCCATCAGCTCTCCCCCAGCTGGGTAGTGTTAAGCACCACAGTGCCATCTGGAGATGGAAAAGGAAGCACTGTTTCCGAAACTGGAAGGAACATAAAAGCACTGTAAATACATATTCTTTTATTAATTTTTGTTTTGCAAAATTCAAGCTTTTAAAACCTAACATTCATTTTCAGTCATGAGAGTGAAGTTAGTGATGAAAACCAGGTCACAATACTTGTTCTGGAGACATGGTATCACGATCAATATATGCACCATGAAGGCTATAAAATGCAAATTATTTTAGCATGGCATCTCCTTGTTTAAGGCAAACAGTCCTGTAAACTGGGGTTATTCTGAGCAGCCTCACTGAGCTCAGAGAAAATTCGTATCTAAAAGATAGAGTGAATGCATTCCTCTGCTGCTAAAAATCAATAGGAATTTTGTTGCTGAATTACTTTGAGACCCAGGGTGGTGCAGTTCAAACTTGCAGGAAGGTGCATAACAAGATTCCTGTTTTCTCTCCGGCTTCTTATAATGCTGTTCTGACCTTCTTAATCTTTCCAATAATGCTTACTATATTACTGAGGTGGCTAGAAAGAAGATCTGAGCATGAGCAGCTTTGTAAAATCTTTTTCCTAAACATGACCTTCTGTCCTGAATTTGTAAAGCCCTATTGAGCCCTGTATAGATAAATGACATGTCTGCAAAGCAGTTAGGAAATATTGCCAATGTTGTTTCAATTTCTATTCATTAGGATAATAGATACCGTTTGGGTTTGTTTGGTTTGTTGTTTTTTGCCTGCGTAAGAATGTGGTTAAAATTCCTCTCTATATATAAAGCATAAGTGTGAACTCATAGTACAAGTGCTGACTGCTGCAGAAATAAATCCAGATGACGCCCATAATATCTTATAATCTCTAACTGTAATTCTGAGTACACTTTAGGCAAAAGAACTGTTGTTCACAAGATGCACAGAAGTGCTTGCCATAGCTGCCTGAGCAGAGGAGTGGAGACCTCAATTAGGACTTGAAGCCTAATCCTGGCTATAAGACTGACTGCTACTGCAACCTTGAGTGAGTCATACATGTGGCTCCATAAAATGATTGTACCTTCATCATCACAGGATTTGGGAGAGGACTAATTTGTTCATGTCTGCTTAAAAAGACGAAAAGCATTTGAGTCCTCTCAGCTGCAGGTTGTTTGGAGTCAGTGAACACCACAAATGACAAATACTGAAACAGACATGCCAGGAGCCAGAAAATGTTAATATTGAAGGTGACATGTTTAAAGTCTTCATTATCTTGGGAAGCCTGAATTCTGACCCTTGCTGGAATACAGTTCTATAACATACATATCTGAAGAATTTTAGGGGTGTATACAGCAAATCATGAATCCCAAGCTACCACAGCTGCTGTGTGCCCAAATAAATCTGAGATTAGTTTAAAAACTCATAGGGGAGGGAGCTGGCACATTAACTGATCTTACCTTCAGCTATCTGAAAGGAAAGTTAATGTATCTTATTTGGCAGTTTGAGGCTTTGAGGTAGAAAGTCCAGGCAGGTCTTGCATAAAAACAATCTTAAAAAAAAAAAAAATAGAAGCCATTGGTATCTTTTCAGTAAATTAATCCAGTAACATTGCATAAATTTACAGAAGAAAACAAAATCTCATCAACACCCTTCTACTCCCCTTGCATTCTCTTCAGAACTGCTAATTCTAAGCATCTGGGGGTGTTACCTTTACAGTGATTCCCTGCCATGCATGCTGTAGCCTATCAGTGATGTTGTACATGCATCATTTCTAAACTTTGATCCCTTCTTTGGTGTCTCACTTCACTTCCAGTATGCAGCTTTGGTTCTAACCTTCAAAGCCACTGATGTATCATGTCTTGGCTACAGCAGAGATAGCATCTCTTTCTCTCAGTAGGACTACAGCATTCTTTTGATCACCAGAAATCAAAAGACAACAAAAATGTAATGATAACTAGGAAGAAAACATTCTTCATCAAGAGCATCCACTGAATAATGAAGTGCCACATGACAGCACCAGAAAAAATGGCTTGGACTTTGCAGAATAAGGAGCAAAAGAGAATGTATTGCTTTCAGCATTCTCTTCATCAGTTTTTTCAACAACACTAATCTGTTTCCCTGTGAGGATATTTCTCCCACTTAGTAGTGTGGAAATGGCAGGTGGGTTGCACAGCAAGGAAAACACAATCCAGCTCTTACTCATTCCATCCTGGGAGAGAGCAAAATGAAAATAGAACAGTGCTGATGAGTGAATCAGCAAGGGTGGACAGATTATTCAAAACCTTTCCTTTGGAAAAGCAAATTAACTACTGTGGATGAGCACAGTGGTAGGTATTTGGGTTTCTATATAACCACATGACAAGACTTTGTTTGTATTAAAACTTATTTTCAAACTTTATTTTACACTTCTTTCATTTTAAGTGGATTTTCCCTAAAATCTTTCCTGTTCAATTGTGCAATTTATTTAAATAGGTGGTGGTGAGAGGTGTGTATATGGAGAGCAAAGGAAGGTCAATCCTATTCTTACAGCCTGTGCATTTTCTGCCTTATCTGTGCGTGAAATTATGTACCTTCTGACCATGTAAAGGTCCTACACTGAAAGAAAAGGACACCTAGGAGAAAGATGCCTTATCCCCACAATAGCTTGACTATCGTGCAAAAGGACAAGATTGTATCAGTTTAAAAAACAAAAAGTTGTGTCTCTGATAAAACAGCATCAGAAACACATACAGATCATGTCTCCCTTCCCTCATTGTTACTCATCTGCTTTCATTTAAAAAAGCCACCAGCATGGTTATTCTAATCTGATGTAGCTGCAAGAGTGCTTTGACAGAACATTCAGAGAGGTGTTTTTAATCCTCTACAATGCGACCTGATAGAGGATGGCAAAACAGGAAGCCCTCGCGTACACATCCTTCCTCACTATAAGCGGCAGGGTGGAAGGTGCCATCTGTAATTTCATGCTGTTACACTGAAAAGCACTGTCTCTTCTACGCTCCTCACAGGAGCTGCTGCTGAAGGCTCAGCTCTTTATCCCAAGCTGGCAGCTGCCTCTACCACCGCCCATGGGAACAGCTTTGTTTTCACAGGATCAGATGGGGTTAGAAGCAAATGCAGAGGTCATCTGGTCCTTCCTCCAGCTGTCAGGCTGGATGGGGCACTCTTGACAGATGTCCTCATTGGCAGGCAGAGATCTGGCTCAGAGAGACCACAGCTAAACACCTTTCCTAAATTAGGAGACCTATCAGCTCTTACTGTATGCAGTGGAAGTTTGATGCCCACTTATTTTTCAACTATGACCATTTATTCAAGCAATGCAATTTTGTGAAAATACAAGATTTTACTTGAGGAATCCATTGTGAAGACGGTGGCCTGATCTTTTACTAAGTTTCTGTCCTCCACTTCCATTCTACAGGTTGCACACATTCAATTCTCTGCTACCCCCTGTAACAGACTTGCTAAGCCAGCAACATGAAAATCCATTTGACAGATTCCTTGGCTGTAGGACTGCAAAGCATTTAAGACTTTTGCATAAATAAGGCAGCCTAAACCTCTTCAGATCTACTACAGGCTTCTTATAAGGATTTACACACTTGGTTATCCAGAATTAAGTTGAAAAAAAAAATAAGATCACTGCCTGCAAATGAAATAATTTAATTCAGAGAATGAGAGAATGGGCACAGTGAATTGAGATCTCTGTTCCCGGAGAATAAACACATCTGTACAAAATCCCTTCTAATTTGAAAAGAAATTGTAGTGTAAATTTCCATATTCAGCGCACTTTTAGAGCAGACACAAATTAATGTCTGCAGTAATAGTGAGATGTGTTTGGCTTCTTTAATACTGATCATGTATTCTGTCTATACACACCTGCATTTGAAAGCATAGAAAAGAGGTTTATTCTCTGTGAGAAGTGACATTCAAAGCCTAGAACAGTCCTACATTTGCAACAGAAACAGAAAGGACTTTTTGAATTACTGGCTAGTGATAAGTAGAAGAAAGTCCTATTGTTTAAACACATAAAGCACTGGAGACAAAACAAATCTATTTACATATGAAAACTCAGACCTCAAGCAAATCCTACAGAAAAGGACACCAGACAGGATAAAAGAAACACATAAAACAGAATTCCTTCTTCCCCACAGAGATTAACACAAATTTCTACCTCTCTCATTTATCATTAAATTTAAGTCCTTTATGCAAGCACAAAGACTGTGTAATTCTAGTCCTCAAATACACGAGAGCTTTGTTCACAAATGTATTTCCTCTTCCAAAAACACACACAAATAGAGGTATAAATTATATAGTGAATAGGTGCTATGTATGCCATTTCTCTACAGGTTATACTGTATGATGCAAGATATTTAAGGAAATGCGTCTGCAATTTGAGCAATGTGACTAAGTATTAGTCAGAAAGAGCAAGGGTAATCCAAAGATACAAGCCAAGATTGTGTACAATTTGTACAATAGTAAACAGAAGAAAAAGGAGTAGCGAGACTCTTACATAGACTGTAGATATGCTGTGTTCATACAGGATAAAACAAGAGGCAAGAGGACTTTGATATCCTAGTGCAATAAGAAACTAATTTTCACTGTGATTTACTATTTTTCTGTCATCTGATTCTGATAAAGCATCCTTCCCCTATACCAGACTACTATTTTAATATTTCAGTACTTTACCCTTTTGTGTAATGTAGCACATAAAAAATCATTTTATGCCATGACATGAACAGGCTGTGATGGTATTTAGTAGTAATGGAACAAGTTAGAAATGTGGTCCTGTTTAAACTCGTACTTACCTGTTTGGAACTTTGCATCGCTACTTGTTAATTTGCCTCTGCATGACCTGCTTGAACTTAACATCATCTTAAACAACCCTAATGAAATTGTAGGTTGTAAGGGGTTTCAATACAAGTAATTAGTGCTACAGGTTGTGGTTAAATTTCAGATGCAGTTAAACTAAAGACATTATTAAAGATTGAGTTGAGAGGAAAAATAAAGAAATGCACTGTCTCTGTGGCCCAGGTGCTTTTGTAACTGAAGGACGGACCTTACTAAATCATTTACAAAAATGCAACGTAGAAGGTTCTGCTGTTTGGTGAGTCAGAAGAGTTTAAACAAGAGCTGGCAGGGATCAGACAGGCAACTTGAGTGTTTGTGAACAGTGCCTAGTATCCTGAGCCAAAACGAGCTCTCAAACTTACTCGTATGTCTAGCCAGACAATCACAGGGATGTTTCTGACCCATGGAAGAAATGCTTGTGATTTCTGAAAGAGAGTGGTAAAAACTGTGAGGAAGACTGAACTGCTAACATGAATTTAAGGCAGTGGTTTGACACAGGATTGAACTCTCTATACACGAACAATTCTAAACAATTATCTGATCACATTTTTTTAAATTCCAACAAATCCACAATTTTTATGGGATTTCTCCTCTCAGTTTAAATTGAGGAATTCTCAAAGATTACATTCTCTTGAAGATACTTTCTTAATGTCTTAGCATGAATGCATTTAAACCCCATGACAACAGTTCAACAAAGAGCTGAACAGTTCTAAGCCTGTGTATTTCGATCACAAATGGATTTGTCTCTGTAGAATGCATACCAACCTTATCTGAAAAATGTAAATTCTACTGCTAAAAGCACATTCCTCTGAAATCAGATGTAGGCTTCATAACTCAGGGTTGGTTGTTTCCAACATTCATGTAATGAATTTTCCTGAATAGAAAAGCTGAAAGGGAGCCAGAAAAGAAAAGGAAGCAGGTTTCTGCAGTGAATATTCATCCCCTCCCAAATTCCATCATTCAAAAGCAAATGCCCAAACTCACTGCTGGTCATCTGGAATAAGAACCCCTTGCTAACCCTATTGCTTCCTTACAAAGTGCAACAGCCCTGCAAGCTGTGGGCACCAGTCCAGCGCACAGGAAGCATCACCTACTGTTTAATCCATCACACCCACCCTGGAGCACATCAGGATTCTGCAAGGCCACCTCTGCTCGTCCAGACAACCTCAGCTCAGGAGAGTTTGTCACAGTGCACAGACCACGTCCACACAGACCCTGAGGTGCCTGGGCAGACACTCATCCTCACAGCAGACCCTGAGTGTTTGCAAAGCTAGTTGTGGAGCTGGGAGTCGACAGGGTCATAGAACAGCCAGTTAGAAAGCTTTAGCATGTAGTTTAGGGAGCTTTGAAACTTACAGAAGTATTAAAATCAATATAAGACAATTTTGCAAATAAGACAGAACTTTTACCTAGTTTGCTAAGAAAACAGTTATTTCCTTCGGTCATGCAGCATTGTCTAGTTAAATTTAGTAGCTTCAAATAAACCAAAGATAACAATGGATTGAAAAATGTACTTCTGAGGAGTTGTTTTCTGAGAAAATGCATCTTATCTGTGAAAAGGAATATGAACCTCAAACCATTGTGGTAACATATCCTCTACAGATGGGCATCATGAAAACAGGAGTGGATTCTTTCAAAGTGGCTGAAGGACACAAAGCTGCGCACTGGAGAAGAAAAGACCCGTTGATAAGGTTCCCTTTGACATATACCCAATTAATGCTCCCATTTCACATTCCTCCCCAGCGGTCAGCTGAATGACAGAATAGGGGAATTAGTTCCCCTGGCCCTCAGAGCAACCTAATTCCTCAAGCAAAATGAATGGTATTAGCTAGGCAGCAAGGCAAATAAAATGCATTCTTTTCAGTTAAGCAAAACTGTGTACCTGCAGCAACTGACTGCAACATTAAAAATACATGCCAAGTAGCCCATGCACAGACTCTAAAACAAGTTGGAAAAAAGACATGAAAAATCCCCAAAATTGTAGAAGCTGAATGAGTGAAACAGGATTTTTAACTTGTGTCCCAGGACCTCGGCCTCTCCTTCCAAAGTGCATGAAGCTCCAACCTTCAGAAACTGTGACATCCCTCACCAAAACTCACTTCTTCCAGCATCCCACTTAGTCCCAAAGGCAACACCTGGGGTCTTCCATGAGCTCTCTGCTGTATCCTGTTTCCAGCCTCACTCACTAAAAGATGTGCTGAAGGCTCTCATCCCCTTCACTCAGCACCATGGAAGATATGGCATGTGTCCCAGCCGTGCAGCAGCTGGGTGACCACCAGGCTTTTGCTTTCTGGCTGCTGGGTGACCAGACAGAAATGAAAAGGTTTTATCCTGTGTGTGGAAGCAGCTGTAACTCCCTCTCCTACTCCAGCTGCCAATTTTTACATGGTTTATAGAAGTAGAGCAACTTTCCAGCTTCTATCAGGTGTGATTTATAGCAAACTGACAAAATGCACAGACAGTCTCACTGCATAAGCTTTGTTTCCTTAGGAATTAGACTAAATAGGAGATAAAACCTTAGGTTTGTAAACAGGTACTAAGTGGATCAACTTTTTTAGACAGCTGCTCAGGCTTTCACTACTCTCTTCATTGAATTTAAAATTTTGCAAAGTACATTACTTGCAAGAGAACATCAACATAATTTCTAAAAAGTTCACACAAAATGATTTGGTTACCTATGATTAGGGTCTAAATTAATTATAAGTATTATAGTGATTTTTACATAACAATTCTCCTGACCTTCCAACTTCATGTGACTACACTAAAGTTTGCATTACTTTAGTAAAACAACTCAACTTTAAACTCTTCATCCACTTCAGCAAGCATCCGAATCCACGCTATCCATAAAGTGTAATTTGGCCCCAACTTTATCAGAAAACTGTTTCTTAGAAGCAACACTGATCTTTTTCACTAGCTATTTAAACAATCGGCTACTGTGTTTCACTGTATTACTACAAAGTAACTTTGAAAACATTTGTAGCGTGCGTTTGAATACCTCTTGTATCTTAGTATAGATACCATGCAGCTCTTTCACAGTCTTGGAAATAAGAGTTCAGTCTTGGAAATAAGAGTTCCAATTTCAGGAAAAGATCCCTGCTTCGAAGTCCATCCCCATTGCAGTCAATAGGGCTGACAGTGAACTTACCAGGAGCTAAAGTTGAACCTAAATGCTCATCTCTTATAGCTGCCAGGGCATCAGCCACCCATTTTTTGTGATGCCTACCTTCTCCAGAGTAGAGCACTTCTTCCAGACTCTGCTCTTTTTGTAGACTACAGATCATTTCCAAGGGACTAGACCGTAATGTAATTGTGGCTGTATGACTCTACAGTTGTCATAGCAATAAAATAAGGGTGGAATGTTGTTAAAAAAATAATAACCTTCAAATATAGCTAGCACAGACCCAAAAATTCTTTATTTCTAACTACTTTACCACAATTGTAGGCCCTCTGGAGAAAGGCCAGTAAAGAGTTACCCATGGAAGATTGCCTTCTCAACTTGTGTACTTGGGTTTCTGTCTCTGAGCAGCAGGAGCTTGACTCTTTGTCTCCTTGTAAGCCCATTTTTTCCTGCACCCACTCAGTACTAATCTGGCTGTGGGACTGAAAGAACTGTGCAGTGTTCACTGGGCAGAGAAGTTTGCAAGAGTTTCTTTTGTTATACCCTTAAAAAGTACCCTTAAAAGGTTATGTGTAAATCAAATTTGGGTTATGGAGTAAAAATGGGAAAGGTATGCTGGTATGTGGTCTGGACAGGGTAGCAAGCTTTTGTAGTAATACAGCTTGTTCTGTCATGCACTCAACCAAACTCTGACTTGAAGCTGCATGTAGCAATTACTCAGTATTTAAGTTATACTTTTGCACCAAGCACCTCTCTTTCAACGCAATTTCCCTACTTCATGAGATTATAATGTGGTAAACAGACAGAGCTCACAACTGAAACACCAGGCACAGAAATCTGCCTCTGGAACAATTGCTTATTGACCTAATAACAAATTTACTGGTTTTAAAACCTTCGTCTAGCTAGCCAACCTTCACAATGTTTGAATTTGCCTTAGGAATATAGACTGTAAGTTCTCTCCCATTCAAGACGTTATTAAATGGGGCAAGGTGCTAGAATCTTAGGAATTCCTAATAATCCGTTCTTTTTTCCAGTGCAGATAATATTGTGGAGTGATGCTTTTTATGCTTCTCTTGGTACAGCAAATACCAGCCAAACATTCCATGCTCCCCAACTCAGAAGTATGCTGCATTAAAATTAGAAGGCAAAATTATTTATGTTCTTAAGCTTCATTTATATAAGAGAGGTACTGTGAATCTTGCTCAAATCCCTTCTCACCAGTGGGACTATTAATGAATAGCACTGTGTAAGGATTTGTAAAACAGAATCTTTAATTCTACTAGAGACAGGATTTCTCTGTTGAATTAAAAAAACCCAAGTAAAATCCAATTAAGAGAAGGATGAAATTACCATTCCAAACATAGGCAGGTAGAACACTTTCCACTGTAATTTAAAATGTTTGCTTCAATCCAGGGGTGACATTAGTCCTTGGTTTTTAAAGGAAAAGTTGGGAAGGAGGGAGGGTTTGGATTTGCTGAAATGGTAAATTAAAATACACACAACATAAAGTTATGCTAAACATCATGCTTTTTATTTCTGGGGGAAGAGCAAGAAAATATCAGTACTTCAACAGACTACAGAAAACCTCATCTAAATACAAAAAGCACAGCAAATTATAGCCAAAGCTGATACATTCTTAAGTCAAAGTTCTATGCATACATGTGTGTATACACACACAAACACACATAACTTTTAAATTTAGATGTAGCCATTTGGATTATCTGTGTCTGCTTTATTTTAGTTTGGGGTGAGTGAAGTAATTAGACCAGAATTAACATTAAAGAAAATCCCAACCATTGCCACAGACTAGATTAAGATCTTATACACATACACAATTATAGCACAGTCTCTTGGGGCCCTTAAATTACACTAAAATAAGCCGGGTTTAGAGGGAATGTACAAAAACTCCACCCTAGAAGTCTCTTGGCTTTTATCACTGCAACATCCTAGCCTTTACTAAAAACTAAGAGAGGCGCTACCCCAGAATGCAATCTCCAATTCTTTCTGTAAACTGTATGCATGCCAGACATGAACCATGCAAAAACCCTTTGAGATTTAAGCCCTTAATTATTAGCTTGTGTCAAGATTCAGGCACTGTGCTTTACAGCAATCTTTAGAATTAAAGCTAAGGAATGAAAATTGCACTGGGAGCCGATTTTACTTCAAAAAAAAAAGAGAAGGGTGAAGACTTGAATCGCTTGCAATTCTCATTTTCTAAGCTGATTAAGCATTATATCTATACACTATGAAATAACAAAAACTTAACCGAGTGCTTTAGCAACTTCTGAAAACAAAAATAAGTTATACTTCAAAGAACAAGTTAGTATAAAAAGTTTTAACATATGCAAAGTATGTGCTCAAAATACTTATCTTGCATTTTTATAAAGAGCTGTAGTCTACCATACAGGAACAAAGTTCACCCAGTATAAAATATTGCAATTTGTCCCATTGTGTCATATGAGAGGTTTCCTTATTCTTCATATGATCGAGAACACTTGCACAAGAGTTCAATGTTATCCCAAGCCACACAGTGGCAGACAGACTATGTTTGAATCTGTGCTTTTACTATGCAGTTCAGTAAAAGCTAAGCAAACCATTTCAGAACAGAGTTTAGCAGGTCAAAGAGCTATGTCAATGCAAGAAATCCAGACAACAGTATAAAAGTTAATGCCAAGTGGCAGTACCAAGAACATGAATTAGATCAACAGAAAAGAACCCTGCTGATAAAATGTACAGCTCGTAAGCTAGAAATAAAGAAAAGTAAAAATTAGCTTAAGGAAAAAAAAAATTAAACTGTGTAAACAATCCACCCAGTACAAAACTGGATACAGCTGTTAAGAGCAGAACTAGCTTAGTAGAGCTGAGGATGTGCGTGCATCCAGATGCCTGTTCAAAAAGCATTTATTAATACTGCTGACCAAAACAAAAATCACCTATTTTACACCACAGCAGAGGCTTCCCCCCACCTTTACAAAGTTATTACAAACTCAGGAAGTTGCTGCTGCCTTCTACAATTAAAATTCCAGTTATAAGCTACCCAGGTTTGAAGCTGAAAACACCCACCTTGCAAATTAAATTGAAAACTCTTGTCAAGCATGTCTGAGGACTCTTCAAAACTTAAGAGTACAGCACTTTCCTCAAGTGGTATTTGCATGAGTAACTTGTACTGACAGCCTGTTAAAATAAGCGAATTTAACAAAACTTGGGGTAGCTGGGTGCTCCTCCTCAGGAAGTGGGATCCATACAGGCTCCAGTCATTCTTTCTGAGGTGTGTTACAGAGAGAGGACCAAAGAACCTTGGTCAGCTTGAGGTGAATCTTCCTGCTTCTAGAAGTACTCCTCTTCCTCATCAAAAAACCCATTTTCCATAGCGTACGTGCAGTCTGCGTTAGAGTCAGCTTGGCAGGCACCTTTGTATTCTTGAATGGATTCATACAGGGAGTACAGCTGACACAGCAATGACATATCAAGCTGCCGAAGGCCAACCTATGGGGGGAAGAATTCAAACAAACAGCATTAAAATTGTTAGCTTACTGGCAATACAATGCTCTATACCTCTCACTGTTAACAAAAGGATCAAGGTTCTTTCCACCTTGAACAGTTATGAAATATGAAAGTAGAATTCATTTGCTAAGGTGACAGACTCCCCATGGGATAAACTGGGCAACAGAACAAGGAACAAAACAATGTGACACAGCAAAACACAATCAAAGTGTTCTGGATTTCACTGTATTACATTGCCCAGCTTAACTTCCAATATGCAGTTCATTCCTATCTGAAGCATTAGAGATAAATTCATAAATTATATTCCTCCTTATGAGAGGACATAAATTTTTAGTAACACTGTGTGACTTTCACACATCTTTCTCACACCGTATCATAGGCTCTCTAGTTTTGTTTAAACCAGCCTGTATTAAAAGCTGCAAATGGAGCTCTGACTGGTTTTCCACTTCCCAGCTAAGTATCTTCTACTAGAATTTCTTTTCTGTATTGACATACATAGACATCTGACACTGCTAGGTACGTCTAGCACAATACAGCATGCTATTTGAAGGCAGCAAAAGTAGAAGTAAGGTGAGAGCCTGCACTGTAGCCTGCAAATCTTCAGAATATTTTCATGCGCTACTCAAGTATAAGTTTGATTTACAATGAAGCAGCTGTTATTTTGGTCCCCAAACTTCTAAAATATTACATCCAGAGCTAATTAAAGATTTGGGGCAGCATTTAGAAAAGGTTACCTTGTAGCCTGCATCTTCTTGTCAGATACAAAACCAGAATGTCTCACCACAAAGCAAAATAAAGCTAGTCTTTCCCTTTCTAGTAATAAAGAGGGAATTGTCCATTTGATATTGTTAACCTTCCAAGTCAGATCAAATTCAATCTAGGTTTTGTCTTGCAGTAAAACCACTACTCAATTCAACATTTCAAGAAACAGCTATATCTGTCTCAATTTTCAACTCAGTCTTAAGCCAACAGGCTGTTACTAGTGAGATGCAGATTCATCAAATAATGTTAGCAGCCTTTATTGCAGCCTGAACACTAGGGTATAGAGGATTCTTACCCCAAATATCTGTCCTTACATGTCTGATTTCTAAGAACAGATATACTCAGCACACACAAAAACCACAAGAAGCCAGCATGAAGATCTTCCTTTGGTGTTACTGACCTATCCTACCAGCTCCTTTTTCTGAAGATGCAAGACGGAAAGAATACAAGAAGTTCCATACACCACAATGCCCTTCCAACTCAGAAAAATAGGCTATGTTGTCTTTCAGCACCAACAAAAATTACTCGGTGAGGTCACATAGCCCTGATGTTGCATATCGACTGAACCTGAGGACTTTAGGACAAGACATGGAACAAGTTGTGGAACGCTGTGCTAGCTGCCAGGAGGTTACCTATAAACCTTTCAGATCTATGCTGCCTTTCTCACCCATTTCCATTTTCCTCTGTAACAAACACAACTTTCTCTTCCCTTGTCAACTTAAGCATAAAGCAGGAAGCATATGCTGCTCTTCCGTGGTCTCTATTCTGTAAGAGGAAACAAGCACTTGTGGTTTATTTCTGAAAAAATAAAAAAAAGTAAAACAAAAGCCAATGAACAAACCAAGATCACAGGAGGAAAAATAAAAGGGAAGTATTTGTACCATATCCAGTCTCCTCCATCTGGCTGTGCTGAAGTAATTTCTTCAGACTTGTAGAGCTAATGACTGTTTTTCTGCCCAAGGATTAAGTCTTAACATCAACCTCTGAAGGTGGCAGTTGATGAAGTTTGGCTTACCCCACCTAAATAAACTGCTTGCCTCAGGTAAGAAAGGATGCTGTGAATCTGAACTTAATGCTATGACATGTGAACATGAGACCCACCAGGCAGACTTGCATCAAAGCTAAATGTCTGAGGGACAAGACAGTGGTGAAGAACTGTTCAAAGAGCAGTTAGGAGTGAGTTGCGCTAGAAAACTCAACCTGGAGACAGATGACTGGTTCTTTGTCTCCTGAGGGAGAGGGAGCATTTTCACCAGCAGCTCTCACATTTCAGCTCCATAAAGCACTTCAGTGTTTTCTGTGAAGAGCAGTTTTATGCCAAGCACAACCTCCAAGACAAATTGCTCAGCAGAATTACTTAGCAGGCCTTGATAGCACCCAAATAGTTACATTTAATGGATTGTTTTTCTGTAGCTGCCACCACTGTCAATCAAACAAGAAAAGTCTATTGAGAAAAATTAAGCCTCTAGCTCTTCACAACTTCCAAGTATGATCCCCAAGGTAGCAAAACCCTGAAGAAACATCCAAGCCTGCTAGCACAATCATAATGTTTTTAATCCCAGCCAACCTGCATTTGAGTCTAGTTATACTGCAGCATCTAAACGACAACCTGTAATGCACAGCCCCACACAATCGAATCTGTTCCTCAGGACCACAGGTCTGAAATTACCTCTGCTTTCTTCCCTCCCCCTCCAAAGCAGCTAAATCCACCACCTTCTCATCTTTAAAAACTTACATGCATAGTATCTTGCTTGATCATGCAGGGAAAGATGCTGCTATGCATTTCTTCCTCATTCTCTTACTGAAACCTAAAGCAAGTGCAATAGAAATGCTATCTCTGACTGCTGCAATAAAGTGTGTTCAATATAAATAATAAAGTGCTATTATCTACTTGATGAAAGGCAGCCTATCAGTATACAAGAGTCTCTCTAATTTGTACAGGCCACAAAAAAGTGCACCTGGAACCAATGAGACTGCTGCTCAAGAGTCTTTGATGTGTTTGGGGGTTACTTTTTTCTTCAGAAGAGTTTTAGCAAATTATCACCAAGGCTAAAGAAGTATTAAAGGAGAACTCTAGTTATCAAACATCTTAACAAGCATCTCATTTGGTTTTTCCATTAGGAAAAAATAGATTAGACTTTTATAATGAGCTATCTCTGCTTTTTTGGAAAGGATTAAGACAGCTAAGATCATATCCCTGTTTCCCCTTTGAGCACTGTTGAAAAAAGCCCCAGCGGTCGATAACCACTTGTGCTTCAATGCAAACTGGCAGTTCTAATACACAGTTTTAATACTATCTCAACTATATTTGAGCTACTTGTTGAAACACTGGTGCAGACTACAAATTCAGCACACTACACTGTCCCTCCAAATCCACAGAACAGTCTTTCCGCAGTTTCTTCTGCTCAAACACCTTTTTACCACGAGAAAATCAGCCTTAAACCAGGCAGACTATCAGCCAGATCATATTTTACGTTTCAGAATACCGACTGCACAATGCTTAGCTTATTATTACTCATTACAACTGCAGTTGACACCAGCAGAGCACCAACACCCAAATTAGTGTTTAACCAAAAGGTGCGCCGTGTGGCCCAGAGGGATTTCACCACCGCACCGCAGAACCAAATCACAGTCCTGCAGAAAACTGTGTTTAATTGCACTTCGCTTGAACGGAATGAATCAGTGCTGCCACTTATCTGTCCTACCGACAGCCTTGTCAGATGGGTGTCAGTTTCAGAGGGATGCCACTGGCCGCTGAGCCCGCAGGCAGAGGAGCCCCATCGTTACAGACCCAGGATGAGCTGCTCCCTGACGCCGTTACCGGTGCATGTCAGGGGCCCCGCACCGGCAGCACCCGGGCCACGTTATGCGGAGCCGCACCGGGCTGGGCCCGCACGCACCGGGGCCGCCCGCTCCGCCGCCGGGACCGGGCGCCCTTCCGGCCCCGGGAGGCCGTTGGGCGGAGGCAGCGCCCCCCGCCGCCGCCCGCCACGTCTGCCGCCGCCGCGGAGGCCCGGCCCAGCCCGCCCCTCTCACCATCTCCTTGCGGAGCAGGGCCAGCGCCGCGTCCAGGTTGGGAGGCTTGGGCGGGCGCGGGGAGCCCCGGCCACCGCCGCTCAGCTCGTCCTGGATGCGGGACTTCTGCGCGTAGAGCCGCTCCAGGTCCCGCCAGCGCCCGCCCTGGCCGCCGCCGCCGGAGGAGGAGGAGTTCAGCAGCCCGCTCAGGCTCTTGGGCAGCGGCGGCAGCCCCGCGCCGCCACCGGGCCCCAGCAGCCCCGGCCCGCTCATGCTGCGGCGGCGACCGACGGAAAGAGCCGCCTCGGCCCCACTGCGGGAGGTGCCGTCCGCAGCCCGCCCCGCCTACGGGCCGGGGCCGAGCCGGGGGGGAGAGGCCCGGCGGGCGGGGCGGAGGAGCCAGTGGCGGGGCTGGCGGAGCGGGGGCCCTCGGCGGCGGGGCCGGGCCGCAGGTGCCGGGTGCTGGACGCGCTGGGGGCGGGCCCTGTCGCCGCACTACGGCTGCTTTGTCTGAGAGACGCGAGGTGCAGCACGGTGGACGCGTCCCCTCGGGCAAGGCTTGGCTACCTGCCGGCCTGCCTGCCTCCAGCTGCAGCCCCGCAGAAGCACCCCGAAGCAGCCGTGTGCCCTGGGGCTGGGGAAGCGGAAGGCTGCTGCGGGGACGAGACATAGCCTTCAGGGGTGCCGGGATGAAAGGGACTGTCAAATGCAGGGAAAGCAAGCATAAAAGCTGCTTAAATGCAAAGCGTAGCCGGTTCTTCTTTGGTGATGGTGTTATTTCAGTCACCTGGTGACACCAAAGTGTTCCCCGTTTCCTATCATGGTGTTTCCCTTTGCATTCTTACAGCCAAGTTTTGTATCAAAAGTCTGTGTCTCCAGGCTTTGCAACTAAACAAACTTTGGTGTATCTGCTCTGTGCATCGGCTATATCAGTATTAGAGACAGCTCTCTTTTTGTTCTAGGTTTATTCATAGGGCAATTTATTGCTCTGGCTTACAGAAATTGTAGAAACATAGAATGGTTTGTGTTGGAAAGGATCTTAAAGATCATCGAGCTCCAACCTCTTGCCATGGGCAGCAGCACCTTCCACTAGACTAGGTTGCTCCAAGCCCAGTTCAGTCTGGCCCTGAGCACTGCCAGGGATGGAGCAGCCACAGCTTCTCTGGGCAACCTGTGCCAGCGCCTCAGCATCCTCATAGTAAAGAATTTGTTCCTGATATCTTGTCTAAATCTATCCTAATTTGGCTTAAAGCCATTCCCCCTTGTCCTTGTCACTACATGCCCTTGTATGCATACCCACATGCTGATATGAGCTGGCAATAGGAAGGGTGCCATGCTGCAGGATGGGGTGGTTTTGCGCAGGGGGGATGCGCGATGGGAGTCCCTTAGGCTGCCAGTATGACCTTAGCTGTGGCATCACAGGAACACAACCTTGGTCTGTCAATTGTGAGTGCATATGTATGCCTTTAGGTTTTTGCCCCTTTTTGCTTGACATGTTTGTATCTCTGGAGTCTCTTGAATAAATTATGGTAATTCTGAATCATTCAAAATCCAAATCGAAGCAGGGTATAAAACTGGAGTTCTGGGAAAATGCTGTCATTGCGAAGCCAGATTGTTTAAAGGTGCAGTCATGTTGCCACATCCATGCTTTTTTTGTGGGGTTTTCTCTTCAAGAAATAACCAGACACAATGATTTTGAGTTAAGCCTCTACACTGGTTTCAGCTTTGTTCCCAGACTTGCATGGCTTTTCCATGGTTTAAATGTCATCAGACTCTGTGACAATTGTTTCAAAACCATGGGGTTTAAAACAGTGGAGGAAGATTCTGCCAATGTTACTCATGTTTACATGCTATTTTAGGGACTGATTTTTCAGAAAGCCTGATGTGCTTTTCAGTGCTTTGTACATGGCATCAAGAAGATATTTTTTTGCCTGTTTGTCATGATGCCACTTTTGCCCAAGTCAGTTGTGGAAAGTAAAACAGTGCTGAGAGCTTTTATGAATCTAAAGGCATTTAAAACCATTCCTGTTGTAGATTAAAAGTACCTTTCCAGGCCAAAGGTACTTGGACAGCAAAAATATTGATCCAGTTTCCTAAGGATCTAGGCACTGTTATCTTCCTGCTTACTAGCATATACATTTATTTGTTCTCCTTCCACCCCACCACCCTTTTTTTTTCAGATGACAGCTCTTTGGAAAAGCTTGTGAATATTCTTATTTTATCTAGACCAGCTTATCTTAATTATTTTTTTTTTCAGCTTGCTTGATCTCATTAGATTCTAAATTCGTTTTCTTCACACTTGGGTCCTCTAGGCACCTTGTTGCCATATCTTTACTGTTGCAAAAATCTTTATGCTGGCTTACTGCCCAACTTTGTCATCTGAAATACAAAAAAAAAATTACTTTTTGTGCTGTCAGTGACCCTTCTTTCAGCTGGCAACCTCATCTAGCCTTCATTCATCTTAAATTCATAACTATCCTTTAAAATCTAAATCTACTGCATTATTTAGTCTGACCTAGTTATAACATGGTGATAATGGAAGCTGGAGTCTTGGTTACAGAGTAAGCTTTCATTAGCTGTGTAAACCTCTTGGTCTTTGTTGGTTCCTAGAACTGAACTACAGAAACATGTTATTTGTCTAAACTGTCCTTTGTTAAGGGCGTTAGTTAAAAAACCCACAATAGAAATACATGTAGTTTATGTCATAAAGCATAAGGAAGTGCCGGAAGAGAGGTGTCTCATACCATTTCCTTACACAAAGGATATATTATCATATTTCTAATTTACATCTTCAGGCGCAATGACTTTTCCTTTCCTCATTCATTAGGGGGATGCACAATGCCTGTTTATCATTTGTGCATCTTTTACTAGCGTTCTTCTTTCCAAACATGGTGATCTATATGCATTATAGCGTGTCTTGAGTTGATATATTAAGGCTGTATCCTACAGCCTTTTCTGTGATGCTTTCCCATCTAACAACTGACTTACCTACAACTGTTAATGAATTCTTCTTTATGACAAGCCTGAAGGTGGTACAGTTATCCACACTGGAACCAGGATACGGGGAGCTAAAGGTAGGTCATGGTGGAAAAGCCTCATAATTTTAAGTTCCTGGTCTGTGATTCCTATGAATGATTTTTGCACCCAACAGAACTGACAGAAGGATGCGCACCTCTGCTTCAAGCTCCCTGCACAGAGCAGCACCTTTGCTTAAAGCCACTTTCATTAGAAATTTAAAGTAAGACTCCAGATTTCTGTGGTGATGTGGCTATTGTCACATTTTGTCTGCTGTGCAGCAGGGGTATTGTAAAATTTGCCTGTCAAACAAGATGCACCAGAGCTCATCCATCAGTACCATCTGCCTTTTCAAGTCAGTTTGGTGTTTGCAAGGTGTTTCTCATTGGGTTCACCTGCAGTCAGGGTTGTTTGTCAAGGACATGTCAGGATTCATGCATCACAAACTGGGTGTATGCAAGACAAATTAATAATCAGTGACACATGCTTCACTCTTACATTTAATCCTGTAGTCAGAATGCCTGAACATACACTGTTTCTTACACTGTTCTGTGGTGCTCTGGGAATGAGGTGAAATTTGGTCCTGTGGCTAAGGAGAATTTAGAAGATGTTGGGTATAATTGGCACTTGATATACAACGCCACATAGTGGCATATCCAAACAGAAATTAGATTTTTGGCTAGAGATAATTCAATTTGTGGGCATAATTTTTCATCAGAGAAGTGGTTTTAAGTAAAAATGGCAAGGTCCTAATTTTGGCACTTTTTTTTTTTTCTAGATATATTTCCATGTCTATGCCTGAAAGGTGAAAGCCCACATAAATTCTAATAAACACAATATCGTATCATGGTGGCTTCCCGCTGGGTCTCTGGAAAAGCTGTATCCTTAGATTTAGAGCAGAGATCTTCCTATTTAAGCTACCTGAGTAAACAGGAGTAATAGTGGGTTGTTACTTTTCTTATAGGTCTGCTACCACATAGATAGCCAGGAAGGTCACCTCAGCCTTTTCGGGGTCCAGAGCTGACTGCTAGAAATACAGGAACAGGGAAATCTGGGGATCTAGGTAGGGAAGGGACTGGACAAAGCAAGGGCAGTATATTCAGAAGGAAGCAGGAATCAGGGGTTACATGGAAGTACTCGTCTGTAGAGATCTTTAAGTGTGTGAGAATCTGTTTCACCACTGAAGACATCTTCCAGCCAGCAATAATGTGCATGTAGGATATTTCCCCCCCCTTTTTGGTTGCAAGTGGCAGCTGCTCAAAGCAGAGCTCTGTGCCTTCTCTCCTTTTCACAATGAGCATGCTATGGATTTTTGAACTAATTTATGCGTTGCATTTCTGCAGTGATGAAGGATCTAATTCCAATCTCTTTCTGGTTTTGTTGGGTTTTATTTACATTGCAATCAGTTACCAAGTGCTGCTGATCTGTGTTGCGGAGGGGAAAAAAAAGAATCAAGTCTGTACTTTCATAGCAGAAATTCTGGTTCAGGATTATAGGAAGGATCATGCTTAGGAGAAATAAGGGCTTGATCTGATAATAAACTGGTGGGACTTAACAGCTAAGGTAACCAACCATTTATTTCCCTGATGATGCCAAAGTCTGCCTTGTTCACATCTCTGTTTAACCTTGGATCAAACAGAATCTTCTCCACAGTACATCACTCAGTGCTCTGCCACACTGGTTTTAAAATTTCTTCATTCTGTCTTCTCACGTTATTAAATTAGTCTTTTTCCCCTACCTCTCCTGTCTCATAGATTCTTCCCCATTATGTGAACCCTAGCAGAAAATAAGAGTTGTTGATTAGACCACACCAGATTCATATTCCTGCAATGTGTCCTTGTTTTCAGGATTTCTGTGGCAATTAAGAAAGCAAACCATTTTAGTGTTTCATATCAACTGGTAAAAACTAGTCCCTCAAAATGAAATGAGAAAAAAATGGTAGGTTCTAGAAATGAGTAATTTCAGTATTATGTAAAAATTCATAGACATGAAAGAACCCAGCAGAGTGTTATGAGATAATTATGTAATAAACTAGCCTCATGCCCACAGCTCTTACTGACTGTGAACATCTTCTCTTTCTTGTCCTTTTACTGTGTCAAAAGTACAAAAGAAAAGGACTTCAAAGTGCCTTTTGATATTTTATCCCCTTTCCTATGGGTTCAGTATACTTCTGATAAGCATTTGCCTCTTCAAAAAGGTGGCTTGAGGGGATATTTATTACTGCTACTCTGCCATTAGTTCAGTTTGTTGGCCTCACAACACTGTGCTTCTTACTCTTACCAGTACAGACTAGACTTACAGTAACAGCTTTCCAGAATCTGATTACTGAAAGCAGATAGCCAGGGGATCAGAGCCCCAGGCTTTAAAGGTATTTGTCTCATTATCCTAGTGACACTGAGCAGGTCCTTTCCTTTTGTGAGAGCTGCATCAGGGTCAAATCTGGAGGATGCTGTCTAAGCTGGGCCGAGGTCATTTGAGGTAACAATGACAGGCGTTCTAAATCTCTAGGCAAAACTGCACAGCAGAAAGCAAGCACCACTGAGCAGGGATGGCTGCGGGTGTGTGAGAAGGATGTGTGCTTGCAGGGTGCAGAATATTGCAGATTTTCTAGCTATTTGATATCTGCCTTGACGTTTTAATGAGTGAGAAGTAGTAGTCATTGTTTTAAAAGAAATAATTATTTCTCCGAAAAATGGTCAGCTGTAAGCAGACATGGGAGTTTGTATGTACTACTATGTTCAACTAATGTTAATAAAGGGATCAGGTTTCTTGCTTCTTTCCTGTGTGTTATCTCTTAGTAAATGTATATATGAGATTTTTTTTTCCAGGCTGAATGGGTAAATCTGTTGGACAACATGTTTCCATAAGATAGGTGCAGATTATACTGTTCAGTGGATAAACCCTTCTCTTCAGCTGTGAATGGCTATAATACTTGTGGGGGAAGGGGGCATAAATTTACATTCAGGTGTGCCTGAGTTCTTGAAAAATGACCTTCTACAAAGCAAGTTGACAGATTTGTGCCTGAACTGAATTGCTGAATAATAAAATGCAAAACTGAGGCCATAAAAATAACCCCAATTCATATCCTTCAGTTCAGCTGGGCCAAATGCCATTGTCCCATACAGCAGGAGTACTGCCTGGTAGTGCAAACAGCCTGCGCTCCTATACCTGCTCTCAGAAGGGAAGAGCAATGAGTACGTTTCAGTAGGGCCTCTTCATTCCGGCAGCTGGGGTTGCACAGTGTGGATGAGGCTTCAGCAATTCCAGGAGCATAGCATCCAGAAGCTGACTCAAGGCTGGGACAAAACTTGTGTGGAATGTCCTTGTATGTACCTGGATCTTTTTGTCTTGTGCTGAAATTGAGCCTCCTCTCAGGTGGGACAAGGTCAATAATTTAGTAGTGCATAACATTATTTCTAAACAGTTTAGAGGAGAAAAGTACTCTCTGTAATTGAAAGTTCGTTTAGGTAGAGAGAATGTAATTACCTGGCATACTTAGAGGAGCAAAGCTATTGTGAGTCTCTGATGAAAGCTGTCATCAGTTATTTAATAGCCAACAAGTGATTAGAATTTTTGATTCATATTTCATACAAGAACAGCACATTCAGCAGCCCAGTGACCCCTAAATTCAATGCATGGGCACTCAGTAATTACTGACTCAGAGGCAGATGTTCTACTGGCTGAACTATGATCAGCTCTTCTTGCAGCGTTTTAGTACGTGGCACCCAAACAGCAATAAGACTGAGCCTTTTTGTATGGCAATCAACTTTTATAATGGCTGTAGGCAAAGAATAACTTTAAAATATTGTCAATATTTAAAAATAAAATATATTACGTGCAGCAAACTTGTATTGAAATTTGAAAATATCTTCTTGATGTAAGTACCCCAGATATCAGATTTTTACTTGATGTGAACCTGTCAGAGGAACACTCTCTAAGGAGTTCACATTTCAAATAGCTCAAAAGCCATTCCACCTCTTTTCCCTCCTTTTCTGTTAGAAATGCCTCTCTTGGGTCCCACAAACTGTGTGGTTGCTTCTCTTAGTCCTATGCAAGCTGTGCCTGCCAAGAGGGAGGATGATTCGCTTCATTACATGCTAAGCTCTTGTGTGCTTCACAGTACAATCACACTTCTCAGTTTATTGCAGCCAGACATTGTTGCCAGACAGATGTGTATGTACACTGAGAGATATACATGCAGAGCATTGGGGGATCCAAGGGCTCGGTTCATCTTCCCTTCCTGAAGCTCCTCTAACTTTTCAGAGTTGTTGTCCCTTGGCAGAGCTGTTGGGGAAGAGCTGTGTGTTCCAACAGCCATCACTGCCAGATGGGCATTGTGCTGGAGTGCAACGATTCCTGTGCATACCTGGCACCTCTCGTATGGTTGGAGACAACTTGCACATGCAGCAGATCAAACCATCCAACAATCCAGTCATTTCTTTGCCATTTAACAACTCGGTGCTGTTTGAAGCATGGTACAGAGCAAACCTAAACCAAAAAGCAATCTGCACTATCTGTTGAGGTTGCAAAAAGAAACAAAAACTAAAGTAAAACAAAACAAAGACTAAAACTCCTGCAGGGGGAAATGAGACAACAAATATCCACAAAGAGAGGAAGCTGCGAAAGCTAAACAGCTGGAAATGAGATCAGGTTGAACCGATCACTGCAGCCATAATCAGTCACTGATAAGAACAAACTGGAATGCAAATGAGTTAGAAGGAAAGAACAGGGATTCCTGAAGTACTTTTTGCAAGTCTGGAAAAATATGAGTCCTTCTGCCTGGGCAAAGGCAAACTAAAGCATGCTTTGTCTTTGCTGAATTGGCCAAGGGAGATGGAACCCTACAAAGACTGCCTGAATAGGGGCCATGAGAAGTACGGTTGCTAGTAAGTCCAATACATGCCATGAAATAAACTTTTGATAACATGACGTTGTACAAGTTAATTGTTTCATAGAATCCTGTTTATTCCTCTATGCTTTGTGCATCAGTAGCTACCAACTTTTCACTGATGGATAAATGTAGACAAGAGTGAAAAATACATCCTAAAAGTCAGTTTTGAGGCCCATCAATAACTGGATTTCCCCTTGCATCCCTGAAGAGTGCTAGTGAAATTAAAGTGGTGAAAATCTGTTGCAGCTCTTGAGTGTACAGGTCTGACAGGCAAAAGGAACTTGTTTCTTCTCACTCTACTTACTCTCGCAGCTTCTTGTTTTAAAGCTGTGACAGAGTAAACCAAATATAATTTATATAATGCCACAAAACCCTACAGTGTAAGACATAAAATTTGGAGTGCAAGGTACAGAATCACAGAATAGTTAGGGTTGGAAAGGACCTTAAGATCATCTAGTTCCGACCCCCCTGCCATGGACCTCACACTAAACCATGTCACCCAAGGCTCTGTCCAACCTGGCCTTGAACATGGATGGAGCATTCACAACTTCCTTGAGCAACCCATTCCAGTGCCTCACCACCCTTACAGTAAAGAACTTCTTCCTTATGCATACTTCTTCATGCTTCCTTCTTCATGCTTCCTTCTTCCAGTGCCTCACCACCCTGACAGTAAAGAACTTCCTTATGCACAGTTCCTTATTATTCCTTTTTCTTCCTCGTATGCATGCTTTGCGTTCACCTTACTATTTTCATATGGTCTTTTTTCCAAGTGCAATTGCTTTTTAATTAATTATGAGTTTCCAAAACTTTTTTAAATATCAGTGGCCTGAAATAACTTGTAGGTACCTTATAATTCTTGTAAATTTTCAACTGTAAGCGGAAAATAACAAGAACCAGTTCTTTTATGTTTCAATGATTATGAACATTTTTAGAATAGAATCGACATAATTCTGTCAGTACTCTGAAAACAAGTTACCTGTGTCCTGTGGCACTCTCTCTTTTGATGAGGCCATTTATATCTAACAGCTCTATTCTTGTTGAGTCATTCTTTGCTCTGATATTGCTTTGAGGCAGAGAGAGACAAGATGTTAATTTTATATCATTGTGAGCAGTCACAGATCAGAAGATAAAAAAGTAATAACTTATAAATACCATGATTTTTTAATCTTTTTGGAACTTAAATACTTTGCTGTCTCTGCTCTAGACTTGATTTCAAAAATCAGTTGCTTTTAATTCTCATTCATTTTATGAAATATCAGCAAAGCACTAGCTAGTTAGAACTGCAAGAAGCATGCAATTAGTTTCCTGTATTTTCATTGGAAGATGCTTCCTTATATGTTCTGGAGACCTCTGGCATTCCTAAACTTGGTCCAGATCTCCTTGACGTCAGTGACTGTCCACTGACTTCAGCTGCAGAGGGAATTGGGTGGGGTTCTAGGACTGAAATAAGCTCCATATTGAAGGGCTGTGCATGTCCTGCTCATTGAGGAAGTGATACTCAACCTCAAAGATGAGCTTACGTAAGATTTTAGTGTAGGCAGCAGCTTAGATATCAAATCCATCCCAGCAGCAGCAGTGACTCTTAGAGCTGTCTGTAATATATAAACAGAGCGCAGAATAAAGCCAAATCAATGCATATGGGGGATTTTCAAAGCCAGCACCAGATGCAACTGTATTGTCTAGGGAGGTATGGCCTCTTTAGCTTTTCATCCTGAACTACCTTCAGGGTAACCTTCCTGAACTACAACTCAGACTGTTCTCAGGGAAAATTGGGTTTTCAGGGACTAGTGCAAACCTGTGACATAACAGCCTGAGATAGATTCATACAGTACTGTTGAATCAGTGTGGTGATGGTGTTTGGGGTTTCTTGTTCACCTCTAGAAGAAACAAGGCTAGATTGAGCTGGAAGTGGTTTGTCGCACAGGTCACTGTGACCAGCCACTTCTCCCTGCTCTGAATGTCTGTGGTGTCTGAATGTTGAGTGTTTTAGAAAAGAGTTGAAGAACAAAGTTGCTTTCACCCTTTTCCGTAGGAAAGCTAGGTCCTTAGGGCAATACTGATCTACCAAAAAGAGCTGGGAGGTGCATAATACATAAACAAGGATCAGGAATGATAGTGTGTGAAGGACGCCATCAGATAGTTTTATCACAGGAAATGTAGGAAATTTGAGGAAGGACTTCATTAAACTAAGTATTAATACAAATGTTTTATCACATTTCACAAATAGTAAAATGTTTAACTACTTTTTAGCTGAAGGCAAGCACTTCAGATGTGATTTACAAATGCTACTTCCCACACTGGCAGTGATATGAGATAATCTGAAAGAATGCAGGTGACCAGTCCCTGGATTGTTGGTGTATGATAACATCACTATGCTGCTGCCACACACCCAAGCTGTACAGGTAATGTGTTTTTAGTCTTGTCCTGACTGGTTTTCATGCTATTACTCTTCCTTGCTAATACAATTGAGCATACTTAGCCCTTCTTAGTATTAATCTTCATCTTTCCTCTGGTCTTTTCTTTGTCCTTTTTATTGGTTTCTTGGTTTGTTGGCGTATTTTAATAACCATATAGCAATACCTTTACCGTTGCAGACTGAAAAGCCCAGTTTGATACACTCTTTTTCCTCAAAACTTCTCCTAGATGTGTTAATTTCATTTCCACATCCATTTGAACCTCAGCATAATGCACTTCTCTAAATCAACTTGAGCAGATGGGAAGGAAAATAGCTTGATCTAGGACAGTGCCACTCCCCTTGGGCTCTTCTCAGATGGCAGGGGAAGTGCAGCATGGCAATGCCCTACTGTCTTAATTTTGTCCTCTCAGATAGCAGAGGCAGCCTCGCCTGACCAAAGGATTATTCCTCCTGGCTCTTCCTCTCCTCCCAATTTACAGCACTATACAACTATATACATTTAAACATGGCTCATACAGTAATTTTTCTCAATCATTATGCATTGTTTCATTTGTACTTGTATTCCACAACTACCATGGCCAAGGAACCTCCTGCCCAGGCCGTACCATCCCTCCAACAAATATCGGAGTGATTGAAATCCCCCATGAGGACAAGGGCCTGTAAGTGTGAGGCTGCTCCTATCTGTCTTTAGATGGTTGCATCCACAGAGTCCTCCTGATCAGGTGGTCTGTAGCAGACCCCCACAGTAATGTCCCCCATCACTATTCTCCCTTTGACCCTGACCCACAAGCTCTCTGTTAACTGATCACCTGTCCCCAGAGAGAGTTCCATACTCTCCAGCCAATCACTGACATAAATAGCAACTTACCCTTCCCTTCTGCCTGGCCTGTCTTTCCTAAAAAGCCTGTAATCTTCCATTCCAACACTCCAGTCATAGGAGCCATCTTACCATGTTTCTGTGATGCCAGTGATATCACATCTCTAATTTCTCTTATTTATTCCCCATAACTATGGGCATTTGTATACAGGCATCAGAGCCGAGCCTCTAATAAATCTGGCTTATTGGCTGGAGCAGCTGGAGTAGCTCTGCATCTCTCCAACCATTCATTACAGGTGCTGGCATCCAACTGGTAGGGTTGGAATGAATCTGTATGCAAATCTAGTTTAAATAGACCTTTAATGGGTCTTTTTAACAGACCCTTCTAATGCACCTTTAGAGAAAACAAGCCATATTTTAAGAGAGTTGAAGCAGAATCCATTGGTCTTGAGCAAAAGCTTCACCTGCAGAATTTGCTAGTGTGAAATGAATTGCATACATGAACGTCAGTAGTGGTGCCATGGGGTTTTAAAGTCCCAGGTCAGTTAGACAGTGACGGAGGGACACATCCGTGAACAGGCTGGAGGTGCTGTTTGTTCATGCTGCCTCCTGCTGGAAGGAGAAAGAGCTCAAACCTGTTTAGCACCCTTGCCCCAGGGCGAGCCATGGCTGTACCCAACAACCTGCCCGAAGTGCCATGAGAAGCTCCCAGACTTCTGTCCTTGCTCTAAGGCAGCAGCAGTGCCTGCCCTCCTTTTCTTCTTGTACTTCATCAAAAGATTCAGTTAATTTCCAGCCTGCTTTCCTCATATAATTTATTGATGTCAGTGCCTGGGAAATTGCTAACTACTTTAAGCTTTTACAATTTGGAAAAAGACTGCAGCCCTGTGTGCAAGAATATTCCCTTATGTGTGTCATCTGCAACTTAAATTGTGCTAGACCTAGTTTAGGATGGTATTGGCAATATGGGCCAAAGAACTGGTAAAGCTACAGAGACTTTAGGGTGTCAAATACTTCATAGTCTAGGGACAAACACTGACTATTAGAGAGCCTGAGGCAGCAAGGTGCTGAGAGAGGTTTAAGCCTTTCTAAGTCAACTTGGTCCTGATTGCCTATATATGCAGCAGTTGTGGTAATTTAACATTGAATTTCCAGGCTCTGACTCCTGATGTCCCCTTTTCCCTATGCAATTTCCAAAGTTTTATAACACTCTGCTCCGCATCACTCTTGTGTCTTAACCCAGTGCTGTGTATTTCCTTCATATTTCTGAAAATCGTTTAAATAAGTCATTCTGCAACAATTTGCTGCACTTCCTTGCCTTCAAAGGTTGAATGTATTTATCCCTGCCTTTTTGAAGCTTCAATGTAATGTGAAGCACCATGGGAGACCTTCTGGCTTTTATTTTCTCTGCAGGAGTCTGTGCTTAGTTTATCGTCTTTGCAGCATACCATGTGAACAGCAGAGTTTGTGATTGACATGGGAGGCTCCAAAGGGCTATCACCATTAGCACAGGTAGAGCCGGTGCATATTTCATCACTTTGGCAGGGGTCTCTATGGGTCTTGTGATCTTTGCAGGGATCCTTATGGGAAACTCAATGAGGAGAGTCTCAGGAGAGGCTGGAAGAAAAAAACATAAGGGTAACTTTGAGATGGTGGTGTTGGTGGTGGAAAAGAGAGATAATGACATTGAAAAAGTTGCAGTGAAATGATACAAAGATAATGAGAGAAGAGAAGACTCTTTCGAGGTTAAGACCTCTGCAGGGAAGAAGGAGCTGAGTTTAGAGATCACTGGGGCTTTGGCTGGAGCAAAGATAATGGGGAGGAATGAGCAAATATGCAGTGTGATTTTGGGGGATATTGGTCCAGCAGCAGGGTGAGTTATGTAACCAGTGAGGCTATAAAGAAAGAAATACAAAGAAAGATGTGGCAAAAGAAAGTACAAAGTTGCTGGAAACAGTGCTGAGAAAAATAGCACCCTTGCAACAGTTACTGAAATGGTTAACAAGGCAAAAGGGAGAAGCCAAAAGAAGGGGGAAAAGAGAAAAACGAGAACAGCTATCCTGAAATGCATTTGGGGGGGGGGGGGGGGGGTGGGTGTGTGGTGTGTGTGATACCCCCATTTCTTCTCAAACTTCTGTTAATATATGTAGTGTAAAGCTTTTATTTTTCCCATTCCCATCTCTCTGCACGTTTACATGAAACTTTTCTATGTTTACCCATGTATATGTGAGTTATGGATAGCGTTACCTTACCCATACTCAGCCATCACCCCTGAGTCTCCAGAGGATAGTCTCAGCAGAACACAGCTGTCAAAACCATCTGATGGTTTGCAAGTGTGAGCAATCTGATGGGCAGTAACTGATGGACATTTCTGAGGGGTTACAAACCTTGTGCTTAGGTCTGATATGCCACAGCTACACAACATTTCCAGTGAAGATCCCTGCTGTGCCATGTCATAGTCAGGCAAGGTCTGTGAAGAGCTTTCAGGCAAAAGTTATAATTTCTTCTCTTTCGCCAGTTTTTTTGCCTGCAGGAATATGGAAGGATTGGATAGATGGGGGTTGTGCTTGTTTTGGGAAATACTGTTTCTTCTTCTGTCTCTGAGAGGGAATACATTTGGTGATGTGTTATTGTTAAACTATATATGTGTTCTCTGGAGAGTCTTGTACACAATGTACTGTTACATATCATATCTGTCTGTAAGAGGAATAAACAGGTACATGCTGGTACACAGCTAGGATCTGTAACAAGAGCTGAGCTCTGCATTGACAAGGAAAAGGGCAAGTGACATTTGCAGAGGACTTTGCAGCAGTTTTTCACACAATATTATACAGACTGAGAAAACACAGCCCCTGAGGAAATAGATGAAGGTGTATTCCTCATGGATTACTATGTGATGAGACTTCGGGAGCAGTGTGCAGCATCAGTAGCCAGCATCCCAAGAGCAATAACAGTCCTCTTGCCCAAGGCAGTGCCATCACAAATTGGCAGCCTGCCTCTGTAAAACTTGAGGAAAAGAGAGTTAGAGGCAAACCTTAACATTTGGAAGTTAGTCAGGCACCCTGTCACACTCCTGCTACCCTGTTTGGCAGCAGAGCAGGCTGGTGACAATGTTCTCTGATCACAGACGGTTTGGAAGTAAACTGGCAGTTCTGCAACTGGAGGATGTGTCAGCATTACCTTCAGTCATAATGCTGCAAAATTCACTTTAGTAGCACAAAAATAAAGGCTTGGCTTAACATTTTGTGCCTCTTGTCCTCATCTTGCTCCTTCCACACACACACCCATGTGAAGGGGAGGCAGTTTCTAACAAGCTTCTCACAGAAGAGCCACCCTTCCCTCCCAAGACTTGCACATGCCTCTTCCCACTTCAGTCCCATCCCACAGTTCTCCAAGGTACCCAGCTCATGGTCAGGATAAATCAATTCCAATCCCAAAATCTGCTTTATGTCCTTGTATAGCTCAAGCAAGAACTTGAGGCTCTTTCTTCTCTGAGTTGTTGCCCATCTCTATGTCAAATGCTGCCTTTGCAGAAATTCTTACCCTCGTTAATGACTTTTCCCTTCTCCTCCCTGTCCTACTGTTTCATCTCTGCCATTCCACATGTGGCTCAGGCTCTTATCATCAGCTCAGCCTCCTTCCCTGTGGAGACCCCAGATGCTCAGGGTGGAGGAAGCTGCTGCTGAGAGATGAGAAAGAGCTAGGAAGCAGTGAACCCCTTGCAAATGAGAGCTGGAGAGGGCTCTTCTCAGCTCTCTGCTTGCTCTCAGGTGTGCTTTCTGTCAGTCTTGCAGCTCTTGGGAGGAAGTGGCGGAAGGGTTTTTTTAACCTCAGTTTGGCAGGCAAGCAGTCAGGGAGGTAGCAGTCATAGAGCGGAGGGATGCATAGATACAGATTAAGAAGCAAATAAATATATTATGTCACTGGAATAAAGTTGCACAAAGCCAGAGAGTGAGAGACAGACTTCAGAGAGTTTCACTCTATGGGAACCTTTACTATGTCAGAAAACAGTTTGTTGCCATTGTCATAACAGAAGTTTTGGGCTTTAACAAATATATCTTTCAAATGCTTCTTTCTTCTTCCTCTGACAGAGCTCTCTTTCGATAACTCAGATAAATTATCCTTGGGAGCTGCATTTCTGTACTGGAATAATTAAGATCTGAGATGATTCCCTTAAACTGTTAGGCAGCGTGGTATCAGTCGTGTCTGACAGCAAAAGTTAACCTCTGCTGTAGCAGCAGGAGAACTGGCTTAGCAAAGCAACATAGTTAGGGAGACACAACACTGTTTATTAGAGCAAATGGTAGACCTGAAGAAAGACTTTTGTATCAAAAGCTGTCCATTTTCTCCAACAGTGTGTGTGGGTCTGACAAACAACAGGATTTCTTCCTGCTAGCCTTGTGTTGCTTACATTCATTATGTGTGCTTTGATCAGGGTCTGCTGTTTGCTTCAAACACTTCCCCAAGAACATTTGCTTGTTTTAATCATCACCGGCTGTCTCTTTTGTTATCAAAGGAGGAACTTTGCTAGCTTTTGATACAGTGAATGCATCACCCTCTAATCAAAGTGATGTTTAATTCGCTCCTGAGCATCTGGAAAGAAACGTTGAACAGCAGTTACTGGCTAAATGTAAAATACATGTTTATTAACAGCTGTGCAGGCTGAGGGGTGGATGTCTGTATATAAGTATATAGTTTGTCATGCTATATTTGTAGTGCTGGAATGTGAAGGCATATGGGTTTTTTATATTGCAGATTAAATAGAGATGTAAAATAAAAATAATGCACAGGAAAGATAGTCTGAATTTCGTATATAATACCGTTCAACTGAGTGGCTAAGACATCACAAAGCCACACTTTAATACTCACAGTGGTTATCCTTGTGATTAACTGTAGTGAACTGACAAATAGCTTAGTAAAAATATCTGAAACTTTAAATATTAAAAAAGAAGAAGCATGTGGAAGGCAAGTGCCTTTCTGGGGCACTGCAGTCACCCAGCAGCCTCTTCCAAAATTCCTGTAATCCTCAAACCCTGGATTCCTATCCCCCTTCTCTGAATTGTGACAGACCCTCACATAGAACAGGTTTACATGCATGGAAAAAAAAAAACCCAACCAAGACTACTGTTTTGAGACCTCTATTGTCTCAAGTAATGACTTCGCTGATGATGCCACTACATGTGGGTAATTGTACAGGCCTGTGTGTAACCCAAGTTTTAGCTTAGAATGCCCATCTTTTGCCCAAGTGGGGAATGTTTGTTGGTGGCTGTTGCACCATAGAGTATTGTAATTCTGGCTTCCACTGAAGAAACAATTGAACACATTGCCCTGCCCAAAAGCCACGAAGGGGCCACCTGGGACTAGTAACAATTTCTGAGTTGACAAGCAAGCAATAACAGAGGGGGGGCTGGAACACCAACATGGGATGGAGGAAGGCTGCACAGCCACGCAGCTGCTCCAGGCCATGTGCCTGAGAGAGGCATCATGGAGAAACTACGGTCTCAGTGAGTCCCCAGGCAAGATGATGACAGGAGAGATGAAGGGCTCTCCAGACAAGGGTGCGTGGCCTATTTCAGTGTATTTATAGCATAGCCTTTCTTTGTTCTCCATCATGTCCTTGAGGGATGAGGGTCAATTAAGTCTGAATGTCAAAGCTAGCACTGCTACCCACAGTTATTGTATGAACAGAAACGGCTGTCAGCAGAGCCAGAAATAACCTGATGCCCAGAAGCAGACAAGACAGTGAGTAGAGTAGGAATCTGTTGTACAAACTGGAATCTTGCCAAAACAATCATGCCCTCCCTTTCCCCAGCTCCTCTAGCGTTTGCTTCTGCAGTACCTCTCTGGCTCCTAGCCGGGGTGCTGCGGTCACTTTAGCAGGCACAGTCCCCGGAGACAGCATCTTCCTCATCCAGCCTGACCCACGTGAAGGGTGGGTGTCAGGTCTACCCTCGCCAGCTGCCTGGAGCGGCAGTCGGGGCAACGGGCATCTGGTGCCCACGGCTTGAGGTGCCTGTCCCATAGTGGGATGAGCCATGCTCTCAGAGTGTAGTGATCCCACCTTTCACTTCTTGCTTGCAGACCTGTGCTGTGCACAGATCACAAATGAAGACTCTGATTTTACCAAATCAGAAAAAAAAACCCCACAACCCAGCAGCATTCAAATTGGAGATAATCCAATTGTTAGGAGCAAATACAAATCACTGTGCTCCCCTCATGCAAAACATTTGTGGTGCTGCTAAGTGAGCTGCTGTAAATGTAATATTCCGCATGATTTTTTCTTACTAACTGCTATGGTGGTTCAGCAGTGAATAGCCTAAACTGAGCTTTTCTAGCAGAAAAACAGTGAAAGAAATGGGAAGTTCAAGATGTAGAAAGGGACTGACGACACCGGTGGCACAGCAGGAGGGAAATAAGGAGCAAATGGAAGTTTGGCAGTCTGGGATGGAAAGGCTAGGTTGCAAACAAAGCTCCTGAAAAGGGATCAGAGAGTCATCATCCTATTATGAGATCAAGGAAAAGCAAGTTGTGAAGGCAAATGAAATAATTAAAAAAAAAACTAGTGAGAGGGAGATATGAGGACAGCACTGCATACTACTGGGGCAGAGATCTGCCTGGTTTGGGACAAAGGAGTTGGTAGGGCTGTTACAGTCTTAATCCTCCCATTAACTGAATAACACATTAAAGATTGGCCAAATCCCTGCTGCTCTGCATCTGCAGGCAGCACTGCTCATCTCCACTGCTGCCATCAGGTAAGGGAGCACTCATGCACAGCCAAGAGCAGTGCTCGCAGGGAGCAGCTTGCTGCTGTTTGGAACTGCCTCCCTAGAAACCCGTGTGTGCTCATCCATGGAAGTAAAGCCTTGGGTCACTGATATGGTGCATACACAGCTGTCTGCAAAACTAGGGCATTATTTTAGTTCCTCCACCTGCCTTGACCTTGTTTTGCCCTTCCTCAAATTCTCCTTAGCACTTTTTCCCTATCTGTTTTGTTGCACTCCTATTTTGCAGTCTTCCTCAGTTTTCATTACTGGTTGATGTGAAAGACAAGTGGACCAGATTCATTGTTAGGCTCAGGTGATACTGCCTCTTTTCTTCTTCCTTTGGTAATGGCTTGCTAAAAATTAAATCATTTAGTAAAAGGACAGATTAAATCATCATCTTATTTTTTCTTTGGGTGACATAAGAGCGTGTGTGTTATATTTGGTTTGAATTAAGGCTATAATCATACACACATTGCTGAAACTGTTACTTTTTGTAAAGTGGCTTTATTATTTTCTGTGTATTTTTATTTGTGTGTGGAGCTTTTTCTTTCTATGAAATTGCATATCCATGGAGGATTTGGGGGCACTCAGCCAGTCAATCCCATTTGGAGCTGGATGGTGGTTGTAGTGGGCTAAGTCCCTTATCTGTCCCCTTCAGCTGTTTTACTTCTCTGCTATTGATGGAAACATAAAATTAAAAGTGGAATCAACTGAGAGGAGGCAGGAGCCCAGCAAGAGACTTAGGAGGGAAAAGTTATGGAAGCAGATTCTGACTAATCTCTCTGCAGATGGGCTAATGTGCTGATGGATTTGGTTTTAAATACACATGCAGTAGATCAGGTATTTCACAAACATTGCCATTTCATTTATCTTTGTGAGTATCAAAGCAAGTATAAGAAGAAAACAGAAATCAGATTAGTAATGACTGGGGGTTTTTTTTGAGAAGTGAGATTTACGGAATTCTGGTTTCCCACATGATGTGTACTGGGAAATTATGAAGCTCAGGGAATGAATAGGAGGCCTGAAAGTGGATTAGCCATTCCTACAGGGCAACAGCAGAACCATAAAGAGGAACTAGCCAGTGTATATACTTGATTCTGTGCATACTTCATGTGTCCCTGCCCATGGCAGGGGGTTGGAACTAGATGATCTTAAGGTCCTTTCCAACCCTAACTATTCTATGATTCTATGATTCTATATACATGCCACAGTGAAAAAGCAACTCAAGCTATTGAAATAAATGGTTACAATGGCACAAAATTGATGGACCAGACTGTCTGGTGTGTCTGCAGGATTCATAGTTGTCTTTGTACTTTCTGACTCTCTACCAGAGAGGGCCTTGAATGTTTTCTAGGTTAGTACTTCCCAGTAGGCTAAATGGTGACAGCTTACCATGTCTCTTGATGACCTAGATTGGTGGAGGTGCACAGAAGTCAGCTGATGCTGCTTTCTTCATGCAAACCTCTCTGCTGTGCTTCTGTCTGGGGGCTGGCATTAGACAATGCACACTAATGAATTAAATCTCTTGTGTGAGCCATTCTCTCCAGGGAGGATCCTTTGCCCCTTGTATCACAGCAACATGCAAAACAAAACCTCATGATCAGCATTGTACCCCAGTAGCTGGCTGGTCCTCTCCCTGCAGTGAGGGCAAGAAAAGGGCAACCTTTTAGTGCCTCAGGGACAGGCAGACAAATCCTTCTCTTGAATGAGGGTTTCTTGCCATAGCCAATACAGAGGAGTGACAGGATAAACCCCACCTCTTTGCATATGAATCATGTTCTCCAGATCTTGTCCATGGGGGGAAACAAAGGTGGAGCTGGGGCTGGGCTCAGTATGAGTGGAGTATGGGAAGGAGGAGGTGTCAGTCTGTGAGACCAGTGATGGGAGAAGAGCAGAAAGGCTGCAGTGGGTGTCAGAAGGAGGAGACGAACGAGAGAGTGGAGGTAGCAAGGGGAAGCAATGCAAGGAAGAGGAAAGTAGAATCTCTGTACTTATCTAAGAATATTAAAATATACTAACTTTGCTTTACTTCTCTGCTACTAAAGTAAAAGACAAAGGCAGAAATAAGTTGTTTTTCAAATCACAAAATGCAAGATACATTGCTGGTGTGAGTACGATTGATTTGGCTGATGCTTATTTTCTCCCTCCTACTGGGCAGCTCAATGAGCTGCTGAAGAGAAGGATACATAAATCTTGGGTACGTGAGGTGTTGTGTTGATGAAAAGATGTATGTAAAGCTTGGCATCATGTGGACTTGCCTCCCCACCTGATTGATGCTGATGTTTCAGGCCATGGACATTGCTTTTTGGATCAGGTACAAATTCCCAGCAGTGTTACAAGGAGCTGCTCCTCCCTATTCTTGTCCTTGTGCAGGCATGGGCATCTCTGAATCAATATACTGGTTCTGAAAATTATCCTGGGCTGGATTAATTCTTGTGGTTGTATGAAATCTACTGTGAGCAGAAAGGACGATCCTCTTCTTAGTTCCTACCCCTTGTTTCTCCATGCAGCTTCCAAGTCTCTTGATTTTTGATGCTCCTGGTTGACATTGCAATAAAGAAAGGAGCCTTTGGTCAAAGCCACTAGAACCCCATGTAAATTTTGTCTGGGTAGATACAGCTAAGGCAGGTTTCACAGGTGTCCTGGTCTTTCAAATATGCATTCAGGGCATGGTTTCTGGACACCTTGTGAGAGGTTCTGATCTCAGAATAGAAAATCAAAGCCCACCTCTTAGGGTATTTATAGATCCTCTATGGCTCAGGGAAACATCCTCACTAGTTGTCTTCTGCTAAACAATGACACTGCTTTTTTCCTTTTCTTATCTAATCTGTAGCAGAGCTAAGTGGGCTTCCCTTCTTGATAAAAGACCTTTCTCAGTGAGTCACAAATGGATCAGCTCCCTAGTGCAGCTCACAGAATACTGCCTGCTCTTTCAGGGACAAAAATTCTTTATGCCCTTTATGTAAGGATTTACTTTACATGTGGAGAGATTGCCACATGGTGGCAATTTACCTCCACTTTACAACTGTATATACAAGCTCCGAAACAAGACGAGCTTCTTCTCCAAATTCCTGCTTTCTTTCAGCCCATCCTGTGCTCTTAGGAAATGCTGGCACTTCCGTGTTAAGCTTACTTGTTCTTCCTTTGTTTTTGTTGCAGGTGTTTGTCCCTTTTCTCTCTTCTCTCCCATCCTGCAATGGTTAGGGTGCCACGATTTTTTCCTGAGTTCTTCAGCCTTTGTAACAAAAGAAAATAAATTTTGATTTTTGATTTTTGGTTTGGATTTTATAGAATCCTTGGTTTAAAAATCTAGATAAATTTCCTTATAGGCATGAATTGGATGACCATGGGGACAGCTGGGGAGGGCAAGGAAACACAGCAGTATGGGTGCAGAAGGTTGAGACAGAACACAAGTCCATGCTCAGGTCAGCTTCCTATGATTCTCTCCTCCAGTGTGCACAGGGAACAAAGTGAGAAGCATAACCCGGTCTCTGCCATAGTACCATTGAAACCAAATCAGCTCTCTGAGACATTTACACACTTACTTTAGAAAGGGGCAGCAAACTCAACAAGAGCTCTCTATTATAATCATACTGTGAAGATGCTGACCACGTGGTGTTCTGAAATGGGTCCAAAGCAGGGTACAATTTCCTGCTTTCCTTTACACGCAGCTGCTCAGGGTCCAGCACTCTCACCCTCCCAAAAAAAGAAGCACCCTTCCAAGGATGCAGCCTCAGGTTGAACTGTAGAAGCAGAGGAAAGGATCTCACTCCACTGCAAGCACAGCAAAAAGAGGGGTCTCCTCGCACAGCAGAAAAGCCAAGATATCCCTGGAGGAATTCCAGAAGCTTGCAGGCTGAGGTAGTTTTACAACATCACAGAAACATGACATCTTATTTTTCAAGAGTCCTCACTGTAGGTTAGTGCCCTTTGTTCTTTCTTTTCAATACAAATTTGTTAAGAAGTGTTGAAACCAACCTCTTACTAAAATTTGTGCCAACCTACCACTTTTTTTGTTTAAAGTAGTATTTCCTTCTGTACCGAATTTTGTTCTTAGATAGCTAAAATAGATTTTAAAATGGGAGTATTTGTCAAGCAATGTTTAAGAGCAAGCATCATTTTTTGCCATTTAGCCATCATAACAAGCATATACTCAGCAGACAGTATGAATAAAATTGCATTGTATAGAATTGTTCTCCTTTATGAATTATATTTTTTATGGCAAATTTATGCCTCTGACAGAGAAAATTCAATATGTATTTCTATTACAGATACAGTCTTCTGCTAGCCAACAGATAAGCTTTTTATCAGCAGCCATGCTTCTGTGGCACTCTTCTGGGCTCCTGCCAAGCTCTGCCTTCATTCCTTTCATGAACAGATCAATGTGCAAACATTTGAAAACCTTAAATAACATAATAGCTACTTGAATGCATGCCCAAAAAAAGCCCCAGAACCAAACCGATTTCAAAACTGCTACATCAACACAATATACCTAAAGCAAATCTACAAAACCAAGGAAAGAAGGGAAAGCAGTTGCACATACCTACCATTTCCAAAGCTGCCCTGCCCCACAGTTCATATACATCAGCTTTTCCTCTAAGCCACGGTGGGACCCCACCTTCCCATGCCTCTTTGCCACATCACCCCTCAAACAGACCATGCAACATCAGCATCAGCCAGAGCTGGTAATGTTGGGAAGAAGAGTCTGGGTAAAGAATGTGATGAAGAACAAGTAGAGAGGAGAGATAACAGTGTGGTGTATCGTTTGTTATGCATAAGAACAATATCTGGAGGGGGTGCATGTATCAAAAGATAGAGCCACTGGTTAGTGCTCCAGTCTAAAATTCAGAGATGATCAGCAGCTGCATTGTCGACAGTGGCTGTCAAGGTAATTGAGCACCATGCATTTATAAGGAAGCAGCAAGACTCTTCACCTTCCACTGCCACACAAACAGATGACATTAGCCCATTTTGTCTTCTCTGCTCTTGTGAACTATCTCTTTGGTATCCTTTTTGCAATGGAATAAGCACCTGTGGAGAGAAGATCCTTTTATTCTCTCTGTTACCCTTCAAATGAGAGGATGTGTGCTTGGAGTGATGCCTGTTAGCAGGAACGATGAGGGAATACTAGAATCAAAAAAGTTCCCCATTGGGAAACAGCAGTGGTAAAAGAAGAAAACAGAAGAAAGAGAAGTGACCTTGGTGGACAGCCATGGAAGATAAAAAATGAGAAAAGAAACAGGGAAAACTGATTGGAAAGGGGTTAACATGTGAGGGCAATATGACGTATAAATGGGTACAAGAAATGGAACATGAAAACACGCACCTTCCCCCCAAAAAACCAAACACCAAACGTAAGCATACACAATAAAACAAGAGACGCAAAAAGATGAATCAAATCTCGCTCCTTACTGAGAGGTTGTACTGCCTTATCTTTTTTTATATGAACTTATAAATAAACTTCATTAGCTTTTCTCCTGTCAGGGGGGATATAAAAGATGTTAATAAGTTCTTACAGAAGGTAAATAGTTTAAGGGGATGATACTAGTGATGCTGAAGTATTAAAATAAAGATCAAAGCCAGGACTGCCAGAATAGGGTTTCTAGGTTATCTATATACCATTACAGCTCTAAAAGATTAAAGACTTGTTTGAACATAAAAAAATGAAAAATCATAGGGATCATCTCCATTATAAAAACGGCACGATTACAAAACACAATAAAGGCCTGATTCTCTCAGGCTCAGGGTGAGCAGTGCTTTATGAATAGCTCCATTAAAATTAGTGGGATTGACTTGGTGTGATCTGCTTCTCAGCAAGAATAAGGGTTTCCAAAGTCAGTCTGCTCAAGCTCAGTGGCATTTTTCAGCATTTCAATCAGTTTTTGTTCTGGCTTCTGGAGCAGTAAGGATGACAGCAGTGTTTTGGCTGGTCACCTCCATTGTCATCAGCAGTGCAGTTAGTTATACAGATAAATATTTGTCATAAGGAGTGAAATCTGTGCTCTGCAACTTAAACCCATCAGACCATCAAGTATTGTTACAGTAGGTGATAGTTCCACCAGCAGTCCCTGGTGCCATGGGGTTGAAGGTTTCTGCATTCAAACTCTATAACTCCTTGGAAACAAGAGCTGTTCTGGGATGAGTGGGATAAGTAAACAAGTGCACTAGGCCACACAGCTCTCCCTACTCTCAGAGCCAGAGCAATCATGGGCATAAACATTTCTGACATACTGCTGAAGTAGGTGAAAAGAGACCCTGAATGAAGTAAAAGTCAAACCACAGTACTGAGAAGACCAGATTGCTTTTTTTTTTTTTGTCTCTGTTTCAAACGTCACCTGTTATGGCAATATACTCTCAGGCCAAATCAGCTTGTGGAGAGGACAAGTAAAGCTCAGTGTGAAAGAGGGTGGTTGTACTTCAGAGGTGGTGTTTCTCTTCTCATTTCCCAAACAGCTCCAGGTCTTTACATAAACTCTGGAGTAGTGTTCAAAACAGAAATGTAAAATTCAGTACATTAGAACTCTTGAAGTTGTAAGCCCCAGCTAAGAAGTAGGTATAAAGGTGAGCTGGTTTGTTTTGGTGTTCATATATTTACATTTCCACTAGCTTCTGTCTGATATCTCCAGTTCTGCTCAGATGTCTCAGACTTGCTGCTACCATTGCAAATGTTATGATCACTGGTGGCTAACACACTGGTCAGGTTGTCCTGGATTCAGCAGTAGCAGTCATTTTTTTTCTCCTTCTTAGTAGCTGGTGCAGTGCTGTGTATTTGACTTTCAGCCTGGGAACAGCGCTGATAACACTGATACTTTGTGAGCCTCATGCTATCCCAGGGATGAGGGGAAGCCATGAGGAAGCAGAGACAGGACACCTGACCCAAACTGACCGAAGAAGTATTCCATACCACAGCACGTCATGCCCAGGATGTAACTGAGAGTTAGCTAGAAGGGCTAGTTCATTGTGGGGTGGGGCGAGGTATCAGTCTGCAGGTGGTGAGCAGCTGTATTCTCTTCCCTTGTTATTTCCTTTATCATTATTATTATTGGTGGTAGCAGTAGTGATTTGTGTTGTACCTTAGTTACTGGACTGTCCTTATATCAGCCTGTAGGAGGTACATTCTTTTTGATTCTCCTCCCCATCCCTCTGGGAGCTGGGGAAGAATGGGGGAGGGGGAAATGAGGAGTGATTGTGTGATTTATGGCTGACTGGGTTTAAACCACAACACAGGTAAAGAAAAAAGCAAAAGTGGAGGAAAAAGCTACAGTGCCTTCCTTAATAATTTTTAGGATTATGTCTTCCAACATAGACTTAAAATCTGTGACTTGGATTCACCTATAGGTCTGAAGGAATCTTTAGCATTCATCCATTCCTGCTGCTGACAGATGGCAGAACAGAGAAAGAAGACTATGAAGATAACAGCATTTCACCCACAGCTTTGTCTTGCACTGTAGTAGCATAAGGTTGCTGTGAAATCAACGGTGTTTCAGAATGTTTCTTGCACTGCTAAGATTTCTGGCTGGAGGTAGCCCAGACACAGTCTAGAAACTCTCAGTCTCAGCACAGAGGTCACACAAAAGAAGATTCCTGGCCAGAAGACAGGCAGCTTTATGTGGGTCAGAGCTGTTTCTTTTTGTGCCACGGGCCCTTCCTGCCCTTTCCACCTTGAACTGGGGAACTACAAAGCTTTAAGCCCCTCAAAACTTTTTTTCCCCTCAGCTTGTCATGAAAGTGGCTAGGCAAGATACAGGAAGGAAAACTGTGGAAAGACTGAAAAAAACTGGAAGCTTTAATAAATTCCTACTCTCCATCCCAATTTCTCCTTTTCCATTCATCAACAGTTTTAATAAGCTGGAAAAAGCAAAACCTGAAACTGGAAAATCTTTTCCTACCCAGTGTCACAAAATGCTCATCATCTACTGAGAAACATTATGATGAGAGGCAATGCATTTAATATATTCTCTTTTTTTTTCTTTAGTTATACATTGGTAAAATAGCTGCTCTGAAACAAACAACTTGCATTTTAAAACAAACAAAAAATTAGGGTCTGCTTACGGAACCAAAGTTAATACAGAAGTAGCTTTTAAACAAGATAGATGAAGAAATAAATAAATAAAGCCGTGAAATCACTCTTATGTGTTATCTCTCTCTACTACAAAAATAAACCACTGCTACATCTACGCTAAGCATATGTAGAGTAAACAAAACAGATGGAGGATTTCCCACTGCTGGTTCCTTTCTTCTAAGGACGGTTATTTTCAGTTCATAAACTCTCAGCTGTCATCCCTGATTTATCTCCACCACAAATTTCTGCCGGGGTTACCCGGCTCCAAGCTGGGGCAGTGAGGCACGGGTCCTAGCTCGCCACTCTTCCTTCCCTTCCAGCCACAACGTTTGTACCCGGGGTTTGTGCTTCTCTGGTAACCCTAGTTCCGTTTTTCCTTTGAAGAGTGCCTGACATTTAGTGCACCTCATTTGTGCTCCTGCATGGTGACATGTATATGAAGCAGACGCACACTGTTGGCAAGCATCCTCTTTTCTCCAGGGAGGGAAAAGGCGCTACTAGGGATAAGGAAACCCCGCCTGCATTCAGCCCACTACCCAAACAATGGCTTTATTTAAACACATAAAGACCTCGCTGTACAGAGATCCTTTAAAAAATGTTTTCGCCGTCCCCAGCCATAGAGAGAGAGCGACCACTTATTTGCTGGAAAGGGCTCTTCCCGCCCCTTCCTACTCCTGCCCTCCCTCCTCCCCCGCCTCCCATCCCCGTATATTATTACTCTATGCCACCAACGTTAAACAGCCCCACCGCGCTCCCTGCCCGCGCCTCGGGTGCGAGGCAGCCCTGCCCTCGCAGCACGCACCCTCCGGGCAGCTCCTCCGGACCCTTCCCCGCCCCGGCCCCGGCCTGGCCGCAGGGAGCTGTCCACCCACGGCGGGTGCTGAACTGCCCGACGCGGCAGCGGTGGCCGGAGTCCTCCCGGCCTCGCCCCGGAGACAGGAGCCGAGGTAGGCGGCGGCGGGAGCCGCGGAGGATGGGGGAAGCCGGCGGTGACCCCTCGCAGCCCGCCTGAGCCCGCCCGCGCCCCGCACACAAAGCCTGGCAGCGGCCATGGAAGAGGAACTGAAGTGCCCGGTGTGCGGCTCGCTCTTCCGGGAGCCCATCATCCTGCCCTGCTCGCACAATGTCTGCCTGCCCTGCGCCCGTACCATCGCCGTGCAGACGCCGGAGAGCGAGCAGCACCTCCCGGCCCTGCTTCATCCGCGGAGCCCGGCGCCGGCCGCCGCTGCCGCTGCCGCCGCCGCGCCGGGGCCGGGAGCGGCTGCGGGCTCCACCGCCTGCCCGGACTCGGAGTGCGCAGCTGGCGGCGGCGGCGGGGACCACGCGGACAAGCTGAGCCTGCACAGCGAGACCGACAGCGGGTACGGCTCCTACACCCCCAGCCTGAAGTCCCCCAACGGTGTGCGGGTGCTGCCGCTAGTGCCGGCCCCCCCGGGAGCTACGGCGGCAGCTCCGCGGGGCGCCGGCCCCGCCAGCTCGTCCCTCACCTGCCCGCAGTGCCACAGGAGCGCCTCCCTGGACCAGCGCGGCCTCCGCGGCTTCCAGCGCAACCGGCTGCTGGAGGCCATCGTGCAGCGCTACCAGCAGGGCCGCGCCGCCGCCGCGGCCGCCGCCAAGTGCCAGCTCTGCGACCGCAGCCCGCCCGAGCCGGCAGCGGTGCTGTGCGAGCAGTGCGAGGTGCTGTACTGCGCTGCCTGCCAGCTCCGCTGCCACCCGGCCCGCGGGCCCTTCGCCAAGCACCGCCTGGTCCCGCCGCCCTCACACCCGGGCGCCCCCGGCGGCGGCGGCGACGGCGGGAAGGGGGCGGGCGGCGGCCGCAAGCTGCCGACGTGCGCCGAGCACGACCTGGAGAACTACAGCATGTACTGCGTGAGCTGCCGCAGCCCCGTGTGCTACCAGTGCCTGGAGGAGGGCAAGCACGGCAAGCACGACGTCAAACCCTTGGGCGCAATGTGGAAGCAACACAAGGTGAGACCCAACAGTCAGCCCGGAGGAGCCGGGTGATGCTTGGCACTGGGGTTTGTCCCAAAGCCCTGATGTCAGGTTGTGGTTTGTGGGACATAAGGATCCTCCACATCCATCGCCCTCCCTGACTTTTCTTCCCTTGGCATGGTGTTCTTAGGTCTCTGGTCCTCCTTGACTGCTCATTGACCCCACAACCCCTGCTCAGGGTTAGAAAACCCAGAATCCCTCCCATGTTGGCCTCACTGTAGCCAGGAAACTTTAGGCTCATTCAGGACTCGAGCAGACACCTGGGATTAGCAAGTGCTTCACTAACTTGTTTGCCTTCCACAGGGTCCTTGGCCATCCCATCCTCTTACAGGTGGCAGCAGCTGCCTATAAGGAGATGGGATGAACATTTATTCCTTGCACCACCTCCCTTTCACCTGGGATTCAGTGCAAGCTGCCACAAGCATTCCCCATCACATGTCAAGGAAGGAGAGTGGCCCAGAACCACCCACAGATTTTAGGCAGGAAAGCATGGTAAGAAGGATAGTGGGATATTGTGCTGTCTCCTGGGCCTCAAAGAGGTTTTACTTCTCCCTCAGCTCCCAAAGAGGCCAAGAGGAGTGGGTGACGGAACCTTCATGACACAAAGATGAGTAAGGAATCATAGGGTGGATGTGGTTTGGGAACAAGTAGAGTTTTCTCTGATTCACATAATGTCATGGTCTGATTCATGCTTCCCTGAAAACAGTGCACCTTAGCCCACCCCGGAGCCCCTGAGGAGACACCAGAGCCTGCTGCTTTGCCACCTAGGATCTTTGCCGAGTTCTGGTAGAGCTGCTAGGTCACTTGGCCATGCTCTCCTTGTCAAAAATAAGACTTTGCAACCATCTGAATGAAGAGCAGGACATGATCTTTGGTGTTGAATGAGTGAAGTTAACACTCTCTGGCTAAAAATGGTGGTATCTGAAAAAATGATTGGTTAATACATGTGAATGTACAGAGGGGACTGTAATACCTGAGTGCTGACAGCAGTCCTCTGGAGCATCCCGCTGCACTGGGAGGAAAGGACTTCCCCCACAGCTGAGCAAAGAGCACCTGGCCAGTGCTGCTGCCTGCAGGATTACCTTCTTCTCACTTCCTGCTGCAGTAGATTGTAAAGGAAGCACCAAGAGATCATTTCATATACTGCAGGAGAGGATAAAATCAAGAGCGGTCTCACCATCTCTCAGCTTTGGGGTGGTTGAGAACAAGCTAGGCTAAGACATTTGGCAAGGCAGAAAACTGACTTTTGATTTTTAAGATATTAAAAATATGCCCCTTGGGTTATTTGCATTGTTTGTCCATCTGAGAAAGCAAAGTTCTTCAGGACATATTTCAGTTTGAATGCTCTGCCAAAGGCTCAGCCATCTCCTCCCTACCGCAAGGGGTATTTGTGCAGAGGAGAAGTTATCTGGGCCCAGGAAGAACAAGTTGTGAAGTCGTAGCTATTACCGGTTATGCCAGTGGCAGAACCCAATTTGGAGCAGTGTTACTTTGATGAACAAGGACTGAGTTCACTGTTCAAGTGTGGCTAATGTTCTGGAGAGTGTGAGAGATCAGCCTGTGAGTATTATGTTCTACCTTGAGTTAAAACTGTTTAACACCTTTTTGAACAATGTGATAAACTCTGGTGTAATCAGAATCAGTAATTTTCTCTCTTTTGCACTATCAAATATTGTCAAAAGAATGAACAGTGCCCTGGTGGGTACTTTTTTCTGGGACTAAAGTATCATGGAATGTAATTTTCTCCTGATTTACAGACTCAAACAGGGTGAAAAATCTAGTGAAAGAAAAAATTACTCAAAATTAACTAATTTGGGAACTCTGAAATTGTGCTCTTGTGAATATTACTTTTGCCAGAACAATGCACTTGGAAGAAAATAAATATAATGGAACTGTCTAACCAGACAGCCTAAATCATCAGCTCACATCCACTCAGAAAAACTGGTTTAGAATTACATACTTCTGCTTAGAAATTGTTCTCAAGTACAGCAATTTCTACAAGTTTATTACCTGTAGTTACTTCATCCAAACCCTAAATTACTTACATTGAGTGACCTGCCAAATGTAATTCACCTTTTATGTGTTCTCTCCAGATGCTCCAGGTGTAGCTGGTAGAGACAGCTGGAAGGGCTTGACCATGAATATTCTTAGCTCAGTAGATCTGAACAGTTGTTCACCATCAGCTGATAAGCACCTGCTTACCTCCTTTTACGGCCAGAGGCTGGTATTCTTCACATAAGAAGGGCTGCCAGAGCCATTTCCCCACATTTCAGAACACAGTTGCATCCCACAACCAAACTTCAAACTTTTTTTTTCTACTGACTGTGTGGAACTGCTTTTCCAGAATCCTTGCTCACCTTCAGCTTCAGGATCCATTTCTATTCCACTTCTGGGTTAGCCTTTTGTTCAAACTGTTTGACAGATTCTTTGTCTGGGCATTATATAGTGATCTACTGGCAAATCTCAGAGTGCTTTGCCTTGTCTATACAGTGCTGCAGACCATGCAATGAAATCATTGTATCATAGAATGGTTTGAGTGGGAAGGAACCTTAAAGATTATCTGGTTCCAGTCCTCTGCCATCTCTGTAGAGACACTTCCACTAGCAAAGGTTGCTCAAAGCCTCATCCAACCCAGCCTTGAACACTGCCAGGGATGGGGCAGCCACAGCTTCTTGGGGCAACCTGTTCCAGTGTCTCACCATGAAATGGTCATTTACCCTCAACTTTAGTGCTGGCATGAAAGCTGAACTGGACTGGCTGTCTCCTGTTAATGGCGCAGGTTCCCCATGGAGCTGCTGTATGTAACTTCTCTTACAGAGAAATTAAACATGATGTAAAATAACAACAGGGTGCCAGTGGCATAAAATTGTGAAAATCTACTAACTTAGCTGGATTCTATTACATTCATCTGCATGAAAAGTGCATCTGTACCACCAGTTTAAGGTTATCAAGTAAAACTGTGTAAGTCTTTTGCCAAAGATAAGTCCTTTTATGTCTTCATAGCAGGAACAGTGACACTATTGCCAGATTTAAGTTGGTAGACCTTTTGATCTACCAGTAACAGGAATGATGGTGGACACATTTCAGCTTCAAGACAGTGGACACACTTCAGACAGTGCTTCCATACTGCCCATTTAGACTGGGCAAAGCTAGAATATATTTCTGGGTGACATGGTTTAGTGTGAGGTGTCCCTGCCCACGGCAGGGGGGTTGGAACTAGATGATCTTGAGGTCCTTTCCAACCCTAACCATTCTATGATTTTATGATCTGTTGAAACACTGAAAAAAAGCCATAGTTGGATAGGTCTGTGAAAGGCAGGCAAGCAGGCGACTGAAGGCAAGTGTTGGAGTCCAAATACCTGCTATTATTTGCTGGCCTAAAGAGTTGTGTTCCCCTCAGAATGTGGGCTGTTTCAGAATTCAGCACCAGAGTGAGCTTATCTAATCAATAGTATGCTACTAAAGAAAGATAGAAGGAAAACAAGTTAAATGAGCATGAACTGTTTGGTTGAAAAAGGACATGGGCATTATCTGGTTCATTTTCTAAAATCAAAGGAAGCATCTGTCTTCCATGCTCACCTGAGTTTAATTACTCACCCTTGTTATCTCTCTCTGTGTTTCTGTATTTGATAGAAGTAGAGACTCGGTATCCGTCTCCAGCATTCACATTATTTGTTCCAAGACCAGGTATTCAAGTAAAGATAACACCAGCTAGAATACTGTTCGTCAGGACTTATTAATTGTCGCAGTCAGTGGAGCCAGTAACTTTTCAGTTTGGCTTCCAGTAAATATTTCTGCAGTATGAAAGATTGCTCTGAGGGTGCAGGGCATTTTCTATGGCTTGGTTGGTTTACTGGGGGCTTAGTCATGTAACTCCATTTGATTTGAATGCAGAGTGCATGACTAAATTCCACTGCTTTGTAAGGTATCCGTTACAAATGCTTGGAAAAACAAGGCTATTATCTCTAAGTGGGTTTCACAAATGGAGGTCTGGTCTTCTCCTCAGCTTCATCCTGCAGTTGCATTAATGCATCCACAGGTTTTAATGAACAAGGCTATTCACTTATGAGCCCTTTGCACAATGACATTGTTGAGTTTCTATTGCAGCTCTTTGTGCTGGGAGTGCTGTGCTCACGCTGGGATCCAGGAATGACTGCATGAATTGCCAACAGTACATATGCCAGTTACAATTTGTCCGCGGTGATTCAGTTTTCTATGGCTGCCATGGGCCTGCATTCTGCTTTTGGCTCTTCTTGTCTGGTGAAATGCACTTTGAGGTGATTTGAGAGCTAGGGTAGATGTGGGAAAAGTGGAAGTATTACTTTTGTCTGGACCAGCCGTTGGGTTTGATTTGAAAGAAAGAAGCCCTTGTCTCCAATTTAGCTGGGCCAGTCAATGGCAGAGCATATCATGCTTTTGCTACCTATTTCTTTCTCGCTTCCTCCCCAGCCATGACTGGAACCCTTTCAAGGATCTGGAGTTTGCTTCTATGATCTCCAGTAGCATTCATACCAAAGATCATCACTTTGTGTTTTTGTGCAGTGACAGGAGTTTGTTTCGGAGAATGCAAAATATTCAAATACTGAGAAATAGACACTGTGATGTATCATCCCATCACATTTGTTACAGATGAGTTGTAGTAGAGCATACTTTGTTTTCAAATTTAGCACAAATGTAATACCTACAACTGGGCTAAAAGGCAAAAGTTTGTGTGAATATGAGGAAAAAACGCTAGGGTGTCTTCTTTCTAATTCAATCCGAGATCCCACTCAGGGTTTGTACCCACTTGCCAGAGAGGCGTGAGGAGTTAGGCAGTACCTCTGCCTGCATAAGGCTGCCAGAGCTGGGTGTGAAATGCCCATGAGGAGCTGTCAGGGTCTGCTCTTTGCTGTCCTGCATGAGCAAGTGAGCACAAGAGAAGGATGAGTAGGAGACATTCAGGTGGAAGGTAAGCTCAAAACTTTGGCAGCCTGAAGAAGTGAACTGTGCCCTTTTCAGGGGTGGAGTGATTTACTGCCTTCCAGGAGTGAGACAAAAACAGGGAATGAGTGGTGATTTAATGAATTTCAATGAGGTCTCCTCTTAGTGGCTCATAACCTTTGTGTCTTCCTACTTACAAGGCTCTGTCTCAAGGCACACCCTAGACCTAAGGGAACAAGAGATGGCAACCTCCTGAGAGCCTGACGATAGCAAAGGTGCTCCGTCTTCCATTTCCAGTTGTCAGTTATTGTATCTGTTTGGTGAGGATAATTAAGTAGGCATTGGCAATATGGTAGTTGCCAAGTCTGCCTGAGAGGTAGACCCACAAAGAGAGTGTCTAACAGGCAGGACACTCCCAATGGGACCTACCTGGTCACCTACATTTGTACAGAGAAGTTATGCTGGATCTGGGCTTGCCATGTGCTGATAAGCAGAGCAGTATGGTTTCTGTAATCCCAGCCAGGCTTCCAGGGAAGTTGCACGAGGGCTGCTCCAGTCAGACCATGGTGATTCTGGGTCTGCTGGGGAACAGAACCACTGTTTCCTTCCCATCTTGGAAGTCCGTTGAGAGCCTCCAGTTTGGCTTAGGGATCTCAGGTGCCAGCTGAGGAAAGGGGAAATTCGGTCTTCAGTATGTACATACAAAAGGCATATTCCATATGTCTCACCAGTAAAAAGTCAAGAGGAAGTTTTTTTTCCAAATTCTCCAGGAATATTCACCCTTTTGTTTGATTGGAGCACAGGCAAATGGAGCCCCAAAAGGATATTACTATGAAGTCTGAAAATGCAGCTTTATGTTTGAAGTCCTATAGTGTATCTCAAATTTGGTAAGGTCTACCACATTTAGAAAGAATTAATGCTTTGATGAAAAAAAAAATAGTGATGGATTGGAGAGCACTCGGGGATTTTTTAGCATGACAGATGCTACTGTGTAAGATTGTTAGCTCTTTATATACGTGGGTAGCTGACTTATAAAAAGGTATTTTGACTTACCAAGTTACTGCAATAAAGTGGAATGTGCAGACACAATTCTCGATTGCCCCCACACGCAAATTTCACCTTTATTAAATTTTATTACAATGAAAATCTTAGCTATTCTTTTCTAGCACAAACACAGCACATAAAGAATACATGCGACAGCAAGTAAGTCTTTTAGCACATTATTAATCATCAAACCCAAGGATTACTAAGAAACACATTTGCATTTTATCTCTAATTTTCCCTTTTTTTTTCCTCCTTGCAGGCACAGCTCTCTCAGGCTTTAAATGGTGTTTCAGATAAAGCAAAGGAAGCAAAAGAATTTCTGGTCCAGCTGAAAAATTTATTGCAGCAGATCCAGGTAACTGCAGAATATTAGCTGTTTTGATAATACAGTAATCAATAGAACTGAGTGAATAATTCATTTGATGACTTTGTCTCCTGTGCTATTCTCATATTTCCTGGAATCATCTAAGCTTTCTTGAATGGATTTTCTAGGCAAATTATTCAACAAATAATGCCTGCAAGCCCCTCTTAGCTTCTAAATTATTTGTTGTTTATTGCAAGAAGCTGGTACTCGATACTGGACATTTAAGCTGTGTTGATTAGTATTTGATTGAATCCATCGGTCATGTGTCTGGACTTCTTCCTGACTAAAATTGCTCAAACTGGGCATTTAGGATAAGTTCTCATTTTAACACATTCAGAACTTACTGCTTTCTTTCCATCCTGCATTTTCTAAAAATGTACTATTTTCTGGACAAAATCCAGTCAACCTGTATATTAGGGTATTTGTATGAAGTCAAAAATAGAAGAAACAAATGCTGCTAAATCAATGTGGTCATTTACTGTAGTAGAGGTGTTTTCATGCCTGTAATTGTCCAGCTTTATAGTCAGAAGAGGCTCATGGTGAGTGCAGTAATTGAAGGCATAAAGCCAAAACAAAACCTGTCCTATTTTCAACCAAATTTAGACTCTTCACTGCTGGAGGTCAGATGATCCTCAAGGTCTTTCTTACCCTGCAGAGCATGGCTGGGAATGTGCCACCATAGTCTGAGCTATGGGCACAGTGCGCAGGAGAGGACACTTGCTATCCACGGTAGTGGTGCTCTGTGGTGGTGGATTTTCTGTGGGACAGACATCATCGGCTCTATGACATGCTCACTGTGCTGCTCACTCATCTTCCATCAACAAGCAAGTCTTGTGCCTGCTAGTAACAGAAAAAATGAAGTAGAAGTTCAAAAAATCTGTATTTCGTTTAGAATTTAATTAATAAAATATTCCACTTAACACTCTTGATGATGAATTTGTACCATAAATGCTGACCAAGCTCTCAGGTTGCCACAGGGCAGCATAGTTACCCACCCTCACAGTCTTCTGTGGACACATGGGAAAGGGAACAAACCAAGGCTGAGAAACTGGTGGAAAAAAAAGCACATCTAGCTGAAAGAAACCGATGTGAAGCCATCAACTGGTACCTGTCAAGTGCTATGTTTTGGACACAGTGTAAAGTTTCTCAACTGACTTTACTTATTTAAAAGTTACATAGCTGATCTAACCTAATCATTTAGACTTCTTCCTTTGCCGAAGGAGAAACATACACACCTTCAGAGAGTAGTCCTTCCAATAGGTATGCATGGCTAATTTAGGATGGAATAACTAATCCAAAAGAGTAATCTATCACCAATCTTGTCTTGAGTCATCTAGCTCTATTAAAAATATATTTTTTCCTCCTGAAACCTAAAGGTAGTCTATTATGACTATTTATGACTATGTTGTAAAATCCTTTGAAGTGTTTCAATAAAATCATTGCCAAATTGCTCTCATAAGGGGGTTGCTACAATTAGATCAAAAGACCAAGCCATTTATTTAATTCTGCTGATTGCTAAAAGAAAAGTCAGAAGAAGCAATGTTACCCACTGACGTTTAGGCATGTCTGGGCACAAAGCTGAATCTGGTTCTCACATGTTGAACCAGACTCCACTGTGAGTCTGAGTAAGGTCACGGAATTTCAGCAGACGGAAACAGCAGGACTAATCAACTGCATGTGTATTCCTAAGTAAAACAAGGCTAAAGCAGAGCTCTGAGACCATCAGCCACACACTTTAACCCCTAGCAAGCTCCCTGGCATGGTTTTCTCCCATGGCAAATTGCACTCTTCTCAGGTGATGCTCAAGCAGCATTTGGTGATAGCACATACCACAGAATGCTCCTGGTAGGCAGGTTTGATACAAGCACACTATTTGAGGGGAAATGGTTAAGATCTGTTGATGATCTGATCTGTATCTTTTGGCACCTGGGCCAAAAAAAACAGTTCTTGGACAGTTACTTGTGGAGGAATAGGTGTAGCCTTCATGCATAGATTTATACCCAGAATCATGTATCTCAGAGCAGATTATTTCTAATAAGTCTTATGGTGGTTGCCTAAAACACATACAGACATTTACTCCTCAGCAAAAATATCTTTAAAATATATGGTTACACAAAGGGGTAATTTGTACATTTTATTACCCTGTCTCAATGCACAGCAGACCAGACAGCCATCTGCACTCTATTTCCCCTCTTTAGCTTGCCACAGCTACAAGGAGCTGTGTTTCTGTGTTGCCGTGGGCAGTCTGTAAATTCATAATCTACTTTTCTTCTCCATGCTTTGCAGACCTGTTGTTTCTCCCTCTTTTTTTCTTTCCTTCTTCTTTCTGAGGTCACTTTTAAATGTTTTGGCCTCTTCTTTTCAGAAGCTGCCTGTTCCTCATTGCCCCTGCTGCTTCCTTGCTCTTCCTTGTTGCTGTTATGATCTGATTTTCACATTTTCCCATCTGCTGTAACAATTTCATCCTTTCTCACTTGAAGAGGCATATTGCCAAATGTTTGATGTGTGAATAGAGAACGAAGAGAGAAATTATGCACTACAGTCATCTACTAATTTGGGCTCTGTATGCAAACCTGCATTTCAAGGGTAGCTGGATGGAAATGGGCTTAAGGGGGAATTGGGTGTGATATAAGCCAAGGAGGGAGAGATGCAAACAAGAAGAGCCTAAGACAAACCTGTGAACAGTAACTGAGCTGTCTGGTGCCTCTGCACCCACCCATTTTTCTGGCAGGTCTAGGACAGTGATGGGGACCTCTCAGGGAAGAGCAACCCTGCATCCCTCAGCTGGAGTATGGCATGCATGGATTGCAGTGAGAGAGGCAAATGCAGTGCTGATAGGAACATGAGCATCTCCTCTGAAGAGGAGCTTGAAAGCTTTCTCCTTCTAGTCTCACAAGGAGAGGAAGCAAGGGAGAGCCTCCCCCTGAATGTGAACTGCAGCATCAGTTCCATGGCCAGAAAAAGGCATCCCCTGGAGGAGGGTCAACTCAGCACCTTGTAGCACCATCTGCTCAGATTCCTACAGCTGCATGGGGTTCTGTGCTATTATGGTTTGTTCCCTATTGATAGGACAGGGGTTTATGTAGTGATAAGTGATATCCAGCTACTCAAAGCTCAGTGTTGTATACCTCAGATGCTAGCTTCTGCCTAGCAGAGAGTTTGACCACAATATGAATAAAAACTGACACGTATTACCTTTTTTTCTTTTTAAAGCTAATCAAATACATGTCTCCACTGCCAAGTCCTAGCTATTTTTAAAGAAGTACTTGAAGCAGTACACAAATATCAAGGCTTTGTACCTCATTGATTTCCTTGTAATAAACCTGTAGACCAGATTCATAATTCTATTCTAATTGCTATGGTGTAGAGCCAGTGATTTCAAAGTTGCTGCAGTGGAATAGTTAAACAGAATGGTGCAGAATCCTCTTATGTATATGCATGCACTGTGTACGTTACATTTAGCTTTTACATTATATTGTACTATGTCTGTTGTCCACAAAGTGCCAGTAAATCGAGTTTTTAAATAAGCCTATTTGTGGCATAGCATCCTCCTATTTCATTTTATAGCATGCAGCTATTACTGGTACAGCTGTAATGAAATCAGCAAGCCAACAGAAATGCTGAGGTCTTGAAAGGAAATCTTTTCTGAATAAAAAAAGAGGTAAGAATGAGCAAAAGCTTAAGATGTGAAGTATGCTTTCCCTGACGAGCATAACTGTCACTTTCTTCTAGGAGAATGGGTTGGATTATGAAGCCTGCCTTGTTGCTCAGTGTGATGCCTTGGTTGATGCGTTAACACGACAGAAAGCAAAACTGCTCACAAAGGTGACCAAAGAACGTGAGCACAAGCTGAAGGTGAGCACAAGTCTCACCAGCTGAGCACAGCTGCTGATACCTCTTGTTACTGTGTTTTGTCAGGTCCCCAGCCCTTTACACAGTGAAAATTCTTAGTGATCAAATTTTAAAGTCCTTTAGAAGGTTCCAGTTCAGTAGTTCAATGGAACTTTGTAATTTATACACCTAAAATGAGGCATGTACTTCAACAGTTTGTTGAATTAGGCCATCAGTCTTTATTTCTTTGATGGTTTGGGGCTATCTTTTGAGAGTGAAACCTGTGTGTGGTTTGCATTCAGGGACCTTCTGCCCAAGTAAAATGTTGGGATTTTGGTGTCTCATCAAATCTTTGAAATTCAGGCAAGCCCCCTCCAGAAATCCATGTGCCACTCAAAAGATAATAAAGGAATGCATTAAAGAGTGGTGGGGAGAAGAAAGCTATAAATGGCTGAACAAAGCGGCAGCCAAGAAATGTTTAAATAGACACATTTCTTGAAATGTTGAACTGCATATGTGATTTTGAGGTATTATAGTGCCAGTAACATTAATGATGTCTAAGACAAAAGGAAAAATGGAAGTGAAATTTTGAACATGTCAAACAATGAATTAAATCTACCTGAGATCAGCATTTGAAGACACCCATGCTTAACAAGAACCAACACTTAGGACATAGTGATAACGGCACAACTAATCCTGCAGTTTATTCCTGCCAGGACTTATGCTGTTGAGTGCAGTGCTATTATGCCTAGTCTGCAGGCCTGTGGCAACAGAATCAGGTCCAATATGTGGAAAAATGAGATGTAGCATTTTATTTCTTAATCCCAGCAATGTGTTCTTAAGCAGAGTAGGATCAATGGTGAATTGTGAAAAGAACAGTAGAGTATAATCTACAAGAAACCACGCCTGCATTTATTCTCTATACTTGCCTTGTAAGTAAAGGATTTTTAAAAGCTCAGATTTTAGCAAAAGTGTGATTGTAAATGTGAATCCTGCAGATGCAGAAACATGTTCTGTGCTCTTTTTGCCCCAAGCAAGCCTGATCTTTGAGCAATTAATCTGCTCTGAAAATTAAGATTCCCTGTGCACGTTTTGCCAAGCTAATTATCAGTATTTACAATACAGAACGAGTGAGTGTAGCTGATGGAGACATGGCAATGGCCATATGGCAGCTAAATTAAGCATAGATTTAACACACTCTTCTATTCGCTGTCTCTTCTGAAATAATCTTATACATTTCACTGTAAGCTGAGGCATTATCAGAACTGTATTGATGCTTGTTTTCCAGGTTGTCTGGGACCAGATAAATCACTGTACTCTGAAGCTACGCCAGTCAACAGGGCTTATGGAGTACTGCCTAGAAGTTATCAAAGAAAATGATCCCTCTGGGTTTTTACAGGTATTTTTCTTTCTGATGTTCTGGGGAGGAAAAAGAAAAGATGCTAAAGTTAGACCTAAAAAAGGATGGCTTTGCTAATTTGCCTCTTCCACAGCTGAGTCAGGTTCACCTCAACTCCTGTTAGTACTGTCTAATAGCTCTGATAGGCTGGTGGCTGCATGAATGTCCCAGCAAAGGGATGGTTTTGAACAGCCGCACTCTGACCGAGGTGCAGTTAATGAGAGCTTTCACCAGCATATTATCTTATTCTCATCTGAGAAACCCAACACAGGGCCTCACAGAGCTCTCTGATCAATTTGGAAAGATCTGTGACTCAGCAAAGTAGTATTTCTCCCCTTTTCATTACTCTTTCCCATGTGAAAGAGTCCCTTCAATACCTACCCTGTGTGGAAAGCCCTTAAGGGCTTCCATGTAGCTTTGCTTTACTGGATTTGTTTCACCTCACAGAGCAACAAAACCTGACTTGTTACCCACTCTTTGCAAAATATGGCCTAGCCAACTGTTGTCTTAATTTGCAGGATATTGTTAGGTGCAAGCAGTGAAACTGTCTATTGATGAGAAATCATAACACCTTTACTATCCAATAAATTATTTTGCCTAATTAATACCTTTGGTTTTATTAATTATTTTGTTTTGCCCCGTTAGTTTTGTTGCCTTATTAATTGCCTGAGAAGAAAGGCACATCAAACAAAATGATCTGTGTCTGTCAGCTGAACAGGGCACACTGCACACATGAATACATGAGTGTTTGGGGCTATCACTGCATCCCTAAAAACCAGGATGAGAGTTAACCAACTTAAACCTATTAGCACTCCAGATTGATTGTTACTGTCACGTCTGGTCTCAAGCAAGAGTGGGGAATGTGTGATGTCTATTAATCTCAAGACTACACAGATTTTAGCAGGCTGTTGGTTGGATACTGCAGGGCAAATGAAACCTTTAGATCTTATCTATGTACTGCCTAGATACATGCTTCATTTGCACTTCAGCTTATTTTTCCTGTAACCTTTTTGGTTTCATTCTTTGCAGTCACCTTTTATAAAAAAATACTCTCATTTTCACCTTCTCCTGGTTTATCTAATGATGCTTTCATGGCAACAAGCAAACACTGAGGCACTGCATTATGTAAAGCAACCACTCCTGCAGCCAGCATGTTGAACACAGCTAAGGGATCACTGTAAGTGACTCCAAGGATGTAAGAACGCTATGAGAGGCTTCTCCACTTACTGAACATACTGATTAGGAGCTGTTGATGCAGGGGCTCAGACCAGAGTGTCTTCCAGTAACAGTAATAAGAAAAGCTATCTGAAGTCCTGTGATAAAGAAAAACTGTCTCTGACATAGCCACAAGAAAATTCTGCTCCCTGTAACTTAAGGAAAGCTCACCGGGAAGGTGTCCAGATATCCAAATGGCAGCTTCACTGAATTCAAGGACAGTTGAGCTCCTGATTTCCACAGAGCCAGGATTTCACTTCCAGAAGAGTCCATTGCAATCTTCTTAGTCTGACTTTTGGCCTAGTTGTCTGTGGGCTTAGCTAGAGCAAAGCTTTAAAAATGAAATTCCGTTTTGATGTAATCATAGAAAAACCATCATGTTCTTTGACAACTTAGCACCCTCTCTGTGAGAAATATACACTTTCCTTCCCATGTGATTTTTTTAATTCCTTTCAGCTTTCATCCACTGAATCATCTGTACTGAATGGAGAGACCCTCTAACATTTAAGCCTCTGTGCAACTGTGTTTTATACAGGAGAACAAAACTAGACTGTGCAGATCAGAGAACAGAGTGCAGAAGTATATGTGGCATTCAGAGGCATGAAACATAACACAATATTAACAGGCTTTATAAATGTGATTTTTTACTTTCCTACCCTAAGATGAGATTTGTTTTGAAAAGATGAGATGAAAGGATGCAACACAAATGGACCTTACACCAAAATAACCAAATCCCATCTCAGCTGTTGTTCTGTGGTGTTCCTGCTTTCTTTGTGCTGTATTTCCCAGACATTCCGTCACTTTTAATGTGTGCATCTGCCATTTCATTATAAGTAATATAAAGTATTATAAAAGTAATTATGTAGTATAAAGTATTATAAATACATAATAGAAATATAAATAAATAATAGAAGTATAAAGTATTATATAAGTAATATAAGCCTGCTAACTCTCTTTCAGATTTCAGATGCTTTAATCAAGCGTGTTCAGGTATCTCAGGAACAGTGGGTCAAAGGAGCCCTGGAGCCAAAAGTGTCTGCTGAGTTTGACTTGACTCTGGATAGTGAGCCTTTGCTGCAGTCAATTCACCAGCTGGATTTTATTCAGATGAAATGTAGGGGTGAGCTTTTATTATTTTCTTTTTTCTGGTTTTCATGCATATGTTGAATTGGTGCTGGGAGGGACAGGGGTGCCGAGAGAAGAGAAAGGAGTGACTTGAAATTCCTGGGTAGTTGTAAAAGGTTTTCAAGCAAGTTCAGATTCCTGGGTGTTTCCTAGAAAGGTGTGCTCACCTCACTGAAGAAGCCCAGCAGAGATACTAGGTGCAGTTAAAGATTTGAGAATATATATAAATTCTTCAGAGAAGGGCTTTTTATCAGCTTTGAAGATTAAAAAGACATCAGCTGCATGAAAGCTTATGCCATTTTACAGCATTCTTTCATTTAACACAGTTAATTCAAAATACCAATTACCCCAATCTTGTTAGAAACAGCTGAAGTAGTAAATAAATATTCATCCCCACCCCCCCCATATGCTTGAATAGGGGAAAAAAACCCCAATCCTTTGACTTATATCTGGATTGTGTTCTAAACAGTGCCTGGCTTAAAACAAATAATGAGGCAGAGATTCCCAAGGGGAAAGTAACTCCATGGCTAAATCTTTCCTTGATTCCAAGTATCTGAATATTTCCAAGAGACCTACTAAGGGGAAAGAATATTTTAAAAAGTATTTAAAACCAGAAGCTGGTGAACAGTAAATGCCACTGGCAAAGAAAAAAGATACTAACAGCATGCACTTGTAATGAGCTTGGTTTTATATGGAGCAGGATGAGAACTGCATCAGAATTAGATAGATCCATAGACCAGCTAGATTTGAAGACTGTTGTGGTCCCTGGGAATGATGCCATTAGCTTTCCTCAGTGCTGATTCAAGCCTTAATTAGACATCGGGTGACAGAGTAGAGGCTGCCAGAAGCCAATGAATGAGTTAAGGATAATAGTGTTGTGATGTCGGATTTCTGGGTTTTTTTGACTCCAAGTAAGCATAAAGATTTCTGTTCAGTTTATCTGTTCTCTCTGGGCCTAACTCTGAATCTATGTGACCCAAGATGAAGTAATTAGGGTGGATAATTCGGGAGATGAATATGTGGAGAAACAATGGATAAAATGTTAAGAGCCAAAGTCTGCTCACAGAGAATGGTTTGTATCTCGGCATAAACAGGCTGTGGTAAAGTTACTCAAAAAACACCTGCAAACTGCTCCTTTGAAATGCTGACAGCCAGGAAAACAGAGTCAAGAGAAAAAGAGTATCACTGATGAAACTTCTCCAAATACTGTCTGCACTTGTCTTTTTTATTCAGTTTAGATTTCATGTTGGCCATATTAATTGTTCAGTAGAGTTAATACTAATCTTATGCCACTCTCCTTCCCAAAAGTATAAAAATGCAGTTAAACTATCCAGTTAGATTGCTAATTAACCAGAGGCCAATTGAGGTGAGAGCAGCTTAGGTATTTGGCTTTTGGACATTCATCTGTCTTTAAGCTTGAAGACTTCAATTGAGCCAAATTCACTGGAGCTTTATGAAAGACAGTGCTGTTTGCTACACTCTCATTTATCATACGATCACAGTGAAGCTGTGTTACTAAGCTAGACAAAATGTGAAGAGCAGAGGAGAGGACAGGACTGCTTGAACACCCTTGGGCTTTGCCCCCCAGAGGCACCTTAACAGTTAGCCCTCATGAAGGGCTTTTCCTTGATCTATCTTGACCTTGACCAGGGACTGCCTGTTGCATGTCCCATTCAGTTGGTCAACACAACTGGTGTGACCGTGTACACACCATGCAAAGTATGATGGAAATGGCATTAACCTGGCCACAATTCCTGAAGTTGCATAAGCAATGGCATTGTTCCCTCTTGCACCTCTGTGTGCCCAAGCAGAACAAGCCACTAAAGCGTCCCAAGCATACATTCACAGGTATTGAGAACTGTTTAGTCTATAAAGGTGTATTTATATTTTTTCGGTTTCTGTCACTGAATCTATATGCATTTGCACTATTTAGTCTGGATATTTGGCACTTTTTGTCTGAAATTTTACCTCTGTGACCTCAACTAGCCCTGCATTATCTTCTCATGCATAGTGGCCCTGCACCTAGAAATACAGGTACAACAGAGAACTCAACGTTTCAGCAGTGAGCACCAGACTTACTGGGAGCATCACTTTGCTGACTGTGAGGAGAACCTGGTGTTGCAGGGTACTGTTTTGCTATTTATTGCCATCAGAATTTGTGTATTTCTGGGCCTCCAATTTTAGAAAGAAAAATCTGTGTGTCCCTTCACATATGCCCCTCTTTTTCCAATCCTACCTACCCTAGCACACCAACAGGTCATCAGTCTTTGCCAAATGTTGGGTGTTAAGGGGAGTGATATTAAGTCACTATACTGGTTCATCTGACAAAAGTAAATGCATTAAAGACATATGAGACTATCTGTAAAAGGAGTTTTAGGGAAGCCTAGGAGAATAGGAACAGCGTGGCTCTTCCATCTGCAAGCTGCTTTGTTCCAAAAGCTTTGCAGTATAAGGTCTGTACTATTGTTATTGATGCTTAGTGCATGAGTGAATGTCTATATTTTTTTTCAAACTCTGGCCTCATTCAACCTCAGTGAGCTTGCATGGGTCATTTAGAGTGAAAGCATGCTTGCAAGTAAACATTGATTCACTGTGGTAGACAAAGAAGAATGAAAATGAGAACAAATCACATTGCATTTGCTTTGATGACTTGTTCATCTACCTTACTGGTGGACTCTATAAGCCCTTATCTAAAGCTTATTTCAATAAATAAAGATCTTTTTTTACAGAAAGAAAAAGCAATCTGGTAACAAATTAAATGTGCAGAAATATGATTCATGCAGAAGTAACATTTAAGCAGTTATGTTGACCAAAGGGTCTTACTGATAGCCCTTTGGCAAGAGCCCCATGCTCACCAGGGTAGCTGACAGGCTGAAACACATACACAGCTCTAGTAATTGCTGGCATTATAAGCTTTCCCAGATCCCTTTCTTCTGTCCAAGTTTTCCCTTCTCTTTTGCTTTTTTCGAGTGCTTTGGCACGAAATTCCTGTCCTCTTTGATGATAGGCTCAATGCATATAGCACAGTTCCTCAGTTCAGACTATGGGCACAGGCAAATATGTGTTCCAGGTGTGTTTTGTTCAAACAGCTGGAACTCTCATTTTCATGCAATCTTGTTTAGCTACAAAACAGAGGCTGGTACAAAGTAGGAAAAAATACAGCTTCTCTCCACTTCTCTGTACCATCTCTGAGTACTCACTGATATGCTGCTTCTCCTTGTCAGGAGTGACTCCTTCTGCAAACCAGTCCATGACACATCTCCTGTTGCAGATCTTTGCCTTTCCAACCATAAGCTGCACAGCCCTGACAATGAAAGAGTAACTGTTCCTTTGTAGGCTTTGTCCCTGGTTCTGACCGCATTGTGTTGTAGACACAGATCTTTCCCTGTGGTCTTTCTTTCTCTCTCTGTAGCACTATTTGTAGGGTACTTCCTACAGCAGTGACTCATGCTATATGAGGGTTCATATGGCAGTTTTGGAGGAGGTTTTCATGTTTCTGAGGGTCCCCTTCTTTCACTGCATTTAGTCCTTTAAAAACTAACCTGGGAAAGTGGAGGGCATCCTTGCACAACTTGCTTGTCAAGAGGACAAATAGCAGACAGCATCTTAGAGCAGCCCTACTCTATCCTGAGAGATCAGCTGTGAGACACACTGTGCAATGTGTTTATGAAACTGCTGAGCTGACATGAGACAGTACCACATTTTTTAGCTAAGTGCATGAAGCACTTTTCAATAGCAGGATATCATTCAGACTCATTAATAGATCTTGCTGTGCCAATGCAGTATCATTTGTCCCTTTATATTTTTAATCTTTTCCTTCAAAAACTCTCTAGAGGACCTTTAGTTAAACAAGAAGTGGGACAGAACCATAATTTAACGTCCGAGTCTTCTTTTTTCTCCTGACACTTAGCATGTATTTTTCTTTTCTTAGTCCTGTTCCATTGCCCTTCACTATGAAGTATATGTCAGTGTCCCAATTATTCAACTCACTTCACACTTTCCTATGACTTTTACAAGTATTCACCTTCTCTTCTCCCAGAGGGAATCTGAGACCAAAGCAAATCTCTGCCATCTGCATCCAGAGAACGAGGCAGAAGGATGTTCACAGCAAGTGCCATCCAGCAAAACTGCACAGCTGCCTGGTGGGAGCTTCTTACCTCTCCTTCAGCTACTGCAGGCTGTGCAGTGCCTGCCCAAGGGTGGTAGGAGGCTGATAAATTTAAATGTCCAGTGACACAGTAAAGAAGCCCAGGAACTTCCCCAGAGTAGGTGTGATTCTCACACGTAGGGCCAAAATTCAAACTGCCCCTGGGAGGTGGGAACAACAGTGCTTTACTGTATGAAAACATAATCTAGTCCTAGATGGGATTCCTGTTTCCATAATAAAGAGGGACTCCTAAAGCATGTACCCTCCCCTACTCCTTTTTTTGACATTGTGCTTTATGTAAATAGCCCCTGAATGCCTCCAGGCAGTGTTTCCAGGAGACTCTTGTAGGGAGTTGGAGAGGTTAGGGGTTTATTCAGAGGTGATGGGTTGTTCTGTACTTTATAAACTTTGGGAATTAGATTCTCAACCAGTCTTGCCAGCGGGAGTCTCAAAACGGGAAGGACCCAGTGCATGCCTCCTGGGAGGGTTAACTGGTTAGGTAAAGTGGCAGGAGTGTGAATGGAAGATACAGCCCCATCTTCTCCCAGGGTCATCAATCACTGGAAATACAGATGCTAACAAACACAAACAAAACCCCAAACTTACAGTGGTTCACTTAAAAAAAAAAACATTACCTCTGAATTCCTCATTTTCAGGTTTTTGACTCTTGTCTTATTTCTGTTAACTTCTCCAGACACACAGTCTCCTAGAGGAAAGACTAAACTTTCCATGTGGAAAAACAAGCAGGTTTTTATTTATGGCATGCTCTGAATCATCATCAAATATCAAGGCATAGGAACAAGGTGTTTTTTTTTTCTCTTTCCACAGAAAAATGTTCAAGAGCTAATTTGTAAAGCTCTTTTGGCTTAGAGCACAGCTATTCTTCTGTGCTACCAACCATATGCGTTCACTGCAGTGATGGACAAAGCCAGCAGAAAGCCATGGTAGCTTCTGCACTGTTTATCACGTGTGATCCTGACTTTTGTGTCACTGCCAAAGTGGGGGTGAAGCTTTAGCCGTGTCACACAGCAGCATTCATTTTCCCACAGACTGCTTGCTACACAAAATGCGAACAGCCCTCTTTTATCCAGAGAGGTACAAAAGGAACAGCTCAAGGGCTTAGCTCTCACTCAGACAGAGGGAGGAAAATAAACTAGAGGCTCAAAGCAGAGTAGATAAAAGAAGAGCAAACTGACATTGTTAAGAGCTAAGTCAATGAATGCTCAGAGCACTCATTTCCTTGTAAGACATGGTTGAGCTCTGCAGAAATGATCCTGACTGGTAAAATTCAGCCTTGGGCGGAAGATGTGGCATGGTCTATGCATCACTTACATCCCCACTTAACCTGTGCGATTTCCACATCTCCAGAAGACAGGATTTTCACTGTGTAGTGAATGTTTTATTGTGTTTTTTTTTTTTGTTTTAAAGATGCTGGTCTGGTCAATAGTCTCTTGGTGTTTCTCCTAAGCAAGTCATTAAAAAGGAATGTTGGTAGAGAACTTTGCACTTGCAGTTTTCTGGGAGCCACAAGCAGTCTTATTTTTCTACCTGAATCAAGGGATTTAGATAAAATTTGCAAACGGAACAATCTTCTTCAACCATTTTTAAGTATTGCTGCCATAAAGATATCATATCTATGGTAGTTTTGATTGAAAACTGGGTGAGTGGTATTAAATTAGATTAAAAACAAGCAAACAAAACCAAGCCCTATTGTGAAGAACTGTTTTCCTGCTGTCAGTGGAATTCAGGCTCTATCTTGCCGCTGTGCTTGGAGGTTGGTTAATAACCCAATTCTTCATTACTGAGCTGAGCTTCCTGGCAGCACTGCGTCTCCCATGCTGCCCCATGGCCCAAGACACCCCCTGCCACCATTGCTCCCTCTTTCCTTTGGGGGACAGCAAGAGCTCTGGGGTGAGAGAAAGCTTTTCCAGCCATTAACCCCTGGAAAGTGAACCAGACATGAGGTCCCCAGACTATAGCTCTTATGAGGCACCAAAAGCATGTCCAGATATGTTTCTGTTTATGTATTTCAGCAAAATGATTTGTCTAACCAAGTAAAGACATTTTGTTATATCATTTATACTGCCTTTTGTTTCAAGGAGGAGAACAGACCCTTTTCCTAATGAATATTGACTCCCCTGCAAGGGGAGGGAGGTGAGCTGTTACCACACTGCTCAAGGCACAGACTGATGGGGAAGGGCAGAATTACACTAATCTGTACCCAGTTCCTGTTACAGTACCACCCGTCCCATTACTGCAGCTGGAGAAGTGTTGCACCAGAAACAACAGTGTGACATTGGCCTGGAGGATGCCACCCTTGACCCACAACCCGGTGGAGGGTTATATCTTGGAACTTGATGATGGAGATGGAGGCCAATTCCGAGTGAGGATTTCTTTCAGCATTTATTTGTGTTTCTTTGTATGTGAGTTTCCTCAGGATATGGATTTGTGTCTGTCTGAGGGTGGGGAGAGGGTGTAGGGAAATACGGGTTGTCAAAACATCCCCACTTCCATCATGTGGATGTAGAAAGCAGTGCAGATGCTGCTTATTAGAAGGACACCAAGCTTGGGTGGGAAGTTTGGTTGAGGTTATGATCAGGGCTCTGGCAAAGACAGCCTTGAGGTCCCCCTGGGGTGTACCAGAACAGAAAATCCCATACTAGCCTACAAGACTTGAAAGTGGTTCATTCCACAAAGCAGAGATTTCTTTAAAGCCCCTGCTCTTGTCTGTCCATAGCACCCCATTTCAACTGCTGAGATTCTCAGTTCAGAAATGCAACTCAGTTTTTCCTGATTTTATGAATAAAAATGGGATCCTGCATAAAAATATGGTATTTCTAAATCTTTTCTCTGGGAGTGGATGAGACCAGGCTGATAGAAGCTTTCCACAGACACACCATGATGGTGTTGATAAGTATGGGATGGCATCCTGAGTGCCATTCTTCTAGACTCCTTGCTCCTGGCTATAAGTACAGGGTACTTATAGGCTCCCATTGCTTTCTCAACATGGCCCAATAAACAAACTACAGGAATAATTCCATCAGCTTTCTGCCAGCCATGTACTGCTAGAAGCTGTGTCACTTCCTTCTCAGGCAGGCTTCATGCTCCTGTTGCTCCAGGACCAGGTTGGCCCAGTGCATTTCCTAGGGGCTAGTGCTTTGAAAGCATCTGGAGATTATTGTGGAGTGCAGCTGCTCTCTTCCCAAATGGGGGAATTGTGCCAAAAACATGTGGTGGTGTTTCTTTGGGAGCTTCTCACTGGAAATCTAAAGGTTTCTCAAGCTGAAAATGGCCTGGCTTGGGTCCACCAAAGGAACTGCCTCCTTGTGCCAAACCACTACACCCATAGCCAGCAAAGGTACCTAATCAGAAGAGACAGAGATATTAGCAGGGCATTTTGAAGAGGGCACTGTATTTCTGGAAGGTCTGCTCATTTCCCTGGTCCAAGTATCATTTCACATGGGTTTTGAAGAGGCTGGTCTTTACTACTTCAAGTGTGAAGAGGTACCTTTGTGAATCTAGGGTGACAGCTTCTCAGGGGAAGGCTTTGCTTGCTGTGTTAGACCCTCAGTTTTACCCACCGAACAATAAACTGCAGTCTTTTTAGCAATGTCATCTCAATAAGCTTGCTGAACCTTTTAATGAAGTATTATATATCTAAAAGCAATTACACCAACTGCACTTTATCAGTATTTAATGGATGGATTTAAAGAACGGTTTTTATCTTCCATTGTAACAGGGAGCATCTGTCTGAATAAACACAAGAGGTGAACAGTGGTAAAAATATAAAATGGATTAGAAAACATGAGACTTCTACAAATACACATTTTTTTTTTTTCACGGACAGCACATGTTCTAACATCAGGAGATAAATTAAGCTATTTTATTAAAACTCTTCTCGATGAAAGGTTATCAGCTAACTCAGGACCCAAGAGTTTCTGTTCTTTGTAGCAGCCATCATGATAGCAAAGTGGACAAATACATGGCCCACTGTAAACTAAGTGAGCCCTTTCTTATTCATCACATATTTAATGCACTTTAGGTTCATATCAAAAAGCCTCAGTCAAAAGATCTACTCATAGGCATATACTTTATAGTCTTAACTGAACTGCAGCCTGTGAGGTCTGCAGTCACAGCCATAAGCTCTTTAGGGCCTTTGCTACCACAAATCTATGGATTTTACAGAAACAGAGAAATTGGAGTTGGAAAAGAATTGTGTCTTTCAACCTGCTGCCAAGACAGGATTTTTTTCCTTTTCTGTTATTTTCTGTTCAGTTTTCCAACAAACATGATGTTTCTGGACTCTTTTCCTTCCTTATAGACTGAATAATCTGATTCTCTCCAGTCATTTGCTTAGATGTTCCTCCTGAAATATTTCATATTAGGCAAGTGCTTGCTGTTTAATAAATCTTTGCAGACCTTGATGATGTCTCTGGTGCCTGGTTGCTGTTTCATCATGTCAGGCATGTGATCCTAATCTTTAGGAGATCAGTTTCTTCTCGGTCCATGTCTGCAGGTTTCAAATTTCTATTTTAACACGGTCATGAGACAACCTTTCCAACAGAATAAAACTGTGCTTACTTATTCTTCCATGCCCCCTGTTTTGGGTGCTACATAAATACAAGAATGGCCACAGTGAGTCAGACACTGGGACAACTATCCAAACCAGTGCTCTGGACTAGATGGTTAGGAAAAGAGGATAAATATTAAGACCTTTTGTGTTTCATAGGATCATAGAGTGGTTCAGATTGGAATGCACTTTAAAGCTCCTTCAGTTCCACCCTTCCTGCCATGACCAGGATCACATTCCACTAAACCAAGGTGCTCAAAGCCCTGGCCAACCTGGCCTTAAACACTTCTAGGGATGGGGCAGCCACAGCTTCTCTGGGCAACATGTGCCAGTGCCTCACCACCCTCACAGTAAAGCAATTTTTCTTAATATCTAATCTAAATCTTCCCTCTGTCAGTTTAAAGCCATTCCCCCTTGTCCTGTCACTACATGCCCTTATAAAAAGCCCCTCTCCACCTTTCTTGTAGGTCCCATTTTAGGTACTGGGAGGCTGCTATCAGATCTCTCCCGAATCTTCTTCTCTCCAGGCTAAACAAGCCCAACTCTCTCAGCCTGTCTTCATAGGATTGGTGCTTCAGCCCTCTGATCATCTTCATGGACCTCCTCATTTCTTTTTTTGCTGTACCCTTCCAGCTTCATCTTCACCTTAGGGTCGCCACTGCTAACCATCCTTGATGTCAACACTGCTGTGGTTGTGTTATAACAGCATAACTTCTACATCCTGGGAAGCAATGAGAAGCTGTCCACTTATGGCTTGTATTTAGAAGTCTTAACATACGTTCACAAGGCACAGAGAAACAGTTAAACTATGTCCTTCTGTCCCTTTTTTTTTCTCTTTGGAATGTTTAGGAAGTATATGTTGGCAAGGAGACTCTCTGCACCATCGATGGCCTTCATTTCAACAGTACTTATAATGCAAGAGTCAAAGCTTTCAACTCGTCGGGAGTTGGTCCTTACAGCAAGATGGTTATTTTACAGACATCAGATGGTGAGTTGGGTTTTGCCAGTTTCTAAGTGAAAAGCTGCAGGTGTCAGTGACAGGACACTTGCATCCCTTTATACCCACTAGTATCTTTGGCACTTACTGGCATGGAGATTTTGGATCATCTGAGCAGAGAGGCCAGGAATTGAGTGTGCAAAGGGACTAGGACTCTCTTCCTAGCAATTTTGGGTATTTTTAATTATCAGTAACACTTTACTTTTCTAATAATTCAATTTTATTTGGCTGTAGAAGTCTGGGGTTTAACTAAGTTTCCTATTTGTTTTAGCATACAGAAACAGTTATGGAAGACATGGGATATTTTTATACCATTCCATCTCCTCTTCTCTATGCATCTTTAGAATGTGCCTTTTTCTTCAGTACTCCTTCAATTTCACAGCAGGGTTTGATAATACAGAGATGGGAATTCATGCTTGCTCCTCTGTAATTATACTTGACATCCATATGGGCATTACAAGAAGTTCATCTTTATTAATGTTATCGTAATGAAATGAGAAGTGCATGCTATTATCACTTCCACTTTCATGCTATGTTGCCAAAATAGGCCAGTATAAAATATTTATACTTTAAAAGCATTTTCTGTTGGGTTTTTTGTTTGGTTTTTATTCCACCCCCACCCCTCCACCCCCCATTGCTAAACTAGTGAAGTCAGTCCTAACCAGCATGGACACAGTGGAATTCCATTTCCATTAAAGGCAAGCCTGAACCAATTCATCTATGTGAGCAGTTTCCATACCATAAAGAAGCTTTTGTCTCCTCAACCACTTTCTTGTTACTGTGTCAGAACAGAAAGTCACTGCCCTTGTTCAGAGGAACAAGCACAGATAACATAAAGCAATTCTGAGCTAAAAACCAGCAGGGTAAGGGCTCAAAGCAATCTTGTGTAGCTGTCTACAGTAACAAGGAAAGATTGTCTTTATTACCTGAAAGTGCAGCAGGGCCTTTAGGAAGGCAGAATCTCATCCTCCTCATTGAAGTGAAGCAGACAACCCTAGAACAAAGCCTGTTCTGCCATAATTCTGCCTTTTGTTTTCCTATTCCATAGTGGCATGGTTCACCTTCGACCCCTCCTCAGCTCACAGAGACATAGTGCTGTCAAACGACAACCAGACTGCCACCTGCAACAGCTACGATGACCGGGTTGTTCTTGGCACGGCAGCCTTCTCCAAGGGTGTGCATTACTGGGAACTGCATGTGGATAGGTATGACAACCATCCAGATCCAGCCTTTGGCATTGCCAGGATTAACGTCATCAAGGACATGATGCTAGGCAAGGACGACAAGGCATGGGCCATGTATGTTGACAACAACCGCAGCTGGTTCATGCATTGCAATTCTCACACCAACAGGTAAGTGCTACTTGCGTGCTTTTCTCGTTACTGATCCTTTTTTCTGCTTTGCATCAGAGGAAGGGATCTTAACAAGCCATGTGGTCCATCTCCATGCTAAATGTAGTTATTTTATTCCTTCTCTAAAATCACTAGTGACAGCAATCGCACCTTAGCAATCTGTGCTGGTGTTTGTTATCCTCACTGTTAGCAATTCTTTTCCTGAGATCTAGCTTAAATCACTCCTGCTGTGATTTAAACCCATTATTGCACATCCCACCCACAGCATCAGCAGACAGGAGTGCAGCACACTGGGATATGGTATTTCTCTCTCATTGCTGGAGAAGTGCAGGGAGAAAGGTGTTGGATGTCAGGAAAGATGCTGGAGCAGCCTAGTCCAGTGGGAGGTGTCCATGCCCATGGCAGAGGGGTTTGAACTAGATGATCTTTAAGGCCCTTTCTAATCCAAACCATTCTGTGATTCAATGATTCTGTCATTCTCTTCCTTAGAAGAAATCTTGGCTGCAGGGTTGCACAATAATTAGGCAAATTAGGCAAAGCACTGTCCAAAATGCAGGTGTTTATTGCCAGTCCTGAAAACTTATTAAAGGCAATGATAGGAGATTGATGTACAAATAAAGTGACTGACCAGGGACACGTAGCAGGTCTGTGGCACAGAGTAAATCAATTTTGATTTAATTTCCTATTGCCTGTCCCAGCGAATATTCCACACTCACTAGCTCAGGTGTTGTTTGTTATACCAAATAATTAAAACAAAGGCTTGCAGTGATTTTCAAATGCTCAAATGCAGGTATCATCTCCTTAAAGAGGTAAATTTATGCCCATGTGCACTGTATCCTAAAGCTGGTTGTAACATCTCCTGTTGAATGGTCATTTATGCTTTAAATCATTTATACTCTAAAGTATTTTAAATAACTATACTGCAATTGCTGTGAGTTTTCGTTTGAAGCATACTTTGATTTTGTAGTTTGTTACAGACAGGTGAAGGAACCTTGTAGCTGGATCAAAAGCTACCTGCAGTCAATTGGAATGTATTAAATAATTCCAAAGACCTTCAGACAATACAGAATAAAACAACATCAGTATAATAAATATATCAAAAGGTTCTCTGTTGCTTTAATATCTTGATTTGATTTAGGGCAGAAGTAATGTTAAGCTGTATTAATTTTAATGCTCTGTGAAACAGCTTATGTTTTCTGGAAAAAAACTGGCAACCATTCTGTGTACTACTGTCCCAGAAACCTATTTTATGGATTTGGTCCTCAGCATGCTCCTACCAGCAAGTAACACACGAGCTAAGCAAAAGCTGTTTTTTCTGGGAAGCACAAATAATAGAAACACTTTGTATTTCCAATCATCCTCCTAAAACAAGAGAACAAAGAGCTTTCTGTTGATGATAGTTTCCAAGTTAAACACAAGATAAAACACAAAGGCTTCACATGCACATTCAAGGCATGGATAGACCCATGGAATAGCTCTTCAGAGGAAGCACATTCGTACAGGACATGTAGTCTTATGAAATCAGATGCGCTTCAATGAAATTGGGTCTAGGCATTATATTTTTAACCGTGACAGTCAACTAGGTCAGGTTTTTAACTCATTAGCTGTAATAGTCTTGTGGAAACTGTTATTTCTGCTTAGTTGTTTTTCCCCACTGGAGACAAGTGCATGACAGCACAGTGTCACAGTCCAAAGGAAATCTATTGTCAGATTTTAGCCTCTCAGATGTTATTGTGATAGAGGTTATGTCTTAGTTGTCATTTCATGCTTCCTGATCTTCATAAGAATAAATTCGGGTGATAAATAAATGACTAGCTTCAAGGGTAAGATGAGGTGGAGCTTGAAAGACCTGTACATGGGACCTGTCACATTCAGAGCACTTTCGTTTTCTTTTCACTCACACCATGCAAAATTGGACCTGTTTACGTCCTTAAAAACTAGCATCACTTTGGTAATACTAGAAGAATATGCAGGAAGAGAAGACTCTAATGCTATTAAAAACCTTTGAGAACAGGTTGAGCAAAGTGTTTAAGAAAACACTTTAGGTCAGTGATATGGTTTTGTGAAGTACCTTTCAGCCCTATTTTTTCCTGGAAATCTGTGCCTTGGAAGATCATGGAACGGATCCTCTTAGAAGCTATGCTAAGGCACACAGAGGATAGGGACATGATCTGAGACAGCCAGCATGGCTTCAAGCAGGGGAAGTCTTGCCTGACCAATGTAGTGGCCTTCTATATTGGAGTGACTGTATTAGTGGACAAGAGAAGAGCTATGGATGTTGCCTATCTATCTGGACTTCTGTATGGCCTTTGACACAGTCCCTCACAACATCCTTCTCTCTCAAATGGCGACATACGGATCTGATGGATGGACTGTTCAATGGATGAAGAATTGGCTGGATGCTCACATTCAGAGGGTAGCAGTCAACAGCTCCATGTCCAGATGGAGGTCAGTGACAAACGGTGTCTCTAAGAGGTCTGTATTGGGACCAGTACTATTTAATATCTTCATCAATGATATAGACACTGGGATTGAGTGCACTCTCAGCAAGTTTGCTGATGACACCAACCTGAGTGGTGTGGTTGACATGCCTGAGGGTTGGGATGCCATCCAGAGGGACCTGGACAAGCTTGAGAAGTGGGCCTATGTAAAACACTTGAGGTTCAACAAGGCCAAGTGTAGGGTCCTGCACTTGGGTCAGAGCAACCCCTGATATCAATACAGGCTGGGGGATGAAAGAATCGAGAGCAGCCCTGCCAAGGATTTGGGAGTACTGGTGAATGAAGAGCTGGGCATGAGCCAGCCTTGTGCACTTGCAGCTCAGAAGGTCAACTGCATCCTGGGCTGCATCAAAAGGAGCATGACCAGCAGGTCAAGGGATGTGATTCTGCTGCTCTACTCTGGTGGGAGCCCACGTGGAGTAACTGCATTCTGCTCTGGGGCCTCCAACATAAGAAGGACATGGAGCTGTTGGAGCAAATCCAGAGGAGGGCCATGAAAATGATCAAAGGGATAGAACACCTCTCCTGTGAAGAAGTGCTGAGAGATTTGGGGTTCTCCAGCCTGAAGAAGAGAAAGCTCTGGGGAGACCTTATCACAGCCTCACAGTACTCAGAGGGGGCTTATAAGAAAGCTGGTGACAAACTTTTTATCAGGGTTTGTTGCAACAGGACAAGGGATGATGGTTTTGAACTGAAACAGGGTACATTTTGACTAGATATAGGGAAGACATTTTTTACAGTGAGAATGGGGAAACACTGGGGAACAGGTTGCCCAGAGAGGTGGTTGATGTGCCATCAGTAGAAACTCATGGTCAGGCTGGATGAGGCTCTGAGCAACCTGATCTAGTTCAAGATGTCCCTGCACATTGAAGGGGAGTTGGACTAGGTGACTGTGAAAGATACCTTCAAACCAAATGATTCTGTGATTCTATGAAGTAATCAGTTCACACCAGAGATGTTGTATGCCTGTTGCTAAGAGGCACTGGCATTCATTGCAAAGAATGGCAAAGCTGCCAAGAGCAGCAGTACCTGATGCTGTAGGCGATACTCTAGCCACTACATGGTTATTTAAAGAAAGATATGGAAATGAAATTTCCACTTGCACTGAAACGTTTTATAATGAAAGACAGTGGGAAGTAAAAATCTGGAGAACTTGGAGGGTAGTTTTAAAGCACACCTGCTCTCTCCTGAGACTCTCTTCACTGCCTTCAGAGATATCAAGTCCAGGTTTTCATGACACAAAAATGTCATAGCTGACTAAAAAATACTCTCCTTGACAACAGATATGGTAAAGCTGTGAAGTTACTGTAAAGCTTGTGATTAAAACACTGTTAACAAAGGGTTAAACTAATTGTTTGGTTTGTTAAAGTGTCCATAAACACTTGTTCATTTTTCAGTACTAGTGAAACTTACTACTATCCCTAACTCCTCAAGCCAATCCATGCCATCCTGTTCTGCATATTGTCCAAGATGTCGTGAGCACCTTAGAATAACAGCCTCCACTGCCACAGACAATGGTATTTTTCATGGTAGCCAACCTTCCAGGCATTGCACAGAGCTTCCACGCTCAAGATATATAGCTGCACTCAGAAATAAGAGTGCAGGACTGTGACAAAAGAGGCGTGAGAAACTTTGACTTTCCCACCTCTCTTCCAAAAGGAAGTGATTGTGACTGTAGTCCAAAAGGCACTGGAGTCCTCAAAGTACTGTTCCCAAGGAAACCATGGGATGCTCGGGAAGAGCAGCTGTTCAGCCTCAGAAAAAAAAAGCAGCCTCTTTGGCAGCAGCATGGCAAATTACCCCTGATTGCCTTTGCCCTGGGTTCATCCTGACAGAGCTGGTTGCTCCTTGTGGGAGGTGGCAGTCAAGTAACAGGCAATCTCCGTGCTGAAGGGCTGTAAGACTTGTGGCAGCAAGGAAGGGAGAGAGTCCCCATGCCTCTGCTCTGCCCCCATGCCCCTTTGGCTCCTGCAGCTGGGTCCTGTGCTAGCCTTGCCTGGGCTCTGCAGGCAGCATCCATCTCCTGTGCAGTGGGCTGTCCCCAGGGGGCTACAGAGGAGTCATTCAATGTCACAGTGCAGCACACAGCTAATTAGCCCACAAGAAGCAAATTAGCTTATCATATAGGAAGGAGCATAATAATCTCAAAAAGGCAAAGTTGCTGTTCCTGTTTCCCTAAGAGAATCAATGATGTCACTTAAAAGGATGTCATAACATCTATTTTAAAACACTGCAGGATATAACACATGGTGCCCTACAATCAAAGCTGTTCCTGAACAGAGAAAAATAAATCTCTGCGTAAATAGCTCTAGATCATAGTACTGTTGCTTCCCACAACCTCATCATGAGTTTTACGGTGGAGTGCTTTTAACAAAAGCAGTCTAGATACTGAGGGCAGGTAAGCACCTTAGCTATTGCTGGAAAATAATTTACTTTATGGTTTTGGAGAAGAGCTGGAAGAGAAACCTATTAATACATATAGGATCAGAAAGCAAATAAAGGGAACCTGAGAACAGTAAAGTTTGAGGTCTAATGCATCTCAGAGATGGTTCGTGATTCTCAGCTATACTATTATTGTTTGAATAGCTTTAAATGGAGAAGTCAGAATAGTATAATAGTATGCTATATACTACTATGTCGCAGACAAAACTCCCTTTATCTTCAGAGGAAATGCCATGTGCCACATTTAGTCCAAAGGAAACCAGTCTATGACACCTAGTGGACAAGATAAGAATTTCTTACCCTGCACTTTATTCTTTCTAATCCTATTTTGATCTCCCTGATCTTTTTTCCGTTTGGTTGGGTTGTTTTTGTTGAGATTTTTGTTTGCTTGGGTTTGGTGGTTGTTTTTGTTTGGGTTTTGTTATTGTTTGGGTTTTATTTTTGTTTTGCCTACCTATTATGATAAATGTTATGTTAAAATTGCATTACTCTTACAATATTTGTGCCTGATGGGAAGACAAAAGACAGCTGCTTCCTTTCCTACTGCAAATTGTTTGAGATCTGATTTACCCTGAACAAACTGTGTCAGGCTGTAAATCCATCGCAGAGCCCCCATGATATTAACAGAGCAGCAGTGCCTGTGGCCAATCTGCATATCTAGTAGATTTTTTTGCTCAGCACTCTCTAAAGTAATACTGGGTTTGACTAACCCCCAAATCAAAGTGCATTACTGTCAAGCCACTCAAGCGTGTAACGGCTGGCTGAGTCTGTCCTGGCAAGCCCTGATAGCACGGTATCTCCTAGCAGTTGCTCCTGACACAACCAATTATCACTGGTATTAATAACCATGCCTACACACTTGAAGCAGCTCCCAGACCTACAGCTGAGCAACTTCTCAGAGAGCTATACCTATCCTTAACCAGCTCCACATTCCCTTTCTCCCTAAAACCACTGTATGTTTTGCCTGTGCTGGCTCGCTGATCTCTGCAAAGCTGAGTCCTCTTAGAGAAAGCCAAGGTGAACACTTGAACTGCAGCTGTTATCAGGAATAATGATTAGAAATTAATACCTAGGGAACCAGCTTTGTGTGTTTTAATTCTCTGCTGTGCATCACTCACTACAGCAGGGATGCTCTGAGAAGCCATGTCTCCAAGACTCCTGTTCCACATGCCTCGAAGTGACCTGCTCATCTCCCCATCTCTTATCAGATGTGGGAACCTGTTAGCTCTAGACCCCATTTTCAGCTTATGGATTGCAGCTGGAGGAAAGGTGGACCTAATTTCTCTTTAAGAGCCTCCCATTAAACTCCCATGAATGTGGCACACATGTTTCAGATGAAGGTGTAGATCAGTCATTGCCAAATGCTGGGGATAAACATTTAACCGTACTGCTCTACTCTTCCTTTTCTTAGTAAGACTACCTCATCCCTAAGAGAGAGCAGCGGCAGTGTAACACTGCCTTCACTAACAGTGTGGTCCCTTTTTCACCTTAGGACTGAAGGAGGAGTTTCTAAAGGTGCTACTGTTGGTGTTCTCCTGGATCTGAACAAGCACAACCTGACCTTTTACATAAATGGACAGCAGCAAGGGCCTCCAGCATTTGAAAACATTGAGGGTGTCTTCATGCCTGCACTGAGCCTCAATCGAAACGTCCAGGTAAGTCTTCTGCAATTCAGTCCCACTTACCCTTCTCAGCTAAAGCAGAATATATGCTACCAGCCATTGCTGCTAGGGCTGATCACGTCCTCTGTAGGCAGTCAATATGGGTGGGGGCTCTTCCCTTCTCAGACTGACACCCAGGCTACTCATGCTTTTTGGAAAGCTGCATTTGACCTGCTGCCTTGCTTTGCAGCTGTGAGGAGTAAGGCCATAAAAAACAAGTCAAAGTACCTGCACGCATTAATCCCTACACTTTGCTGCAGTGCTCCGCTTAGAAAGTAGCAGTGCTAAGGCTTCCTCTGCCAGTTTGGATAAAAACCATAAGTACCCTTATTCCTCTTAGATTTCATAGTTGAAGATCATTAACATTGTCAAGAGGCAGAAATGCAAGCAGCACAGCAGTGATGAGAGCTAAGACAAGATAGGGCAGAATAATAGTGTAACAGAGAGGACTCAGCACATCATTCCTCCTCGTTCTGAATTTTGAAGATTGGTCTCTGTTCTTAAGAGGATCACCTCCTGGAAGAGTCCTCTTTAAATAAAGTGCATTTTTATTTGAAGACCACTCTATATGGCTAGAAATAGGATGTAGTGTAAGGAAGAACCTATGTAAACACCCTGAAGCCTGAGGGCTGAGGGAGGTCAGCTTAGGTCTGGCAGGACCAATGCAGCCAGGGTGGAACACTCATCATTTTAAACACCCAAACTGAAAACAGAAACCTCATGTGGCCTTATTAATACATGAGCATTTAGTGTTCATTACTGGTGGCATCTAAAACTTACAAGAAGTTGGCATAGCTTTATTGTATTTGATGCACCAATGTGGAAGATGTGGGCACTTCTTGGGGCACCTCACTGCTATATTCAACACAGATTTTTTACTCACAGCCTACCTTCGGTTTTAGCTACCTACATCTTTTAAGTGCCTGGCTTTCATTTCTAGCCACAATAGAGTTAAGGCTGAGCATGGTCAACAAAGGGGCAGGGGGAGCTCTGAAACTAAGCTTGTATTTGTCATTGAATGGTGCTCTGGTATGTCTATGTGAGAGCTTTGGTCTTGTTAGAAACATCAGGTTATAGAAGGAGTACTCAAATGTCCTGGGCTCTGTCCTGCCAAGACAGCAAAGATAAAAGGATTTCCTTATAGTTAGTACATGGGCTGCACTGTGTGATTCCTCTCCTGAAGTATTCAGGGGGTCCCTCATAAAAAGACTCCATCCACCTTGTGGCCTGCAAGCAGCACTGCTGGAGACCTACACCTTGTGTCTGGATTTTGGAAGAGATATGGACACTTGGCTTCTAGCCCCCAAGGTGTTAAGAAGGGAAGGGGGAAGGAGACTTGCTTGTTTCATTAGCTTAGTATTATCCCCATTAATATTATTGATGATTTAAACCTTGATCTGAAATCCCACAGCTCTTCCCCTGTCATTTACATGCTCCTGGCCTTCTCAAATGCTTTCTGCTGAGGATGTCCCAGTTTTGAATGTACATGTTTCTTCTTTGTCCAGGTGACCCTACACACAGGACTGGAAGTACCACAATGTGTGAAACAGCCCAAGTTGCCCAACAACTAATGAAATCCCTGCCTGACCTTGACCTGGATTCTGTAAGCTTTCTCAGTGTGATTTGGCACTTTTTAGTAAGTCGGTAAAAAAATCATTCTCTTCCCTGACTTAAAATACTGTACAGCATGTTGCTCACTGAATAACCCACTGGTTTCAGCTAGCCCACTCCATTTTTACTTTAACAGCCATAGCAAGCATACCCACTGAACTGGCACTCGATTGCAGATGGGTACCTGAACATATCTACACTGTATTGCATACATATGTACACACATGTGCACACACACATGTACATTATAAAGCAAAAGGTTAAATATGTGTATTTTCTCTCTTATGGCTGTATTTGTGCTTAGAAGATATTAGGGATGCTGGAAAAAATGTGTTAGACTAACCTGAGGGTCGATGGTGTTGGAGCAATTTGCCAGTAGGTGAACTGGATTCCCTTGCCATCTGAAGTCCTTAAATCAAGAAAGAATATGTTTTGATAGCTGAAGTGGGGGTTGTGTGCTCAAGAACTCCTGGTTGTCTGTTACATTCAGGGGCTCAGATGACCATTAACTGTTCCTTCTGGCTCTAGATTGCAGTAAGCTATGGGATAATATCCCCCTGTGATTCAGTGGCAGAACTTATCTCATTATCTTCAATAAGAATAAGCTTGGTTTCCAAACACTGCCATGTAATAGTAGTGCTCATTTTAGCTAACACCATGATATATGCAGAATTCAGATACAAAAAGTAGAAAGAAAAATATCCTTGATACTTCTTAGTGTTTGATATTTAGGTGTGATAGTAGAGACTATCACATACAGATGATCTCATTGTGGTTATAAGCACAACTCTCAAAAAACATTGCAGGGCCTTTCAATTGAATTGATAAGAGATTTGCTGAAATATGGCACATGCAAGATGTCCCATGTAAAGAAATACTGCCTTCCAGCCTTGATAAGCCCTGGGCAACTGTAGTTCCAATGTAGCTTTGAGATCACAAGCCTTAATTTTCTATTAGATTAGTGCAAGCTAATTAATATCTTGCTTAATGAAGCATTTGAGTGAGACAGATTCACAGCATTACTGTGAAATGTGTCCCTAAGAATTTTTCTGCACTGGGACGTAAATCGTTTGCAAGACTTGCCTGTGTCTGGATCTCCCATGAAAACAAGCAGCCGTTTTAGGTGCTGCCCAAAGAAAACTGGAGACTGATTGATGGGAACATTTCCCCCAGCCATGGCACTGTTACCTGCATGCTGTTGACAGATAACACACTGATTTGTGTATGTGCTTTTCCTCTAAACCCAGCCAATATATGTAAGCAGAGGAGGAGGGAAGCAGCCCAGAGTGAAACAGTCCCAGCCTATTGCACAGGCAAAAAGCAGTCTGCCATCGTGCTGCATGTAGCTAACCAAGCATCCTGTAGCCCACCTCTCCTGCAGAAAGCAGTGTACCTTCAGTGATGTCAAGACTGAAATAGGAAATATACCAATGATGGGAAAAAAATAACATAAGCTTTTAAGTGGGAAAGCAACGGTACTTTCGTCAAAGTCTGGAACAGATTGTGTTAGTGAATTTGTAGACATTGGAATAACTGTGCTGTGCTCATCTGGTTTCTTGAAGAGTAGCAGAGATTGACTGTGTTATGGAGTTTGGTTTTGTTTAGTACCATATGAACTTGTGCAGGATTTTCTGATTAGTGGGTCTGTTTTAACCTACCTCAGCTAGAACGCTACCAGACCCCGAATTTCCTCTTGAGTGTGCTCTTCTTTGAATATAAAAGTTGTAATCATAGCATTGGCTTTGAGTATTGTCAGTCAGAGCGGTGTATGGGAATACTGTACATAAGTTGCACATAGATTTTTATATTGGGAAACATCCCATGATAATTTTAATGGAAAAGGCACTCCACTTTCACTGGTATTAGAAACAAAAAGGTACTGTTTGGTTTGGGACTGAATCTGTGTCTTTACTCCCAACTTCTGTGAAGGAAACTCAAATGAATCTTTCCAATGTTCAACCATTGCCAGATGTTTTAAATTAATTCTGAATGGGTTTTAGAAATATTTGCAGTACTTGGTTTTGGTTTTCATAGTTGCTTTGGTGTTGGTTCCTGCTATGTTATACCTTGGGGAGAACACAGTGAGTGGTACAGGTTACTAATTCCTAGTGGAAGTATGGACAGTAGGTAGAGACATGTTTCAGAGCTGTGGAGAAGCTCATTTGTTATCCTGTACATGTTAATAAAAGTAGGGTGCAGGCTAGCTAACATGAGTCTTCTTTTAGCCTAGGAGAAATGCACTTAAAATAAACAGAATACATTTAGAAGTAGGTAACCTGCATTAGTAAGAATAATTTAGCCCAAGTCAAACCTAAACAAAGTGGTTGTGTGTGTTAGTTGTGTACACATTCAAGGACTTGGGTTTGGCATGGCTCCTAGCAATAAACTAATTACCCCAATAGAGTGTAGTCTCATGACTTCAGCTGAATACATTTTGACAGTTTGATTAAAAGAAATAATGTTCAAGTAGTCAGAATTACACTAGGAAACTAATGGCTCCATACATAAATATTTATGCAGAGCATCCAGATGGTGTTGGCCATCTGAACATAAGCAGAGCAGAATTTTCCCTTTGCAGAACAGCATCTAGTGGAAGAGCTGGGACACTCCCACCTGTGCTCAGGTTGGAGGTAGTTTGCTTCTCTGCAGGTAACTTCCCAGAGGTGTCTCTCTGTATAAACCCAGCAGTTTGCATGCTCTTCATCTACAGCATCTCTTGTGCCAGTTTTTGTTTCCTCCAAATCCCTCCTTTAGGAGAGACTCAGCCTTTTGCACTATGGTCCTTGCAGGAACTGTGTTGCTGACTGTCCAGGGAGAACCCAGGGGCCTGAATAGTGCCATAGGTGCCCAGGGGGAGCACTTTGGATGCCCTTGCTTGCTTTTGATTCCTTGAGGTATTTGTGCAGCTCTTTGGGACTCCAAGATCTTCTGTCACCTTGTCCTGCACAGAGCTGCCTTTCATGGGACTTCTGCTCCTAAAGGCCAGGCTGTTCCTGAGAAGCTGAGAGCAGAGCCTTTCGCACTGCAATGATTCCCATCAACTATGGTACAAAGCCCACATAAGGTAGCTGTAAATTGACGTAATGTTTAAAAACAAAAAACCCAAACCAAAACCAAAAGAGTCGTTTTCCAATAAACATAACATTTGACTTCTGCATACACTAATCTGGAAACCCCTGCAGAGCTGCTAAATAAATACAGCAGGCAAACTTTCTGTCTGGCAAAGCAACAAGGGACTCTTAGTTTTTATCGACCCCCTGATCCCCAATCTTAGCCTTTGTGAACCTTCTTCTTGGCTTTTTCTGCTGCCAATTTCTCTGCTAATTTTAGTGGGAACAATCAGAAGATGTGTGCCGCAGGAGCTCTGTCAGGATTCCCAAGGTGTGCAATCCTACACTACTTCCACTGCCTTCTTTTCCCTTGTAAACTCAGAAAGAGCTCACAAGATGATCTCTTACTAAGACTTGATGTAAATATGAGCACAAGCCTAGCTGACAATCCCTTACTACTGCTGTGGAAAGGTATGAGCTGTAAAACAGATGTCAGTGAGGAGAGTACTACACTGTGATGTATCATGAATTTGGAAAGCAATTTGGCTTCTAAAAACATAGAAAACGTAGGCAAACAGCATTGTCACCTCTTATACTTGCCTAGTCAGTTAAGATATGTAAGGGAAAATATGTAGGACTAAAAAAACTCAACCCCCCAGACAAAAGCATAATGTAGATCAGTTTAAGAGGAAAAGTATTAAATGTAATTTATTATATACATAATGTTCCATCATGTTGTAAATAATGCTATGATAGTGTATTGCCGTAGTTTGTTCTTGGCTGGTGATAGAGTTCTGTCATAGTGCTGTGTTTTATATATATATTTTCTGTCCCCACCCCCAAAGTCTATTTAGTAAACATGCCAGAGAGCACCCGATACTCTGGTTTCCGAGTTTTTCTAGAGCAAGGAAAAATGTGAGATGCAGCTTTTTGTTTCTTTCTTACATACTAATATTTCTTAAATGAGGTAAGAGAGAGATGAGATCAAGGCTAAGCTGCCACTGCTACCGCATGAAAAACACTGTGATTGCAACTGCCGACAAGAGGTGGTGCATTTCTGGACCACAATTCCAATTACTCCTGTGAGAAGGGATGCAAAGTACCAATGTTCCGGTAGCTTTCTGGTGCCATCTAGTATATCCTTTGCTCACAAACAGAAAAATAAGGGAAGAGTCATTAGACCTAAGTAGACCAGCTTTGCAGCATTCTGCTTAAATAGCTAAGTCAAGGTATTCAACTTTGGACCAGGCAAGATAATATGAAAACCCCAAGCATCTTGGCTAGATCAGCTTTGGAAGGGAGATTACAGTTTCAAGTCCAACAGGTTAAGGTAACAAGTCAACCACACTGCAGGTGTGAAGGACACTTGTCACTGAGGATTACCAAGCAAAGATGGAGAGTCTTTCTTTTTTTTTAATGAAAAGTGAGCTGCTTCTGGTTTTTACTGACAACATTTCTGGTGGTTCCTCTGCCCAGCACTAGTGAACACTGCACACACACAACTGGCTGGAGTGACAGCCTGAAGCACAAATCCATCATAACTAAGACACACTTGATCTTCTTACATGCAGAAGCCCATATGCAAGCCACAGAGACTAGATGTGTGGGGCTTCCACATCTTTGCACAATAGAGGGGACAGGAATGTGTTTTACTGACAGAGGCACTCAGCAGCATTTTCCCCTTCTGTTAAAAGTGATCTTTTTGTCACATTTATTATTGCAGACAGATCCAAGCAGAATTCATTACAGAATTATTTTTAATGCTCATTGGAGGTTTCTGCCACTTTCCTACAAAACAGTAGATAGAAATATTCCTGGATCCTGATTGCATTCCTTCATCCTTCAACTCCCTTAAATGTTGTCAATAAAAACACTAACTTTTCTAGGTAGCATGGTGAGAAGAATTATGTGATGAATATTAAAAATAAATGCATGAGGTAAACCTGCTGTTATTTCTGATTGTTACATGAAGCATGAATAACACTAATTTAAATGTTGGCAACCAAAAATGTGCAAAGGAATAAGATAACGGTGTTTACTTCTGGTTAAACGAAAGATGAGAAGTTGTTCCTGTGTTTTAATCAAGACATTTCTTTCTTTATCATCATTTCCCATTGCTTATGTGAATTTGGAGCTGGTGAAATATACATCTCTGCTGTATGTGTCTGTCACCAGATCAAGAGGAAAATACAAACTTTTTATAATTTTGTACCTGCAGCAAATGTTTGTATTTTTTGAATTAGAAACAAACTGCTCTTTGTCTTTTGGTCCAACTAAAACTTTGTGTACTGTTATTAGTATTATTATTATTATTATTACCCTTTTGGAAATCCTGATCTATGAGTTTATGCTGTTTTACAGTTTCTAAATAAATTCTTATAACATTGCCAACAATTCAGCATTGATATCCTCTTTATTATTACAAAATTACTATAAAAGAATATTCTATCATAATGTAGATGAGGCACTTCTGTAGGATGCATGCGTAACTCTTGTCGATACCTGCTTTGTTACCACAGTCAAAAATAACCCGGTTCCTGGAGAAATCCAAGAGCCACTGTCTGTGCCTCAGCTTCAGACATATGGAACACTTTTCTTCCTCAGGACCACTCCATTAACTCTGGCTCATGTTGGTTACAGCGTACCTGGGGATGTGTTATTTAGCTCCAATCTATCTTAGGCACTTCAGGTGATTTCCCAGTCTCCAGAGATTTCTGACACCAGAGTAAGCAGAGGCTGGAAATAACTGTGACTGATTGGAAAGGCCTTCAGATGAATGTAAAAGTCAGGCTGGACAGAAAGCTTGTCAGGGCAGGGAAGATAAAACTTTGTGAGATAATTTAACATGACATACCGTCTTGGAGCTGCACGCCTCTATCAGGCAAATGCCTTGTGAGGTACTGAGCAAAGCTAGAGGCAACACACCTCTGCAAAAGGCACTCATTAGAGCTTTGCAACCTTCATAAATGTCTGTTAATAAAGCAGAAAAAAACATGCCAACACACTAACAGCAGCACCAGGTAAGAAACAGAAACCTGGCCAAAACAATCAGGAGTAAGTGCAGACAAGAATGAGGAGACACCATCCATCATGGCCTTTGTTTTTTCTGTCTTCCTACAAGAGACAGCAATTTGGTGTCAACTCCTTCATGGCAAAGGGTTTGATTGTGAGGAAAGATAATCAGAATGATTTTAGCATGTGGGGAAACAGGAATAAAACTGTCACAGGAAAAGACATGTGAAAGACACCAGATATTCTTCCTTTATCCCTCATTCCTCTATTCAGCTGCAGATAGAGGGCAAAATACAATGGTCCCTGCTCTCCCTCACCCATAATCAGTTACTCAGTCAACACTGGGTTTAATTTATCAGTTCATGCTCTAAAAGCAAGACAGCTTGCTGCCTGAACATGCATTTCATACCCTGTTAATTAATAACCCAAAGAAAGAGTAGGTGCACAACAGGTTCTCAGCAGTTTGTTTGCCAAATGTCTACTGTCCTTATTTTTGTTAATCCATCTAGTAACAAAATAGGTCAGCTGGTACCAAGTTTACCTGAGCACTCTGGGGATTTGATATAAAAACCCCCAACCTATCACCCTGTAAGAGAAACCTTTTGTATGTTAAACGAGTGAGAAAATACAAAACTTGAATAAGCTTGTATTTTTCCCCTCTCCCCCAAGCTTCCATGTCCCACTGCCAGCTCCGCATTGCAGTTTTCAACCTTTTCATTATAAGAACTGATTTTTTTTTTTCAACTGTTCTTTAACACAGCTTAAAAGCTTGAGACTGCAAAAATGGGACACTTCATTCTGACCAAGTTTCACACTTAAATAGCTTCTGGGAGCTGTGGAGGTGGAAAGTGAATCCTTTAAGTTACCAAAGCTGATTGAGGACATAAACTCCCACAGCATGTTATGTCCAAAGCCAGCTGAACAAAACTTTACCTAGAAGCGAGCAGTGAAAACACAAGCTCAAGGATTAACCAGGAATTAAAAAATACAGGTTATCCCACAACATCCAAAGCCCATATGTTGCCTCAACAGGTCTTGACTGTGCTCAACTCTGCTTAGTGATTACATCTTCACAGGCAATTACGATTTAGTATTTCTCTAAGCTGGTAACCGGATAGGATTGTTAATTCCGGTTTGAATCTGCAACCAGTAATAAATCAAGTTATGCAATTATGAAATGTGATAACAGTATTTAGCAACCAAACTCTGCACAGCCCTCTTCCCATACAGCTCCAGAAACACTCCCATTTTTTAGCCATCTGTTATTCTCCCTGGGCTGTCTCCCTCCTCTTAATCCTCTCTGTGCTGGCAAGGCACTTCTCAGGACCTGAAAGTAAGGTAGGTGTGCAGGAAGAGGTGTACCAGAAAACATCCCTTTCTGTGGTGTGGCTCTCCATACCCCAGAATACATCCCTATCCTGTGAAGGGGGCAGCCCTGTTGGGGGAGAGGACCATGCTGCTGTTCTCCTTGCTGCAAGCTAGCACAGGTCTTGCTGCCCGTGCAGGGTCAAAGTCCATCTTACTTGGGCTCCCAGGTGGCAGCCAGGAAGCATGCCTTGCTTCACCAGAGTGCAGGGTACACCTAATTTCACCAATGGACCTAGATGTTTCTCCAGTAAGGGCTGTTTTCCTTCTCATATACACCTGCTTCAGAGTGCTGGAGGACCTCTCCTATGAAGACAGGCTGAGAGTTGGGTTTGTTCAGCCTGGAGAAGGCTCAGGGGAGACCTTACAACAGCCTTACAGTACCTAGAGGGGGTCTACAAGAAATCTGGAGAGGGACTTTTTACAAGGGCATGGAGTGAGAGCAAGGGATAAACTGGAAGAGGGTAGATTTATATTAGATACTAGAAAGAAATTCTTTACTATGAGGGTGGTTAAGAGGACATTTTGCAAGGCTACTAACCACTGCCATTTCTAATGAAAACATGACCTTGAAACCAAAGAAACAAAAAATAGCCTCTGAGGAAAAAAACAGTTCTTTCAGAAATATCACATCTGAAATCCAGACTTCAGCTTTGACAAAGATTTCATAGAACAGCCTTATGAGGCATGGGAACACCGATCAAAACAAACATGCTAAGCATGAACAACCAGAAACTATTGAGTGTCTATGCCTTATTTGGTTCAGTCTTGCATGATCTTGTTTTCAAAACAAAACCAACCAAGCCACCACACCACCATTTGATACAGTGCTTATGTAGAGATCGCTGCAGAGATGCACAAGTTGAGTCTGGAACTCTACCTGGGACAAAACTTCAGAAAAAAAATCTCATTTTCATTCCAAAGAAGAAAATTTGGAAACCGTAAAGAGGTTTTGCTGGATAAGAAAAATGTGGAGCAGTTCCACTATCCACTAACAATCTGTAAAGATACAGACACAGATATATGCCTGAGAAATGCCTGACAATACCACTTCAGGTTCAGAGCAAGTGAGGTATTGATTTTTCCATACTTTTTCCAGATGAAAGCAAAGAGCTATGTATTTCAATCCATTAATTAATGGATTAGATTAATATTTTACTTACAGTCAATAGAGTGATTCTAGAAAGTGAAATGCTTTCTTTAGCGTGTATTGACTAATAAAAATAGTCTGTGTTACATTCTTACAAAAAGGCTTATTTTTATTTATAAAATGGTACAGTCTCGTATTCTTCCCAAGCCAGAATGGAATACAGAAAACCCTGCAACAACAAATAAAGTAAAAAACAGTGGGAAGGCGAGAGGTTAGTAAGTCTGTCTTGGTAGCAACTCTTATGCATATTGTCCATTTCACTCTGTATTGTAAGTTCATTTGATAACTTTAGATGATTTAATCTTCTTTATATCACGGCTTTGCAGAATCAAGGTCCCATCCCTGAATTTTCCAACTTGTCCTGCAGGCCAAATGCTAGGCACTGATTTCTTCCTTTTGGCCTTCCTGAAACAGGAGAACAACAACAACAAAGTAGTACGAGAAAAAACAGAAACTCATGAAAACTCTTAATATGGTAAAAAACATTCAAGCAATCAGTGCTTGGTGTAGTGGAATACCTCATCATAGTAAGTAATGACCCCAGAACATTTACTGCCTGCATAGACATTCAAAATTTGCAGCACATTACCAAGTGATTTATATTTTAAAGAGTTTAGAAACACAAAGACTTTTGGAAAGAGCAAGAATACATTTCAGTGAACCTGCAACGCTGCAATTAAGAATGTCACTTCACCTTTCAAGCCTATGTATACTGTAGCTTGTGTTTTGCACAGATTAATTCTCAGGGAGAATACTCTGCGTAAGTGGTATACCGTGGGTCTGCACTTAAGGATTTCCATCCATCTCACCTCTGGCTTCAGTCTTAGACATGTTGGCACAGAACTGATGCATTTTCAGTTAGGCTGCATAACTAAAGCCTCTGAAACTGTGAAGACATAGAGCAACATCACCATTTTGTGACTGAGCCCTTCTGCAGCTGGAGAAGTTCCTTCCACTGTGATATGCATGACTTCTGGTATAAGACTGTGCATAGTTACATTAGGACAATACACTGGGGAGGCTATACAAAAGCAAGTTATTTTTAACCATGCTAAAAATGGCTCACCTTTCCTTCTGTTCTTTCTTCTTCTTCTTAAGAGAATCACCTTTATGTTCCTGCTTTTAAAGATACATATTTTAATGGAAAAGGAACAGAGCATACTGGGTAAACAACCATCTGCACAGAAAACACATAGTTGGTAGCCTTTGCATCATGGAGCAGCAGACATTTAAAGCAGATTGAGAGACCTTCTGATAGGCCAAGTGATGAAATGCGTTACAAAGATGCTACTAGGAGTGCCCAGAGCTCTTCCTGTCACCTTATGGAAAGTACAGCCCTCTCATGACTAACATGCTGCCCCTGCTATGTAAGGAAAGAAGCTTGCTTCTTCGGCATGTGACAGATCGTTGTGTCAAAAGATAGACTTGCTCTCCGGCAGGTGTGTCTTGTCACCTGACTGAGCATACCTGTCAAATAACAGGGTTCAACCATGTCTGGTCATGAACTGGATGCACTTTGAGCCACATGACAGAGGAGAAGCAGGTCCCCTAGGTGGCATGGAACAGGCTGATTGAGCAATTACCCACCCACATTCTGCTCCCACCTATATGAGAAGGCTCCATGGAGAGGCAGGGAGTAGGCTCAGAGCCAGATGGGCCATATTAGAGGACCAATGCAACAGAAACCTCACCCTTGCTTTAAACAATGAGCAAGATCCTAGATGGAATTGTGCTGACATAAAAGCAGCTGAAGATCTGTCTCTCTGTGATCAGACAACATGCAACAAACTTTCATTGAAGGCCACTTTTTCCCCCTTAAGAGGCAAAAGGAAAAAAAAAACCAACAAATCAACAACTGGTCAGTCTATCAGCCTCAAAGGATTAAGCAGTGAAACCCACCACAACACAAGCCTAACTCCATGGCCTTCACACTGCACACAGTCAGTTTTACTAATGAGGTTAGTCTTGCTGGAGCCAGGAACCCACTCCATGAGGAGCAGCCAGTGTCAAACTCAGTACTCCTCCTGCGCCTGAGGTGTTACCTGTCAGGGTCTTGGACTAGATCTTACATGCTGCCTTTTTACACAGAAAATGTAACACAAACCTTTCCCTTATCGTCATCCTTTGATGGTTTTTCCTCTTTCATTTTATTTTGGTAAGTCTTGTAGTTCCAGTGTTCCTTTTTGGGGGGCTGCAACAAAGAGCAGGAGGGATAGCACTGATGAAATTTTCAAATAGGTTCAAAAAGTATTCACACACTTGCATGGACAATATTCTTCACGTGCTGGGGGGTAGAACATTAGAAATGGTTTATTTCCTTTTGAGTGAGAAGAAGGGACTAAGGGATGCAAGGTAGACACATAGAGACAGTAGACACACAGAGACAGGAAAGAGGGATGTTTATGCTTTATATCCGTCCTACAAGGCTTCTACACTGAACTGGAAAGAAAACCCACCCCCGCGCCAACCCTCAAAAACCCTACAATTTTATTTTTTCTTTTACACCACTGTTGATAAATAAAATTGGGAAGTTCTCCCATCTTTAACTCAATGGAAGACTGAAGCTTTAAAGAGCAATCCCCTCCCTCCAACAATCGAGTTCTGAATGATCTGATTAAAAAAATTAAAATAAAAAAAAAATCAGTAAATGTTGGTTTCTGCCCCATCAGCCATATTTCATCTATACAACATCTCTGATAACACAATCACACTCATTTTCCAAACATCTACATAAAATAGACAAGACAGAATAGAAAATATAAAAGTAAGGATGGAGTGGAAGAAGGGTCAGGGCAGGGGATCTTGTTTCAAACAAATAGTGGCAAACCTCTCCAGTGCTTTTACTGCTTTCCTGCACTGTAACAGCTGGTTGACTGCACAAACCAAGTGACAATTACCTTGGCGCCCAGCATGATAGCACGCTCCTGTTCCCATATGCGTTGCTCCTGCTTCTTGTAGCCAGTTATTCCAAACTTGTGCACTTCCAGACGAGCCTAAAACATTACAGAAAATTGTGATCACTTCATAATCTGTCCAACTTGTTGTAAAATAACTCTTGACATACCACAACAAGGTCATATTCCCAAAGAAACTCTGGCTAATACCTGAAATCAATGTGCTATAAAATACAACTGAATTTAAATTTACAGCTGTCCTGCAGAACAGTTAATCACTACCTATTCTCTGGGTGGTGGGGACTGTCAGGAGGACAATTTTCCATTCTCCTTTCACATAAAATAATATGGAACAGATCTCCTCCATATAAAAATAAATTTTATTGTTCTGCACAAAGAACAATGAAATGCTCTACCCACAGCACCCAACATTTACACAATGTCCTCATTCCTTGGCTGCAGAGCACTTAACCAGTGAAAAACATAAATGGGCAGATTGTAGAGTGGTTTGGCTATGTACATACATATACCTGACACTGCACAAGAATACCCTTGCAAAACCAGTGATGAATTCATTATCTTTTTAAAGGCAGTGGTTAAATCCCTGCTGTTCTTAGCAGTACAGAGCTCCAGACAGAATCTCCAGTGACAGATTTCACTGGATCACAGCACATCCCTGCAGAGACCAGGCATACAAAACAACTTGCACAGATCTGCAAACAAATCACTAAGAAGGACAATGCTAGTTATAGATGAGGCTAAAAAAACAAATGGAAAAAACTCGTCTGCTGTTTCACAAATAGATGCAAATACACTTTTGACCTTCCCACATGAGATCAGAAATCCAAGATTAACGCCATGGCCTGAAAGAGCTCCGCTAAACATTAAAGGTACTTGCACAGCCTTTCATATGTAACATACAATGATTCTCCTCAAATTCTCATAGAAAGATTAGAAAGAAAGGACACAAAGTTGTAACAGGCCTCTTTTCACACAGAACAGTTGACAATAGCCAGCATTTGCCATGACATGCAGCCAGAATTATCTATAAGGAAATCCTCACCTATAAGACATAACTTTTTCCAGAAGCATTTCCCATCAGTCCCACCATAGCTTCTCCAAGGATACAAATACATATTACTGCACACTAAAATAGAGAGATTAGATAGGCCCTGCTGACTTACTTTTTCAAAGTTAAATTCTTGTTTGTCTGCATTTTTCTCTTCATCCACAGGTTTGGTCTATAAACAAAATAAATAATTCTGAATTAATATAACAGTTAACACCAGTTTAAATGTTGATTGTAATAGTCTTCTGGAAAGCAGTGACATGTTAAATGATTTGTAAGGAAGAGCATACAGCTTTCCAGCAGTATCTTCTTCTAGCTTTATCACCTGGATTTATCAAAAGACACAGTCTCAATGGCATTTTTTAATATATAGGTATTATAAGGTTTTACTGAAACAACCTTGCACAATTTATAGGGTGTTATAATAGCACAGTGCATATAGCTTTGTCCTGCATTTTCTTGCCTGGATCATGTGCTAACACTTTCAGAGTATTTCATAATTCAGAAAAATACTAACAGCTGTAATTAACTTTTATACTTTCAATTACAAATTACATTTTATGAGAGAAAATCTGCCACATATGAGCTAAGCATCACACATATTTCCATTTCCAAATCCATACCAAACTGCTAATGCAGGCCAGGGCATGAATTTTAAGTCATTCTGTTTGAGATGGAAAGCACAGGAGTAATAGCACATGTACTGATAGCTGGTGGTGACATGCAGAACAAGCTTAGTTTGTAACTGCAAGGACAGATATCCAGATATATCCAGCTTAACTAATGCAAGAGAAACAGCTCCAAATGACGCAATCTCAGCAAAGGGAAACTCCACTTAATGCTGTTTAAAGGAACTACTTGCTCAAAATGAGATCAATGAAAGCTACATCTTTTCTACTCCCTGACTTAAAAGGAGACCTTCCCTCAGCAGTTCTCGGTTTGGAGAGGAAATCTCCAGGGAGGACAGACCTTATCTTAAGAATCAAAAAAAAGGGCAAAATCCCCAGGGATAGCTCCACACCTGCTTGGTATGAGAACGGCCCACATGGGACACTTCAGAGCAGTAACAAATATCCCAGGGATATTTTGGATTGTGCCCAGCTCCTGACTTCATGGAGGATGTGCTGAACCCCCTCTCTGAACAGATGCTCTGATGCTCTGCCTGCTCCCAAGCATGCTGATCCAGGTGGGGAAACAGTGGTCTGTCCAAAAGTAGCATGCACTTGTCTTTCCTGCTTGCTCTCAAGGACACTATCCTCTCTCTAAGGAAGCATGAGTATTAAATACGTGTTAAAACTGAACCTAAAGGCTTTTAATGCATTTCTTTTTCACTCTCCAGTACATTAAGTCACACTGAGTTACATGTTCACATCCCGGGCTTATATCAGGTCTTCCATCTGCACCCACCAGAGCCAAATCCAAACTTCTCTCTACTCTGCCAAAGTTTCGATATAAAATTGTCCATTTCAATCAGAAAAAAAAATTACTATTTTCAAAGCATTTTATTAACAAGCCTAACACCAGTCTTTTCAGGCAGAATAATTTAAGTTTTAAAAAGTGTAAGAAAAATAATAATCGATGTCAATTTGGAGAAGAAAATGTGCCAAAAAAAACCCAACAAAAACCACAAAGGTGTATAGATTCTACCAACTGCTTGGTCAGTCTCTCAAACTTCCCAGTTCCAAGGGTCAAACCCCAGATACCAGGAAGTCTCCCTGAATTCAAAACAGCTGTGTTGGCCCTTCAGAGCTTATTTTAGAATTAGACTTCTGATGTTATGGCCATAAACTATAAAATCTGGTGGCCAATCAACCAGCAAGATACCCTCTGCTCTGCGTGAAAGGCAGTTCAACTTTCAGCAAAACCTCTCCAGGCCTCGTGCTGTTTAAAAAACTCAGCCACAGGTTTTGCTAGCACAATGGGAATTCAGCATCACCAAGCCAAACCAGAGGACTGAGATCTAATGACTTCCCACATTGACCAGCCAAATGTGATCACAGAGTCATAGAATAATTAGGGTTGGAAAGGACCTTAAGATCATCAAGTTCCAACCCCCTGCCATGGGCAGGGACACCTCACACTAAACCATGTCACCCAAGGCTCTGTCCAGCCTGACCTTGAACATCACCAGGGATGGAGCATTCACAACCTCCCTGGGCAACGCATTCCAGTACCCCACCACCCTAACAGGAAAGAATTTCTCCCTTATATTCAATCTAAAATTCCCCTGTTTAAATTTTAATCCATTACCCCTTGTCCTATCACTACAGTCCCTAGCAATGAGTCTCTCCCCAGCATCCTTACTGGCCTACTTCAGTTCCAATGCAGCCTTCTCCAGGCTGAACAGCCCCAACTTTCTCAGCCTGTCTTCATACAGAAGGTGCTTCAGTCCCCCAGTCATCCTTGTGGCCCTCCTCTAGACTTGTTCCAACAGCTCCATGTCCTTTTTATGTTGAGGACACCAGAACTGCACACAATACTCCAAGTGAGGTCTCAGGAGAGCAGAGTAGAGGGGCAGGATCACCTCCTTTGACCTCCTGGTCATGCTCCTTTTGATGCAGCCCAGGATAGGGTTGGCTTTCTGGACTGCGAGTGCACACTGAAGCTGGCTCATGTTCATTTTCTCATTGACCAACACCCCCAAGTCCTTCTCCGCAGGGCTGCTCTGAATCTCTTCTCTGCCCAACCTGTAGCTGTGCCTGGGATTGCCCCAACCCAGGTGTAGGACCTTGCACTTGAGCCTCCAAGATGCATGTTCCTTGTAAACAGCCAAATGGTGGTGTGATACTAGAGAAAAGGAGAATGCTTTGGCAGCTCACATCCACACCTACTGACAAGAACAGAGCAGCACACAAAGTGCTTAGGCACAGAAGCAGCCAAGAGGCTTTGCTTCCTGTTCACTGATTTCTCGCTATCAAGAGTCCTATCTGCCGACTGATTTATTTCGTTGGGATAAATCTATTTCAAATATAGGATACTTATTCAGAGATCTTCTAAAATTGGAAGAAAAAAAACTGTTCAAGTCCTGCCCCTTCTTCAGATGGCCCCTATCAGCAGCAGTACTGGAAATCTCAGGATTGGATGCTGTCAAGCTCCCCACACAAACTGCCAAAGGACCTCGGATTTCCAGGTAGCTGTACTAGCAGGAGAGAAGAAAGCAAACATGGGAGTAGGAATTATGGAAAGTATCTCGCAGTTTATAGTGTCAGACCTGGGAGACAGAAAAACTAAATCACAAACAGACAGAAGCGTTTGTCTGATTTTGTCACGACGAAAGGGCATCCCGGTCCGGCTCCTCCTCAGTGTCAAGTACCTGGTGTGGCTTAAGAAATACCCTGCCCGTCCTCTGCAAGCCCTACCTGGGCACCGCCGATGGGGGCCGTCGGGGGCCCCTTCCTCTTCCTACCCCGAAACACCACGACCTCCACAGCCGGCGGCGCGGCCGCGGGCGGCGGGAGGGCGGCGGCATCACCTAACTCGGCCCGCAGCTCCCCGAAGAAGTCGCGGGCCCCGCGCCGCCCGCCCGCCGCCGCCGGCTGCAGTCCCCGGCTCTCTTCTGCTGCCGCCGCCCCTGCGCTTGCCCCGCTGTCGTCCGCGGCGCGCCGAGCACCGGTCTCCTCACCTGCGGGCGGAACACATGCTCCGGGTCAGCTGTGCGCGGCCGCCGTCACTCCGCTCCAGAGTGAAGACGCGCGACCCCGCTTCAGTCCCCACCCCAGCCTCAAGGAAAGGCACCGCGCTCACCCACCCAGGTCGTAGAGAGCACCGAGCACCGCCTCCAACCGGCGGCACGGCTCCCGCGACCCCATGGCTGCGGCGGGCGGAAGGGCGTTTGATCCCAAGCGGCTCCCGTCTCCCCCAAGATGGCGCCGCCCATCACGAGGTGCCCCCGCCCTCCTCCGCGCCTGCCGCAGCGCTCCGGGCAGCCGAGCCGGGGCGGCGCGGGGCAATGGGTACCGCGGGAAGTGGCCGCGGCCGGGAGGCCCCTGCGACGGGGTAGGGCGGCTGAGCGGGGCGCGGGGCGGCGCGGAGGAGCGCGCAGGACCATGGCAGCGGCGACGGCGGCAGCGGCGCCTGGGCGGGGGCGACGAGGGGCGCCCATGTACTCGGTAGGCAGCGTCGAGGAGCGGGGTGCGGTGCCGTTAGGGAAGGGGCTGCCCGCTCACCCCCGTGCCGGTGACGTTCACTCTGAAGCGGAGTAACAGCGCTCGGCGCAGCCCCTCTTACCCCCGGCTTGGGGGCCGCGCTCCGCAGGGAGGCTTGCGGGTGTGTCGCGCACGGCTTCCCCGGCCTTATCCCCAGTGCGGGGAGGGGGCAAGCGGCGGCGCGGCCTCAGTGCAGGGGCTCCTCTATTCGGGATTTGGGGGGACGAAGCTTCTGTCGGGCCCCAGCGGGTTAGGTCGTGGCTAGACAGGAACCGGACATTTCCCCTTGCAAGTTCACCTTCCCTAGGCGGCCTGCTTCTCTCTGACTGCTTCCCCAGTACCTGTAGTGTCAGTCGCAACAGTCGAAGCCCTACGTGGAGCGCTGCTTCTCCCCATATATATGCTGTGAAACGGTAACCGGCTTAAAGAAGGTCGGGCTGGTAATAGCTGGGGCTCTTCTTGAGAGCAGCAATGTCCAGCAGCACTGCAGCCAGACGTGGAGAAAGGGCTGGTCGGGGCTGTGAGGGTTCCCTGTGGAACCAAACCTGCCAGAAGCGATGAGTTCAGCACTACAAAGTTGCCGTAGAGATGGAGTGGCAGAAGCGTGTTGTCCCGTGTTAGATGATGGAAATTACTTTATTGACCTTGCTGTTTCACCTGAGCTCCTGTGCTAGCCTCAGAGAAGGAGATTTGGGTACTTGCATTTGGAGGAGGTGACTGGGGAGAGAGGGAAACAGCTCCTGACTTAACCAAAGATTCCCAAACTAGTGTCTCTTGGCTGTATGTCGGTATCCCAAGTGCATCATGAGCACCTTGTTTTGTTGCTTTCAAAGGTTCTTCAGAAGCAGAGGAGTGCCAGGCTCCTGCTGTTTGTCTTTTATACTTAACCAGTGTTGCAGTAACAGTACATGTAACTGAATTTTGTGATGTTAAAGCTTCCAGCAGCCTATCTTCTCCGTGTGCTCTCTACCAGTCAGCACCTGAAGCTGGAACAGCAGCTTGACTGTAATATGTGAAAGTGTAGTTCTTCCGTAGTGGTTGGTAAAGTGTGTGTTTTGGCTCCCTCAGTCCTACTTCAGGACAGGGCGTGAAAATAACTATTGCCATGGAGAGAAATCAGTTGCACATCAAATCTGTAAACCTCAAGTGAAGAGCAGTGATAGCGAGGTGACCTTTCAGTTGGTCATGGCCTTGCAAAGCTCCACTCAGCAGAGCTGCGTTGGGGAACGGCTACAGCGGCTACAGCAACGCAGTGATGGCTGATCGGGTGCTGAATCCTGGGCTGAGTGCTGCCTTTTGTGTAGTTGTACATTGCAGGGTTTAAACTTTGGTAATTGACTCAAATGTCGTGTAGATTTTCTGAGCAGTGACTTGTCACATACTGATGTAGGAATGTTCTTAGAGCCAGTTAATGTTTTCTGGTGCTCTGAGATACTTTTTTTTTTGCTATTATAGAGCACAAGAGGGTTTTTTTTTCTGTTTTATTTTTAATCAAGGTGGTTGATGCAAGGTGTCCATGCCAACAGATGGCTAATACAAACTATTCCCAGTTTTCTTAACAGTTCTTAGCATGCCTGGCTCTTGCAAAGCCAACTAGTTGAAAGCTGTGGAAGAAGAAGGATAGAAAACTGATACTAAACCATACAGGGGGGAAAGACCCCAAACCTTAAAGTTTTGAATTAATATTGTCTGGGCTTAATACCTTTTATAGGACTGTTTTAAAAGTCCCTGGGGAGTTTGTTCTGCTGTTACTATGGGACAATTCTCTAAGCTACAGTAGTGGAAAGAAAAGTTAGATGATTTACCAAATGCTACTGGCGGATAAGGATGGTATCCAAATTTACTGTACTGTGTGTGGAAAATAATATGAGAAGGTCAAACACTATGTTAGGATTATGCTCTCTGATAAAATGAAATTGGCTTTCAATGCAATTGAGGCTTTGAAGGACTTTTTGTGGTTCTCGAGTGGAGATACTCCTGCTTTTGGGGTTTTGTTTTGGCAAATTATCTTGTCCTGATGAATGAACAGGGAGTGAATGTTGCTCTCTACTTACATTAAATGTCAGCTGCATTGACAGTGTTGCTGATGTGGCTGTCATCAGCTGGCAGTGAAACCCGACTCCCTCTCCCAAGGCTGAAAACACTGCTGGGCACTTCTCTGTTCCCGGTGTTCTCCCTGATGACTGCAGGCCAGGCATTCCTTTCAGCACCAGAAAATGTCACTGTAGAGCCCATGGAACAGCATGGTTTATCCTTCATTGTCAGACTGATTCTGCACAGGTTGTATACAGCAGGGGGAGGCAGGCAAAATGAATGAAAGGGATGCCTGTGCTACCATTCAGGTGGTGCTGCAGAAGACATGAGAATTCTTCGTTTTAATTTCTTCTAATGAATATTCTTGATCATAACCAATACTGACTGAGGTATCTGCAGCAGGACAGATCTACAATTAATTCTTGATGTACCATTTTATCACTTGACCATTAATTTCCTCCTTAGTGGTGTTGATTACTCAGAGGCTGTGCTCTGTTCTTACATATGTGCACCATGTTGCATTTTGATCTTCATGTGGCTGATAATGCTTTTTTGTTTATTTGCTCCTGACTGGCTGTGTTTTATGTACCTATATCCAAGCTTGCTGAAAGCCAGCACGTATCACCAAGATCTGGAATAACTTAAAGTAGCAGGGATTATTTTTTTGTGTTGATGATTATGTTTTTATAAGGTCATCTGTGGCATTGTATTCATGAAGCTGTGAAAGCTGGAATCAAAGGTGTTTTAGTTAATACCTATTAATCATGGAGAGGCTGGAGGCAAGGCACTTTAGGTTTCCAAGCCCAGGTATTTTCTCAACTTCCTCCTGCTGGGCAGGATTAAGAAACATGGCATGGGGTATTGCGGATACCTGCCATTGGAAAGGGCTGGGGGTTTTGTTTGTGTTTTTGTTGTTTTTGTGGGGTTTTTTTTTGTGGATTTTTTAGTTTCTTTCTGTATCATTGTTCCAAGCAGGTAATACTTGTTCATGCACTCTGAGTGTGGAATGCAGACACAGAAAACTAAAAAAACCCAAACCCCAAACATTGCAAAAGTATTGTATGTTGGAGCACCTCTTCTGTGGAGACCGGCTGAAAGAGCTGGGTTTGTTCAGCCTGGAGAAGGCTCAGGGGAGACCTCATGGCAGCCTTCCAGTACCTGAAGGGGGCCTACAAGAAATCTGGAGAAGGACTTTTTACAAGGACATGTAGGGGTAGGATAAGGGGGAATGGTTTTAAACTAGAAGAGGGGAGATTTAGATTAGATATTAGGAAAAAAAATCTTTACCATGAGGGTGGTGAAGCACAGGAATAGGTTGCCCAGAGAAGTTGTGGATGGCCCATCGCTGCAAATGTTGAAGGCCAGGTTGGATGGGGCTTTGAGCAACTTGGTCTAGTGGGAAGTGTCCCTGCCTGTTGGCAGTGGGGTTGGAACTCGATGATCTTTAAGGTTCTTTCCAACCTAAACCATTCTATTATTCTGTGATTATTTTGGTACTATAGCCAAGCAGACCACCGAATGGATTGAGACAGTGTCTCATTATTTGTTTGTATGTTCCCAGCAGAAAGAGCTCACGTCAAAGAAAAGAGATGAGTTTGAAGATATCTTGGAGGAAAGACGATTGTCCAGTGACTTGAGATACGCAATGAAATGTTATACTCCTGTGATCTATAAGGGGCTTTCACCTTGCAAGCCAAATGCTATTAAAAGTGCTGTTCTCCAGTCAGAACAAGTTCAATATGTTATCAAGCAGGTGAGTCTGGACACTGAGCTGCAAGATGTGGTGGATTTAACACAGCCAAGTTTTGTGTGCCAGCAGGGAAAAAGATTATGGCTGACCTTGTCAAGCATGATAGCTGTACTTTGAAAGATGGTCCAATAAATCAGTAACTTGAGAGCTGTACTCTTTTGGCAGGAAAAACAAATGCAAATTTACCGTGGTGTTGCCACTAAAGCTGTTAGATAGCTGATTCATGAAATAGTGTTTTGATTTTGCAACACTTAACCATCTGATTTATCTGATGTGCTTGACTGGTATTTTTCCTTCTCCACTGTCTTTGCCACAGATCAGCATTATGAAAGACATAAGCACACTCCTTCTTAGTAGATGCTTTTGTACTTTGAGGATGTCTTGTAGAAATTCTGTAGGCTAATGATGCATTTATGAATCAGTCATGAATGCACCTTCCCCCAAAAACGAGAGTTAGATTTCACTGGGAATTCTTTGAGTGAGAAACAGTAAGGTGTAACCATAGTTTTATTTAAATATGAAAGGCAACTACTACTTTATAATTAATAAAATATTTTATAGTCAAGCAGGCTTATATTTTACATTGTGTTGAAGTGGCTGCAATAACAGTGTGTGTTAGTTAGCAGAGTAATTATTTCCAATATTAATGAAAAATAATTCCAGGCCAGTAGAGGTATGTAACATATTGTGGTGAGTCCTGAGTGGCTACCTTAATGTTTTTCTTTTTTCCTTTTTTTAATTTAAATGGTCAGTGTTTCTTATGCTATATCAAAGCCTGTTACAATGTGACAAACTGGACCATGTTCCACAAAGTAGTCCTGTTGCTATCATGAATTGCTAAGTAGCATGAGATCAAAAAACCCGAATCTTTCAACTTTAGAAGCACTAAAACATTTACTGAAAGAACATATTTTCCAGAGGTTTTGACAGAAGGACATTTGTGTGACTTTTTTTCTTCTGAAGTGCTGCTTTTTTGATGAAAAATTATTTTGATGGATATTTTCCTGGCTGGCATCAAATGGGTAAAGGGAGTTTAGCAGACCTGCCATTGCAATCTACTTACCAGCTTTGCACTAGCGATTACTGGAAGTACCTAACTGAGACTATCTTGGGCAATACGCCCAACACTGCAATTAGTGTGCCTCCTGCCTGGGCAAGGTTTAAAAACGCATACTAGAATTTGTTCTTGTGACAAATTGCTGGGGTTACTAATGTTCAGTGTGGGAAATCAAGTAAATTTGGTTTAGTTTGCTGTATGTGACTAGCCTGGGTTTTTTTTGATTTCTGATTTGGGGGAGTAAATGTTTAGCTGTATAGCGGATGTGTACTTAATTCATGCAGGATCAGCTATGTGGTAAGCCTTTTATTGTGTCATAATCCTGTTACTGGTGAATGAGAAAGTGTCTCCCTACTGATCAACGAGAAGAAGTTTTTTTTTTGTTTCCTGAGAGTGGTTATTTTAACCTTTTAATGAAGCAAAAAAAACGTGTCCACTTGAACCTTAGAAAATCAGTTATAGCTCCGCAGGATGAAGGATAACACATTTATTAAAACACAGTTAAACCACTAGATATGATACTGGGGTAGCATATAGAAGTAGATTGGAGGAGATGGATTTTCTCCTGTGTCACAAAATAGAAATAATAGCTAGGCACTGCTGGCCTCTAAACGGAGCTGTGATTTTTGGAAGGTTTTTTTGTTCTGCCATTCCTCCGCTTTCCTCCTCTGTGTTCAGTAAAAGGCATGATCCTCATTCCATAACAATAAAAGGCTAACTTTTCCATTAACTATTTCTAGATTCAAAGTATCAAATAGGAGGGACAACGACTATTTAAGTCTGTTTTTAGAAACTTTGAAAGGGAATGTGCATAGCAACAGAAAAAAACATCATTGATATGCAAACTTTGTAGAGACAGTGCTTTGTATGCTTCAGCTAGCAGTTGCCAAAGTAATACATTGCAAAGAAGTTGAAGCGTAATAGGGCTGAGGTTTTTCAGCCAAGTCTTAAAATCTAATGCACTTAAACCCAAGTGCACTTCAGAGATTTACTTGTGAATACCTCTGCAAACGTAGCTTTCATTTTACGAGTCAAAGAAAATGGCACACAGCCTTCTTCAGGCAGGAAATACCCTTCAAACTTAAATCTCCTCTGAAGTTGCTACAGGTTAAAACATCCAGGTGGTGTGTTTAGGAATGGGAAATTGTTGCACACACATACCACCACCACCCCTACCTCACCACTGGCATCTAAGCTCGTTCTTTATTTTAAGTAGTTGTAACTTGGTGCTCTATTGCTGGCTGACGCTAAACAGGTTCTGTATGATGTATTATCCATGCCTGTCATAAAAAATAAAATCTTACTGACTGGCAGTAGTTCTGTAATTGTTGTGGCACATAGAACAGTGTGCATGGGCAGTTAAAAGGGATCAACATCTCACTGCTGTTTTGTTTGATTTGTTTCTCTTTAGTTAGCAAAAGAGATGGGAGAATCATCAGATATTATTCAAGAAGAAGCCATGGAAATCCTGGATGAGATGGGCCACAACATGCAATTAGGAGCTGTCAGATTTTTTGCATTTACTCTGAGCAAAATATTCAAACAACTTTTCCAGAGAGTTTGTGTGAATGAAGAAGGAATGCAGAGAGTGAGTATTCATGGAGGGGGGAGGAAATAAAACTCTAGTTCTGATATTTTCATACCAGTCACTTGGACAAAGACTTTAATTTTTGTTCCAAGTAAGAAACATGAAAAGCATTGTTTGGAAAAAAAGACTGCACTTGTGTTTATTACTGCATTTCTTAGCTAGTGTAGGGAGAAAGACAGATGATAGATGGGTAGTTTAAAGGCAAGCAGCAAGGCTTTTTGTATGTTTTCCAAATGCTTCTTATGGTAATGAATACCATGTGTCAGTGATTCTGTTAGACACTGAGAGAGCTTTTCTATCTGATATTATACATTTGACAATGTGTTTTGCTGAATTGGGTGTGGAAACCTCATGTTATGCAGCTGAGTGGGGTGGCTGTTCTGCAAAACCCTTATACAGCTAAGAGTGGTGAAACATTGTGTGCTCTGAGGCAGGAGGTGCCTTAAGTTTCCATCAGTTTCCTGTGGAGCTGTTGTCATTGCAGAATGCTGCTGTTCTGGAAGGTGCATTGCATTCCCTGGAAGACAGCAGTGTCAGCCTTGATAGTCCCTATTTGGTTTCCCATTCCCATCAAAAGAGGTTTGAATTAGACTATCACATAATGAGGTGGCCCTGGTATTTGAGTCCTTTGATGTTTGTGAACCACAGATTGCTAGTCTAGAAACTACTGCTCCAAGCTTCTTATGGTTCCATGCTGAAACAGGTAGAAAGTATGTGGACAGAAAAACTACCCTCAAACATGTCAGTTTCTGTTTATCTTAAGTCCTGTGAAGTTCTGTATTTGCCAATTTCAACAGTCAGTAAATATTGAAATAATGTTATGGTTTTTTTTTTTTTGGTTGTGGTTTTAGTTGCAACATGCCATTCAGGAGCATCCGGTTGTACTGCTGCCCAGTCATCGAAGCTACGTAGACTTTTTGATGCTGTCTTATTTGCTATATACGTATGACTTGGCTTTGCCTGTCATTGCTGCAGGAATAGGCAAGTATGTTCTTTCAATAATGTTTTCAGGATTCAGACAATTGGTAGCAAGGGGCCTGGTAGCTGCTATGAGGTATTTTTGTTCAACTTCTGTTCCAAATATGTCATCTTAAGATCTCCTTGGATGAGATTCCTACTGTGTCTGAAATCTTCTCATTGGTTCTGAGTCCAATCAGGATGAATTTTTTTTATAGTAAGTTTGCCCAGAAGTACCTGATCTGTAGACCTGAAGCTTGGGCAAAGACAGGTATTGTGAAGAATGTCTGCATTGCTTTTTTGGCCTGCGAGCAGGTAAAAACTTGCCCAAGAGCTTTCATGTATGCAAAACCTTTTGTAATCCTTTATACACTTTTAAGTGCATCCGCAGTAGCCAGATATGAAGTGCCAGCACCTTGTGCTTGGTGGTGATACTGTTGATTCCCTTGAAGCATTGGTAGAACTGTGTTACATGAAGTGCTGAGAGCAGAGCTGGCTGGGAAACGAAATTTCACATCAGAGGTCACAATTTTGGACATACTTAATTCGAAAGCAGACGAAGCCAGAATATTTGCAGGAAACAATTCGTGAAGACTTAAAGAGTAAATATTTTCCGAGTTAATGTGTTTTTTGCAAATCTAGACTCTGGAAACACTTAACTGAGATAACTGAGCACTTCCTGATCTTGGAAGTCCTGGGTATCAAACCAGGTCTTTTAAGCAGGCAGATAACAAGCTCAGGTCTGGTGTAGCACTGTAACGTGCACAGGCATGCTAGCAAATATCTGGGAACCCACTACTCTACTACTCTGTCTCTTGGTTTGTTAGGATAGGTTAGGAAGAGGAATCAAGAGGTTAGGAAGACCACTAGAAAATCAGCGGAGGCTGGGAGAAAGTGCTTTCTAGGGGATACAAGGTTCTGCTTGTCTTTGACTCAGTGGTGCCTTCCCTCTGAGTAATGAAGGTTAGATTCTGGTGAATTCAGATGATGCCTAGCAGCTTCCTCAATCAATGTGTCACAGCTGCTTACCTGTCACATGTTGTTTGCAGTCTGCTCACATGCTGTCACAGGTATTGGTGTAATCTTTTCCTGAATTTTGGGTTAGTCTTTTTGAGTTTTGGGCCTCAAAACAGTCTCTTAAGATACTATTAGTTTAGCTTAGAGGGATTTCTTTAGTGATTAACATTTTTCTAAGTGTTCTTGAGAATTAGGGACTTGCAGCTTGATTATACTGCTGCATGTGTGTATTTTAAATTCATCCGGAGAAAACACGCTTCTCTATGGTTGTAGTTGTATTTGCTGCATATTGTGTTACGGGTTCATAAGATGCATTTTACAAACTAACTCTCAAAGTGGTACTTGTGCTGAGTGGAGAGATGCTCTCCTAATATCAGTGGTAGGCACCTCTGCTTCAAGTAGCATATGGGTAGATCTATGAGGATTAGCTAAGGGAAGGTAAACAGTTGTCAGTCACATCAAAATACATGCTTATATAGTACATTAGCAGGAATCTGGGTGATGCTGTGATTGTGTCTCAGGTCTCAGGAGCAAATCAGATTAGAGGCACAGATGTGGTGTAGGCTTGAGGTCTGTGACAGGATGTGTTTCAGTTCCTGTTTGTGGGATGGCAGTGTGTGGTGGTGGGAAGCCTTGGACATGCAGCCACCATCCTGGCTGGAAGGTTGAATATGCAGCAGGAGGGTGTAAGTAAGGAAGGGGCTAGAGTCCATATGGTGGTGAGAGAGGGAAGGCAGGAGAGTATGGAAAAAAGCTGGACCTCTGCACATGGGAAGCTCTCACAGCTGCTATTACTGCCTAGGGTCCTGTAGCCAACTTTTTTTATCCTTTTTCACACACACATGTCAGATATATGTGTGTGTGTGACATATGACATCTTCAAGGCAGTCATTGTCAGCTTTGCCATTGGAAATAGGTATTTATTTTACTCACTGAGTATCTGTTCTCAAGGGTTTCATGGATTGAGGTTGCAAGGAGGTTTAAGTGGTGCATGGCCAGCTGCTGTGTAGATTTGTTATAAATGCTTCCCTAGGAAATTTAAGTATTTTCTTGGTTTTGACAAGTTAAACATCTGTTGTTGCTTGAAACTAGAAAATAATAAAAGATTTTGGATGTGGTTTGTTGTACATCTCCCAAAGTAGTAAGTCAGCATCGTAAGAGGTATCGTACAGTGTAATTGGTCAGTTAATTTCTGTGGTAACTGATTTTTCTGAAGATGAGTGAGACAGTGTACTTCAGAAACTTACCCTTCGTTATGGTTGATATCTGGCCATCTAAGTTATGAAAATAAATTGCTTTAAGTGAATGCTGCTTAAAAAAAAAATGAAAGCATATTATGCCTTTTCTGTCTACATAGGTCTTGCTGGACAATACAAAAGCAAAGAAAGGTATTTGCAACAACAGAATCCTTGAAAGAGATATTTATTCTGGTAATTGTATCAGTGTGTTAGAGAAAGTGATTGATTCTGCTGGTTGATATTAATCAGTAAGTTTTGTGTGTGTGATTTTGGTTTTTGTTTGATTGTTTTTCAGATTTCCTAGGAATGAAAATAGTTGGTGAGCTGCTACGAAGGGCAGGCGCCTTTTTTATGCGACGTTCCTTTGGTGGAAACAGACTCTACTGGGCAGTGTTTGCTGAATATGTTAAAATGATGTTAAGGGTAAATAAATTACTGAACTCTCAGAATGTATGCTTGAGAAATACTCTGTTGGAATGATTCCTGCGAAATATGCACAATGGTATAGCTGTGTGATTGAAAATCTTCACTGTGATCTGATTAAATGTATTTTGCCTCAGAACTGCTGAGGATGAAGAGCTTGCGTGCACTCTATTGGTATTATGGTTCAGCAGTAGGCAGTAAACAAATTGCTGCTCATCAGTTGCTTTGGCTCATGTGCCTGTATCTCATGACAGACACAATATTTTAATTAATTATCTATATGTGGCAAATACAATGAACTCAGTATAGGCTTTGAGATGACTGAAGTTAGACAGGCATGGCTTCCATTAGAAAAAACAACTTACTTACGTTTTAAGTGCTTAAAACTATTTGAGGGAAGTAAGGAAGACATGGGAGTTATTTTTCTGACCAGCTCTTCTGCTTTATTTTTGAAGAATGGCTATGCCCCAGTTGAATTTTTCCTTGAAGGGACTAGAAGCCGCACCGCCAAGACTTTGCCTCCAAAGTTTGGTAGGTTTGTTGAAAACTCAGAACTTTTTATCATTATTAGTGTTTTCATCAGTGGCTATGTGCTTCATAAGTCCTTCAGACAGGAAGGGATGTTAAAGTAGTGGGAAATTGGTGAGGTCTGTCAGGGTAGTGCAAAACACTGTGGTTGGAGTTCCAAGGCCATACAAAGAAAGGCAATACAATTATCTTGCACTCTACTGCTTTCTTGCCCTTTGCTCCATTGTGTACTTAACTGCATTACTGTTCACCCTTTTCTTTCTGGAAAATTGGTGTCCCCTGAGAAGCAGAGAAATGTTGTAAGCTAACTGTAAAAGTAGTAGAGAATCATTAGAAGGAAGATGCTGAGAGAGCGTAGACCAGTGCTGCTGACAAGAGCACAAATGGCTGTCCAGATACATGGCTTACATTTACCTTCTGGTTTAAAGCTTGGGCAGTGTCTTGTGTTTCTGCTTGCTTGGAGAACAGGCACAGTGCACACTCATTAGCAGTTTTAAAATTTGAAGATACCTTTTTCAAAGGTAAATTGCAGTTTCTTTTCCCTCCTTGAAAAAGACAAGTGAGTCACTTCTTTCCAATTTGCAGGTCTTCTCAGCATTGTGATGGAACCGTTTTTTAAACGTGAAGTCTTTGACACGTACCTTGTTCCCATCAGCATCAGCTATGAGAGGATATTAGAAGAATCTCTCTATGCGTATGAACTCCTAGGAGTCCCAAAGCCCAAAGAATCTACATCTGTATGTAAATTCCTTAAGAACGGAACATAGATGAATGTATACACACCCTGTAGCACCAAAATTTGAACTTTGCTCTTCCCATTTTCATAGGGATTGTTAAAAGCCAGAAGAATCCTCAGTGACAATTTTGGTACCATACATATCTATGTTGGCCAGCCAGTATCACTTAGAACCTTGGCATCTGGAAGAATAAATCGGTGCCCGTACAATTTGGTTCCCAGGTACCACATCTTTCCATAGTGTATACACATGAAAAGCATTTGTTTAGTCCTCACCTATGTGAAATAATTAAGGTGTTCTCTTGTACTTTGTTTTCAACTGCTCTCACCTCCCCTCCATCTGACTATTTATAGACTGCTGAACCTGTTTTGTCTGGGCAGAGGTTTATCATGGTTGTGATTGAGTGTTTCTGAAACAGGTTGTTACTTACATAGCTTTGTACTGTGTTGAGGAGATGCCATTTTTAAATTTAATGATGATGCATGAGCCAACCAAAATTATTTTGGGAGATTTCAGTGATTTTACTACTTGAAAGTTCCGTCTTTCTTTCCCTTATTGCTTTATTTCTGCAAACAGTTAGGTGATTGTGTGCCAGGGAGCTGTAGCTATGACTGGATTGGGTGTTGTTTTGCAGTTTGTTACCTAAAACATTAAACTTTTGATTTTTATTTGAAGCTAACAAGTGTGCAGTATCAATAGAGATCTGTTTCAAATACTGTCTGAAAGCTGCTGATGTTTTTCTCTGTGCTTCTCAATAGTATAGATGTTGGGTACTATGAAGTAGTTACGGATATGGGAGCAGCACAAGAGAAAGAAAGATGAGTGTGATTTATATTCAGTTTTTTTGAGCTCTTTACCTTGAACTGCATTGTTCTTTCCAGGCATCTTCCCCAAAAGCCATCTGAGGATATTCAAGAATTTGTCAGTGATGTAGCTTATAAAATGGAGCTCCTGCAAATAGAAAACATGGTTTTGAGCCCATGGGTGTTAGTTGCTGCTGTCCTGCTCCAGAATTTGCCAGCCATGGATTTTGAGCTTCTGATAGAAAAGACCCTATGGCTTAAAGGCTTAACACAGACTTTTGGAGGATTCATTGAATGGCCTGGTAGGCAAAGAACGTGTTATTTCTATTGCTTTTGTTGCTTATGAAAGATAAATTGTATTTCTGTGGAGTCAGTGTATGGTGACAGCTTTACAGAACATTTTCTTAGAATTGTAAATGGATTTTATGAAATGCTAAAAATGATGCTAAAACATGGCATGTTTGACTTAGTTTGTAGAAGATAATACTTTAAAAACCAGCTTGGTGGAAACAGAACAGATGTTTTATTGTTATATCCCGAAGTGTGGAATGAGGAAGAAATTAAAATATACTTGTATTAGAGTATGAGGTTTGTTTAGTGTTTGTCTTTTTGAACCTCATGTCAGCCTGGGCAATTCCATGATCTGCAGCAGTTAACTTAGTGGAATGCTATGTTTATTGCTTGATACTGACTGTGGTAAAAGTTGTTACTGTGGCAAAGTACTAACAGAAACAAATAGGTTAGAGAAAATCAAAACTATAAGTTGTCTATTTATTTTTAAATTTTACTTTATCCCCAGGAACAGTGGTGACTTTGGGAAGTAGGCTTCTTTGGTGGTTTTATTTATATACACACATACACTCTTTTTTTATGTATACAATGTATGCATGCATATTGGCTCCTGAAAGGTTGAGTCTCCTTCCAAACGTTCTTAACAGTTGTTTTAAACTTCCGTGTGTGAGCCAAGGTGACACAGGTAGTTAATTTTAGAGCCTCAGGACATAAGTGGTAAACACAGCAAAGAAAAAATACTGTGTAGTGCAAGTACATTTATCTTATCAGCGCAGGTAGATTTAACATGGATCTTTGCTTCTGTAGTTGTGTATAATCAAGGATCTCTCTCACTACTGCAATAAGAAATAGGAGCAGGCTGCAGTTACAACAAAGTTCTCTTGTTTCTGGAAGAAAACCACTTCTTGCAGGGATTTGCACTGCACTGAATGCAGACAAGGTCTGCTTCTGCCAGACTGCTAAAATGAACAATTTAATGGCCATATTTAAACATCATTTTGAATCTTATTGCACAGTAAACTGAAAAACATACCACATTTGGGTTTGGTTATATATTGTGTTTATTTTCTTAGCAACAATGAGTAAGCTTTTGTTTTAGTAGAATTGTGCTGTAATCGCAAAATAGCAAACAGGCATGATAACAAAATAGAGGAATGACAACTACTGAGCAGATTTTGTTGGAGTGTGCTGGCCCCGCTCTAGGTATCGGTTGCATAGAAACAGAGTTCGTTGTTTTGTTTTCGATTGACAATAACTTGAAAGAATAAATACATTTTCAAGGCTAATTTGGAGACATCACTAAGTCAGCAACTACATGTACCCTGTCCATTCTTGTCTCCAAACAGCTCGTTGTTTCTGCCTTTGTCATGTTGCTTGGTGTTTACAGGCAGAACGTTTGCTTGGCTGTTAGAAATTTTATATTAAAAACGGGAACTGCAAAATCACTTGCTCAAACTTCTGCTTCTTATTGCATTGAGAAACTTGGGAGCTTTAGCAAAACTGGAACAAAATAGGCTGCAGGAACAAAAAAGATTCAAGGTGATTCTATCTGAAATCTGTGTTAGCAAGTGGAAGAATTTGAAGTGATTTAATTACAGAAATCTCTGAAATTTGTTCTCTCCACCTCATACTACACATAGGCTGCAGTTTCCTGCTGTGGGTTATTTTAGAACATCTCTCTAACTGAACATGTTTGGTGTAATAATTACTCTTCAGTGATAAAATCTGATTAAATACTGGTGCATTTTAGCTTCCTTCAATAGAGTTATGTTCCCTTTTGCATCTTCCCGAGTGTTGTGTTTTCCTGCTAGATAACCTGTGTGCCAAAAAAGCAGTCATGTCTGGCCTCACCCTGCATTCCAACATTGCTCGCCTTGTCGATGGCCACGTGGTCCTAAATGACAAAGGAGTGGAAGATGGAGCTGTAGGGGAGATCGTCTTCAAGCATGCCCTGGCCATCCTCATGTGTGCCACCTACAGAAACCAGCTGCTGAATGTGTTTGTGCGTCCATCTCTGGTGGCAATTGCCTTGCAGATGACACGCAGCTTCAGAAAAGGTACGTTTTGGGTAGTAGCTCCAACAATCTGTGGGCTGTGCTCTGTATACTGTCAGCTGTCAGAGAAGCACGAGATTCCTGCAGCTACTAGTGGCAGCTACCCTGGATAAGGTCCCATGGCACCAGGTGGATATGCTGGGAAGGGACAGAGGTATTTTGTTTGGCTTTTTTGTTTTTTTACCCTCTGGTACTTTTGAAAGTACCCTGAGAGGGTAGGGTTAAGATGAGCAGGTCCCAGTTCCCAAGTGTCTAATTTTATTTGTGTTCAGCAGGCTAGCTTTCTGGGTTACAAATTACACAGGCATAGTGCAGCTAGTTCTCAGTCTTCTTTTCCCGCTACTGCTTCTGAAGTATTTCAGTGTTTTCCAATACTTGGCTCTTAAACTTTCAGAACACATACATGCTGTGCAGCATCTGATTATGTGGTATTTTATGCATGTTTTGAGAAGCTACAACCCTCAGTTCTTTCCACTTGGTAACAACTGAATCAAGTGCTTAGGGGACTTTCTGTTGTGTTGTAGTAGTTTCTGCTGTGTATGTATGTATGCTTTTAATATCAAGTCCATTTTATTTGAAATAGGTACTAAAATAAGGAGTAAGTGGCTTTTCATTTGTGTGTTTTAAATTATGTTTTTAAACTATAGTACTTTACAATATTTTTTTCAGAGGAAGTCTATAACTGCTTCAGCTTCTTGAGAGATGTTTTTTCTGATGAGTTCATCTTCTTTCCTGGCATTTCATTGAAGGTAAAAGCATCCTTTATACAAAAACAGTGATACCAATACAGCCAACTAAAATAGTGTTTGATTTCAGGGCTCTGCCAAACAAGTGCTTTGTGATAAGCACCTGAAGTGATATCAGCTTGATCTGTAAGTGGGAGGGAGAGCCTAAAGGGGGATTATTGGGTTAGTTGTGAAACCTTGACTAAGTCCACAAGGTTGCATATGCAATCTTCCCATCCCTTCCATTAAAACCCTAAAAATCCTGAAATTGACAATTCTGAACTATTAAAATTAACTGTGGCAGAAGTTTGGGGTTTTTTTTTGTCATAAAGCTATCAGTCTTCCAGCACAAACTTTAAAATATATGAAAGGCAGTCTTTTAATGAAGTTTAAATACAGTCCTCCTGCTCTGCAGTTACGAAAGAGACCTTAGGCTGTGAAGAAAAACAAGCGGTAATGTAGATTTAATTGAATTCTGTCACTGTGGATATGTTCTGTCAATATAGAAACAAAACAGGGAAAATTCTCATTGAGGGTACACCAGGATTTTTCCTAAAAGCTTTCAGACCATATAGCAGAGGGGCACTTAGGCTATTTCATAAAGTTAAATTGTAGGTATTATACCAGTTAATGATCAACCATTGTGTGCCCTTGTTATCTTTGACAGACAGAGTATGCAATTCGAAATTTAAGTACCTATTGTTCTCTGGTTGATTATACTCCTCCTAGTGCAGCTGTGATCAGTTGTTTTGTGTAGCTCCATGTGTGTGGTCTGGTGGTAGAGCTACCAGAGGACTCTGCCAACACCCAGTGCCCCAATTGTTGAAGTGTGCCTCTGTACCCACTTCTCCTTGACTACTCAGCATGGCAGTATCCATTCTGTGGCTAACGTTCCTCTGATACCGTGAACTCTGAAGGTTTTTATTTTCGTGGTGTTGAGCCCTTGTAGCTTTTTATTGCTGGCATTTATCTTGTGTCGATGCATATAGTACTTTGCAAGCCCTTTGAGGGAAGTGATTTAAACTTCTGCAGCCACAATCTTATACAGAGTTGTGGTGGTGCAGCTTGTGAAGGTTTTTGAAGTGAGAACTTTCCTAATGGCATAACTGTGTTCCTTATGAGAGTCTTATGGAAGCTTCAGTTGCATCTTATTTGCTTGAAAAGAGTTTTCCCTCTTTTCACCCCGCACCCCATACAACCATTACTCAGACAAAGCCAGTATTGTTCCTGCATACTGCTTTATTAATAGGGCACAGTAGGTTTGCCTCCTCTCCTAACACAGCTGGACACAGGCAAGCTGTGAAAACTGAAGGAAAGAACTTTGCTCTCTGCAGAACTTGCTATGTTGGTCTGTACACGTCCTGCTGGGTTGGACCTGGCTCTAGTCCAGACAGAGAGAACTGCAGGTGAGCACAAGTTTATCAGTAAAAACCCTGGTTCAATGTCATACCCAGTATCAACCGGTATGTCCATGTGTAGTTTTTATTTGGATTTAAGACTGATCAAATGTGACTTTTATCAATGCAAAGGCCATGTATCTGATGGTAAGATTTATGATCTTTCCTGCACTAAGAAAGAGATAAGTATAATTTTCACAGGAATATTCAAGACTTGCAACTATATTAAAATCTTGTAGAATTTTGTTTTATATAGAAGAGAATTGGGCCTTCTTTAAAAGGCTTATTGGCACCATTGTGTTTAGTTTTCATGTTAGCAATCATTGCCTCTTGCACCTTTTCTTAAGTACCAAACCCAAGCAGGGAACAGGAAGGTGACTGGCCATGGCTGACTTTACTGCAGTCAAATGAAAGAGTTGCTATTATGTTAACGGATCTCTTAGTGATCTCTTAGCAATCTGAGCAGTCTAACTCTCTAGTCATCCATGTGTCTGTCATGACTGCATCCAAACTCCTTGTGTTATCTGCCATGTCTGTGTCCCATCCCCTTGTGTTCTCTGCATGTGTGTCCTGTGTCTCCTCCTCCTTATGCCAAAACGGGCAATAAAATGATTCTGTCACTGATGTTTCCGTAATTTTTAACTTTTGGCCATTGTGTTGCCTCTCTTATAGACGGCAGGTCAGTGAACTATGTTACCATCTATTGCAAACAGTGGACATGAGATAAAGGCAAACCTGACTTGGAAAATAAATAAAAAACACCCACAGAAAAAAAAAAGCCCTAAGCCAGAGAACCTGACCCTATTCTGACAAAATCCTGTGGGAGCTTAGTGTGGCTGTTAAAATAACAGCCACAGGCACTTTCTCTGCTCCTAGGCTTGTTGAGCCTCAAGATAGAGCTGTGTTTAAAAAGACATTCTCACTGCCTTTTTGTAAGGGTATTTCTGGTATATAGGAAAATTTTGGTTCATGTCTCTTGAGAACTGGGTTCAGAAATGGAAGTGGTGTCCTGTTGTATAGTTTTCGTGGTTTGATTTCATGGGAAAAGGTAACTGCACTTATTGTAGGTACTAAAATTTCAGTTATGCTTCTCTTCCCCAGGATTTTGAGGAAGGATGTTTTCTACTTACAAAATGTGATGCCATTCAAACAAATCAACAGGAAATCTACCCTACTAACAAAGGAAGTGTTATAATATCTTTCTTGTCAACTATGTTCAGACCTTTTGTGGAAGGTTATCAGGTATGCTGTTCTTTGGAAATTTTCTTTTTTCTCCTGTGTTTTATGGGGAAACCAGGAGAGCTGTGATACTTCTGGAGTATAAATAGGGACTGTTTTCATGGCTGGGGAATGCAAGAGTTGAGAAATAGCAGTGATAAAGATCTTAAACACCACCCTCTCCCCAGGATCCTGATTTAAGCTTTTGGCCCAAGCTTTACCAGTTAACAGTAACTGCTTTGTTATGTGCTGGCCCACTGTGGGTTTATAAGCTTAATGGGGAGTGTGCTGCTAATAGTTTCATTGCGCTTTCTTAAGAGGAACTCTTGCTTAATTCGTTTTGTGTGGGCTGTCCTATCAGGTGCGGAAATGAGTTTGTATCTTATTATGTGATAGCTTTTTGGAGACACATTAATTGCATCTGTATCTTTTAATTGTTTTGGTTTTCCAAGGTTTTAATAAGACTAAACTTCCTCTAATAAGCAATGCATACGAAAACAGGAGGCTAAAACCTCTGGTATGTCAGTGTAAGATTGGTGGGACTGTAGACTGTTTGAACCTAGTGGAAGCTGTTAATGATCTGGTATAAGACCTGAGCTGAACTGTACTGATTTGCCCAGTTTTTCCCATCTGTAAAACAGGTATTGCTTTAAAGAAAAAAAAACAAACAGTTTTGATTGTGAGAACAGGGATGGTAAATTAATGTCTAAGGTAACTACTACAGTAATACAGAACCTTATTTTAATGTTAGGATACTCATGCTCTGTGTAATAATACCTTTTGAGTTGTTCTCCTACACTTTTCAAAGTGTAACTATGACTTACCTATGAAGACACATCTGTGTGTAATTCATAACCAGCTGATAATCAAAAGGAAAGAAGTGCTAATTTGTATTTTTTTTTTGTAAAATGTTAGTTAATTTTCAGATACCTTGCAAAGGAAGCAAAAGAAGCCTTTACTGAGAAGCAGTTTATACCTGGAGTCCGCAACTTTGTTTTTCAACTTCTTGAAAAGGGTGTGTACAGCTGTTCTGCAATAGAATTTTACAAGTGTAGCCTGTTAATGGTCAGTGATAAGACTTTTAATTATGTTTCTGTTTTCTCTGTAGGGAATACACAGTGTTATGAAGCATTGTCTTCTGACATGCAGAAAAATGCCTTGGCAGCTCTTGTGCAACTAGGTGCAGCAAAGAAGAAGAAAATGTGAGTAAGGTTGTTTTTTTGGTGTATAAAAGTCAGTGGGTGGTCTTACTGGCAATTCTTAATGGCTGAGCTATTAGTGTGAAGTGCCTGCCTGAGCATCAGTCAGCTGAATGTTAATTGGATTCACCCAAGTTGTGATGAAGACCCAGGTACTTCCTTTCTGTAAGTGCAGAATGGCATCCCCTCATTGTGAAAAGACTCCTGTGAGACCCATCTAACTCACTAGTATGTTTCTTCTGACTCTCTTTATCTTTTGGTTTTCAAAGTTTTTCTCAAGGCTTCAGTAAGCAAAGAGAACAGTCCTGCTTATTTTAAATAGAAGAGTTACTCTGTGTTACAATAAGCCTCATCGGACAATATAAGCAATAATCAGGAATACTACTAATTTTGGGGGGGTTCAGCACTGACATCTCAAAGCAATTTGAAAGCTTAGTCATTAAAGTTTTTAACACAGTTCATAGTTTATAGGCCTAAGATTAAAACCCAACTATTACACAAAAGTACAGTGACACAATTTTCCTGTTATCAAATTGATGTGTGTCATAGAGCTTCTTACTGTATTTAAAAGTCTGACCATGAAAGCTCCTGATACAAATCCACACATTGTCTTGAGTGTTTCACAGAACGTAGTTGGCAGCTGATGACCCCAAGCTATTTGCTTGTGCCTCTATTAAGGTAATGAATTAAGGTTTGTAGTGCTCTTGAAAAGTATGCAAAGTGCTGTTATGTCCCCAGCCACCTGACTGTGCTAAATACATGTCTGTAGCTAAATTCCCCTTTCAAGTAAAAGGAATAAATCAAGTGCAACAGAATTTGTCATCAGCTGAAGGTTTGGTTCAGTTTCACAGAGATAGTCTTGAAAATTATATGACTGAAAACAAACAAAAGGTTTTCTTCCTGCACTTGTCCCTAATAAAAATCAAGACAGAGAGACATGAGCACTGTGAACAAGAGGAAGGATAAAAAAACCTGTAACTGTCCTTAAGTACAGTCTGCTTAGGAGTCTGCCATGTCATTAAAATTAATGTGTATGCTGGTAGGATGAAAAATTACGATGGAATTATTAAAATGTTTAATTCAGATTATTTGCATAGAAATGACAGGAATAAGAAATACCAATTGAGGAAACTTTTTTTTCTCCTTTTAACCGTAGGTCCAATGGATTCACTTACAATGTAAATCAAGAAGCTATTAATAAAATCCTGGATATGTTTGGTAAGTGCTCTCAGTTCAATTTGAAGAGAGCTCCTCGAGTTATAAATTAGTTTGGACAATACATATAGATTAGATGTAGTGTTTTGCCCCTACTAGTTCCTTAGATTTATCTGTATAAAAATACTCATGATTTTTTTTTGTTATTATTTTACAATACTTTTTCTGGTGTCATTGACTGCAGCTTTGAATCTCCCTTCTTTATTTGGAACACTGTGCAATCCAGTGATCAAGGAAAATAAGGCAAAAACTAGTTTTATGGAGTGGCATTTTCACCATTTTGCTGATGAGTATTAACTCTTTCCATTAGATGCCAGGATACCTGTACAGAAACCTGTGGCTGCACGACTCTGAGTGGTTCCCGATGCTGTGAGCAGATGGGAGCGCCTGCTGAGAACACAGACCACTTCCTTCTGGAGCAGGGACCAGGGATGGGAGCAGGGAAGTGGAGGTTGCCTCCTGCCTGGTGGCCTGCGAGTGTCAGGGGTCTGGAGGTGTTCTTCAGCACCATTGTCACTTAGAAACTGTTGCCATGAGGCTTAGATTGTATTTGTATCCTCACCGTGTTTTGTTTTTTTTAACACGGATTAAACATTGCTGGTTTTTTTTTGTTGGTATTTTTCTTTCCTTTTGATAAATATTTATCAAGAGATGTGCACAGTAATGGCTACTTCAGTACAGTTTTCTAGACTTGTAACAAAAGGTGTGATTCGTTTCAAGTATTTAATGGATATGAAAATGTAATGGGGAATTAAAAGACTTGCTATTAAAATTAATATTTAGAAAAATATATTGCTCGCTGGCTAAATGTAATGTGAAGCCCTTAGGAACAGCACAAATCAAACCTTTGGCAATAACCAGAAAGGCTAATTGGGTTTTGCTGTTTGGGATGGATTTGGTTGAGGTTCTGTTGTGTTATTTTTAGGCAATTGGGCATTGTTTTAATTACTTCATGACTGTTCCATGTAAAACCTGACTAAATCCGTGCCGTTAACGGCACTGTCACCTCTGCTCCCGCCCCTCCCGCGGCGGAAAGCGCGCTCCGTGCCGCTGCGCCGCCCGCCGCGGCCGTTTGGGCCGGTATGAGGCGGGCGGTACGAGGCGGCCGCTGTGGGAGACCGCTTCCGGAGCGAGGCGAAGCCGGCCGGTGGCACTTCCGGCGGCAGCATGGCGGCCGGCGTGGAGCTGGGTTTCGCGGAGGCCGTGGGGCCGGCCGAGGCCTGGCGGCTGCGCAGCGCCTACTTCCCCAGCAAGGTCGGGGGGCGGCCGGCGTGGCTGGGCGAGGAAGGGCTGCCGGGCCCCGCCGCCCTGCGCTGCGGCCGCTGCCAGCAGCCTTGCGCCTTCCTCCTTCAGCTGTACGCGCCGCTGCGCGACCGCCCTGACGCCTTCCACCGCACTCTCTTTGTCTTCGCCTGCCGTGGCGCTGCTTGCTACGGTCTCCCGGGCCCGCATGGGCCCCTCCGCGGTGAGGCGGGGGGCGGTGGGTGAGGACGGGCCGAGGCCCCTCGGCCGCCGCTAACCGCCGCCTGTCGCCCGCAGTGTTCCGGAACCAGCTCCCGCGGCGGAACAACATCTACCCCGAGGAGCCGCCCCCCGAGGAGCCGCCCCCGGAGCTTGCCGCCGCCGGTCCTCCCCGCAGGCTCCGCTGCGGCGCCGCTCTCTGCCGTATCTGCGGCTGCCTGGGGCCGCACGCCTGCGGGCGCTGCCGCCGAGTCAGCTATTGCGGCCCAGAGCACCAGGTGCTGGACTGGCGGCGAGGGCACCGGCGCTCCTGCGAGCAGCACGCCGATAGGGGAGGTGGGTCTCCGGCTGTCGGGGGAGAGGGGGGCTCGACCACAGCTTGCCTGGACGGGCTGTGGTGGCCCTCGGTCTGGCCGCAGGGTGCCCGCCTGCAAGCGCTGACGATGCAACTGCCGATACCCCAACTTGCTACTGGGATATGAGCCTGTAGAGGAGACAGGAAAGGTGGCTGTGTCTTCTGTGTTGTTTGATAAGCTGCGAGGAAGCCCTCAGTAATTAAGATGTTTCTCTTAGAAGTTTACTTATCATTTAACTTAAGAGCGTGTTGTTCCTGGAAAGCTGATACTAAGATGCACTTTTGTTGTCTTCCAGAGATCTCTGTTTGCTTTCAAATGCTGAGAGGATGCAGACCAATGTTTTTGCTTTGCAGGATACTTTTAAGATTCAGAAATTGTGAAGGAATGTAGATAGGTGCTGCCTTCACGGGATACCATGAATAGGTGAAAAGAGAGGCTTCTACGAGTGTGCTCTTTTAGCAACAATTTTCATACACCATCCCTTCTGCTGCTCTTGTGTCCCGTTCATACACCTGTTTGATTGCTGGGTGCTAAAAGGACAATTACAAGATCTTTAAAGTGGTTTTTTAGTCTTCAGAAATATATGAATAGGGAGCAGTGAAACTTGGTGTGTGCAATGTAGCCCCTGTCCTCCATTGTTCAGTATGCTAGTCTTGAAGACTCTGTAGGAAATGGAAATAAGGAGAACATAAGAAGTTGTTTTGTGCAAATCAAGTTATGAGGCAGATAATCAAAACATTTCATTGAAACAGTGGAAACCTGAAGCACAAACCAGCACATAGTTAACACTGCTGTCACAGAAGGAACACTTGATGTGTTTGTGGAAGCTTTGCCTACTTGGAGTATACAGTTGAAAAGCATTAAATTAGTGCTGCCTGGGGGCACCTGGTGTATGCTTGACTAGTGTGCATATGCTGGTTAGAGTGGGAAATACACAGAGCTGTTGAACTGCAGGGTTTGGTTTTAAAAATGTGGCTGCTAACACTGTTTACAGTCTGTCTTCTCTGTCTCGTGGATTTACAGAGAATCAGAGCAACGTGTCACCTGTTGTGGTTTTCTACTGTTATTAATGTAAAACCATTCCTGTCTTTCAGTCAGGTCAGGGATGTAAACCTTTTGTGGTTTAAGCCCAGCTGGTACCTCAGAACCACACAGCTGCTTGATCACTCCGCCCCTTATGCCTCCCCCGGCTCCTGGAGGGATGGGGAGGAGAATCAAAAGAATGTAACTCCCCTGGGCTGATATAAGAACAGTCCAGTAACTCAGGTATAACACAAACCACTGCTGCTGGCACCAATAATGATAATGATAAGGAAAATAACAAGGGAAGAGAATACAGCTGCTCACCACCCGCTGAATGATACCCAGCCCGACCCAAGCAGTGATCTAGCCCTTCCAGGTAACTGCTTCCAGTTCTATATCCTGGGCATGATGTGCTGTGGTATGGAATACCTCTTTGGCTAGTCTGGGTCAGGTGTCCTGTCTCTGCTTCCTCCTGGCTTCCCTTCCTCTCTGGCAGAGCATGAGGCTCAGAAAGTCTTTGGTCAGAGTAAACATTACTGAGCAGCAACTAAAAACATCAGTGTTATCAGCACTGTTCCCAGGCCAAAAGTCAGAACCACAGCACTGCACCAGCTATTAAGAAGGAGAAAAATAACTGCTACTGCTGAACCCAGGACAAAACCACACTTGCTTGTGCAGTGTTTACACTGTTGTTTTTGTTGCGTGGTTTGGGGGAAAAGGACGTGAAATCTGAGATAACAAATAGTATCTGTTTTCTGTTTTGTAGATGGCTCAGCGGATGCAATTCCAGAGCATAACGAATTCCTTTTTCCAGAATATGAAATTTTGATAGAACCTGAGGAACCAGAATTGCTTGCTGATAGAACCGTAAATCCCCATGATGAACAAGGAGCTGTAGAGACATCAAAGGACCTGAAAGAACAAAAGGAATTCCGTGTCACAAGCAGTGCAGGTAGGAAGATATAATTCTTCCTAACAAAGCCTGCATCATATCTTTAAAATACAAAATACTAAGTGTTCATTGTAAATTAGTGGTGCCAAAAGACTAAATCTACAGTCTTTTGTAATTTACATTTTTGGTAGACATCCCATAATATAAGTTGCTTTTAGGGGAGAGACTTACTAAGCCCCAACCCCAGGAGCTGTTGAAGTGGCTGTTGCTGCAGTGAAGCTGTAGGTAGCTGGGAGTTACGCTGTGTCCCTTTGTGCTTCCTGCAGGTTAAGAAACAACACAAGTGAGAAATAGGGGACCCTGAGCATGGGCTTTTGGACACTCTTGGAATTGGGAGGCTGAGTTACATGGCTTGACATGACAAGTTACATTGGCTTGACTTAGTTCAGTTTGTCTGATTTTATGGAAAATGTATAACAAACCTGCTTATCTGCGCTAAAGAAAGCTGTTCTGAGGCTATTTTATTTGATCTTCAATTAAGCAGCTGAGTTGCAGGCACTTTCCCCTCTTCCCCCCAAATGCATGATGTGTTTGCAGCTCACCATGCAGCTTTGAACACACCCAGGCACTGTTTGTGGTGGTACTGGGAAGGCTGCTGGGCTCCCAGCTGTTCATCTTCAGACTGCTCAGTACACCAGGTTGATGTGAATGTTGGAGTGTAACAGACGCATTCTTGCCTGCTAGAAACTGAAGCCGGGCACACGCACAGCACAGGTGGCCTTTCCAGAGGTCACGTTCTGAAGGTTCAGCATTCTCTGTGATACCCACTAGGAGCCACAAACTGTGGTAGATCAACTCCATCCCTTTCAGGCATTCCACTTTGGACATCTGTGTATAAAACTGCAGCTAACACTAGTAAATGGATCTGTGTGTGACTGTCACAAAAAGTGGGCTGGGGGAAAGTCTTGGAATCATTTTGGTGTTGTAATACTGGAAATGATTCTTGAGAGCAAAATGCACTCACAGGTACAGTATTGTTTTTAGTTTCTGGCTGTCTTGCATTAGCCTGTAACTTTTGGGGTTTTTTTCTTTAGGTGAAGCGTGTCAATCTTTAGATGAAGAGACACTGGAAGCTATGGCAAAACATGAGACTGAAGATGACAGGATTTTCCAGATGTTTAAAGAACGAATAGCAGTCGAACCAGAGCAGGTCAGAAGATGAGGCAGCTGTAGATCTTAAGAGTTTCTGGCCCAGCATTGTGCTATACCTGGACAATGTTTCACTGCCTTCTGTACCTACTGTTAGATATGGCAGTGGGGATGCCCCTCATCCTTCCCACACCTTAACCCTCATGAAGTATTCCCTCATCTTCCTTATGGGTAGAACTTGATTCATGCTGAAGTAAGAGTTTGGCATCTACTCACCTGTCTAAAACAGAAGTTGGTCAGGATGAGCAGGCACGGGGGGGGGGGGGGTGAAGCCAACATTGGTGGGGTTGGGACCTGCCATCCTGGGAGGCAGTTTAACCAAAGGAGGTAGTGAGCCATTGCACCCTTCCCCAGCCTTTGGCCCTGTTGGCTTCCCTTTTCAGCTGAAGCAAAACTGTAGGGAAGAGCTCTGTCACTGTCACCAGCTGCATGGAGGGGTGGTTTGGATTTTTTAAGGTTGAAGAAATTGGTGATGGCTCTAAAATGTCAGCTGTTTAAACCAGAAATCTCCCCCCATGCTATTGCTTACTAACACAAGAGGCTGAAAAAAAGCCTCATTGTCGAATAGAAACATGGCTCTCTTCTATTCAGAGGAAACACAGGCTGAATCCATTAACATGGTGGAGGAAGAAGATACTATCTCTGTGTTTTACCTGGAGTTTAGCTGAGGGGTTAAGGTGTACACCAGAAAGTAGGAGACTTTGTTCCCACCTCTGCTTGGAGTAGATGCATCACTCCTACCATCTCCATCTTGACTCATATTTTTATAATGCATGATTTCCTGTATAAATCCTTAGATAGTAACTGGGAACAGGAAGAGCTGGGTTGCATTCCTGACTTCTCTGCACACTTCTGTGTGCTAATTATCAATCTGCTCTTCCTTTGTCCCAAGACTATAAAATACATGACCTCACACTTCTGGGTCCCTTAATGAGAATCATAGGAGCAGTACAAATCATTGCAATTTATCCCTGGTTCATTAAAAAAAACTGTATGAATACTTCCATCATTCAGATGGTTAAGAAAATTTATATAAAGGGCCTGTCTTATTTAAGGTACCACATTTGCAACAGATAGACTTTGCCATCAGTATTACTTCAAGGAAGTGACCTTTTTTGCACCATCTTACAGCTTTGTCATTAAATACCAGTTCTATACCAAGATGAAAAGACAGTCTCAAGAACTTAACTTCTGCTCTATTTCAGATTATAAGATATTGCCGGGAGGGAGAAGGCCCAATTTGGGTATCAGGTGAAAATATACCTGAAGAAAAAGATATCCCAAATTGCTTATGTGGTGCCAGAAGGGTTTTTGAATTCCAGGTATGTAGATTCATTTACAGATAATATAGACAATGTAGTTGACACTTAACAGGCTCTAATTGCATAGGTGTTGATTTAGGGTGGGGTGGTTGAAGTTGCTACAAGCTAACTATGTTAAATGGTACAGAACCCTCATTTACTACTGTAACTGCTTTTTCCTTGAAGACTTTCACATACAGTAGGTAGGTTCCCATCTGATAATTTGCACCATCTATAAAATGGTGCACTGGTGAATATGGAGTCATCTCTTAAGTCATAGGAGTCTGTTATTGTGTATTAAAAAATAAAAAAGCTTTCCTGATGTGACTTGGAAATGCATCTGGCTGGAAACACTTGGCTGTAGAATTTCGAATGCTGAACGTGTATATTTGGTGAATACACTTAATGTAGTGCAAAGACAAAACATAACTATGAAGGTAATTTCAAATGGAAGGAGGCTTGCAAGATAGGCAGCACTTAGATAAAACTTCTGTATCTCAAGTAGGGCCCTGCCTTTGTTTCCCTGTGTATCTACTACACTGTGTTGGGAATTCCAAATTTATTGTATTTGAGCTGCTCTGTTACCAGGTAGTTGATTGGGATTTTAGTGTAGGAGAACATAAATGAAGGCAGGAACGGCTTTGAGAAGACATGCAGGGAGAGGCTAGAGGGCTGTGCTCTACCTCTAAACCTTTGTTTTTCCTTTATGAAAGATTATGCCACAGCTCCTGAACCACCTTCAGGTTGACAGCCTTGGAGAGAGCATTGACTGGGGAACGCTGGTGGTGTACACCTGTGCTAACAACTGTGGTGAGGAAAATAAATACATGGAGGAGTTCATATGGAAACAAGACTTCTCTGCAGGCTCTGCTTGCCTTCCCTCAGGTTACGAAGCCAAATCTTCTAAATAGAATACTTGCCTTGTTTCAGTGCATCTGTGCTTTGCAGACAGGTTAAACTACAGTTGCTGATGGCTGTGGATCTTTTGACTGATAGAAACTAAAAGTAAGACCTTGATGGCCTCTCTCTTGCACTCCACAGGAGCTTTTACTCCAACCTAGTAATGAAGTCAGATGCATTTATTCAGTGAATTTAAGTTAAGTTCAAATAAAGATGAAATATTTTTGAATTGGTCAAAGTATCTTTTGTTCTGACTGGATTTCAAGAACTTAGGTTGTTGTCTGCCAGGATTTTCTTTGTGCTACTCAAAAATTAACATTCATTCACAGAGAGAAGCAGACTACTGTAAGATCTCTGGCATGCTTATGCTCAGGAGGAGTATGGAAGTCATAACTAAGAGATATGTAGCCTTTCACTATACAACTTAAATGTACTTCTGTTTCTCAGAAGGTACACAGAATGTAACTCAGCAGTTGTTACATGTTGTGATTGAGTGCTTATTCAAGGTAAAATGCACAAAAAGTGTTTTATCAGACTTAAAACTATTAACTGAGCTAAACTATTTCTGTATGGGACTGTCTAATGCAGAAGCAGTTTAAACACAGCCAGCCTTACCAGAATGTGTCTGTGTTGGTACATATTGCCTGTAGCAGCAGATTTTCAAGCTGAATGGTACCTTAAGTCTGCCATCTTTGGTGAAGATTAAAAGTAAGTGCCCTCTGCAGGGATTCTTTTGCTCCTTGAGTGCAATATAGCTGAGGCAAGAAAAAATTAAATCATAATGCTGAAATTACTGTGGCAGCAGCTTTATGCCTTTGGCTATTGCTATGTTTGCAGAAAGGATGGGCAGGGGCAGAAGGTAGAGTTTGGGGGGTCAGGTGATTTTTCTATAGAATTTACTTCATTTAGGTATTCCCTTGTCCTGCCCAAACCATTCCTGCAAAAGCATGGACAGCCATACAGCTATGTTTAAGAGCACTTAGTAACATTCACTAGCTCACAGCAGTGTGGCACTAGAGGGGATGCAGGGTTTGGCTATTTTGAACTTACCCTGGCAAAGCTGCATTACTAAACAGCACCTTTCTGGCAAGATCTGTGAAACCACTTATTGAAACACCTGGAGAAACAGTGGTGTACACTGCTATGTGGGGAGGAGTTCTAGAAGACTGTGGCTTAAGGTCAGTCAGGATTTGCAAGCAGCAGTAGCAAAGCCAACCAAAACTTCACTTTGTCTGGAATAGAAGACCAACTTCATAAACAAAGAGACCACAGTTACATTTGGGTTAGTTTTAGATAAAAGCTATGTGAAAGAATGTGCAAGTCATAGAAATGAGGTTACTATTATGGAAATTTACTGGAGAAAAGGTTTATTTTTAGTTCTCAGCCTATAAACGTCAAGCACAGTTCAGAGGGAAGATCATGTACATACTGACTAGTCTTTGACACTATACAGGAATACTAATATAGTGAGGCTGTCATAGTTGGTAAAATACAAAAGTAGTATTTTTAAAAAATTCTGGAAGCTAAGCAGGGATTTTTGTTCAATTCAGTCAAGTGTAGCTATTTAAGACTTGCATAAATCGCATGTGTTGAAGATAAGGCAACACATACTGGGACACACACTTCTTCAACCAGTCATCTCTTGCTTTAGCATACAAGAAATATTCAAGCTAGACATTGCCAAGGATGTCACTGCTGGTAAGCAAGCCAGAGCATTGTGAAGATACTCAAAATGACAGGTCACTTGGAGTAGTGCATGTGCTAGTGAAAGATCCAGATTAAATTAAACAAAAAAATCCCCCAAAACAGTTTTCAATGTCTTTCACTCTACCAGCTGGGTAATTTTAAAATTCATTAAGACAGTTCCCATAGTTGTATAAACAGGGTTTATTGTACACGTGGAGCTGAAGGAGGAAAGAGAAGGAAGGCATATATTATATATGTACAGTGAGCCATTTTCATTAATAAATTTATTCTGTCTTGCTTAATACTGGAAAAAGGGAATGTGTCTGGCACCAAAGAAATTTAAAATTGGAAGAAACTGAAAAGCTTAAGTTCTTAAAATTATAAAAACCGTGGTCTTATGGAAGGAAGTTAGAACATATATACATGGCAATTTAAGTGGTTTACACGCTGAGTGACACAGTCGCATTTGTCTTTAAACCAACTTATGGATTTCCTATTAATAGAACTGGCATTAAAACTAAAAGCTAGAATATAAATAAACTTGGAGGGACTGCTCCAGGAACAGCCCAGTAAAGCAACTCACAGTAACTCAGTAGACATTATCAAGAATACAGTTCCCCTTGAGCATCAGGGAAAGTAGGCACTAACTGGGAAATAGTCCAAGTCCTGGTGTTGCAGCTTCACTGGAAGTCCATCTCTTGTTACTGCCGTGCCATACACAATACCTTGTAAAATATACCCCTGATTTCTCCGAAAGATGCAGAAACTGTTACGTTGTCTTTCTGAATCCCTTTAAAATAGGATAGATGTTTTCAAATGCTTCATAGATTTCTGCTCGTACTTTAGCACCTAGAAAGAGAGGGGGAACCAAGTTACCTTGTACTTTTCACCAAATAATTTTAGCTTTTAGAATGTTTATTTGTACACAACTCTATATAAAACTGATGCATATCCATAAATCCCTGGTTTTATTATCACTTTGTTTTTAACACACATTTTATAGAGCATGTATTACCAGGCTTCTCACTGTTTATGCTGGTAAATGACACAACTTTCACTAGCATCTTTGTGTGCATCCTACATTTGCAAATGGATTCTTCCATGCACAACTTCCACAGGAGACCCAACCACAAAGTGCAGCCCACAGGACATTGCTGCAAAAAGACTCCACTGGTGGAACTTTTTTTTGAGAGTGTGAAACCTGGGGAAGCAAGATCTGGCCTTGAAGACCATTGCAGACGCCTGCCACTGGCCACACTGCAGGGACATGCTCCTTTTTCCTGAGAGTCTTGTGGGTTTTTTTCCTCCATCGTGAGATTCAGTATGAGGGGAAAAGGAAGAGTGTAGGTGAAGTGCTTGAGGTTGAGGTGGTCCTACAGCATGGCTATCTTCCTTTCTTTGGCTGCCATATCAAAAGAGAATAGCAGCAGCCTCCAGCCAAGCTGTCAAAGAACACCGAGTGCAGTCATAAACATCCAGCCCAGAGAAATGCACTTTCAGATTTGCCGGAAACACTACCTGTGCTTTTACAGTTTTTTGGGCACTTGAATGCTTAATAAGGATTCATGATCGCTGCTTATATGAATTTAGCCAAACGTGTCTTTTGGTTTGTGCATTCTCATCCACAGAATGCTGTACTATCTGTTCTTTCTCAGTACTGTCACCTTAAAAGGAAATAACCTATATATCTCTGGGTGTCATTATATGTTCTCTGTAATACAGTCTAAATCTAACCTACTGGAGTAAGGTAATGTCTTCACTTACCAGTTAAAACCACTTTTCCAGAAACAAAAATAAGCAGAACAATTCTTGGCTTGATCATTCTGTAGATTAAGCCAGGAAACAATTCTGGCTCATAACTGTAAGAGAAAAGAGTGACAGTATTCAAATATGCTTGCACACACATGTTCCAGTCTTTCATCTGCAGGAATGGGCAGAGCAGATGTGGACTTGCACTGAAACCTGGGAGAACACAGCAGGGATCATGTTGATGAGTTCCTACTGGGCAACCTCAGTTAAACCTGAGGCAGAGCAGTGACAAGAACAAAGATGCAGGTTTCCCTCTGGTGCAAAGGAATAACCTGAGCAGGTGTCACTCTCTAAGACAGTCAATATGCAACAAGAATAAACCTAAACAAGCCTTGTTTTTTTTTTACCTGCTGAACTGCTGGTGTGTGAGTACCAATCCTTCTAATCTGATGGGGAATTTCACATCACAGCTACCCACCATGTTCTGAATCTTAAAATCCAAAAATTTTGCAGGAAAACCCAGTTTCTGAACAACTCTTGCATACTTCCTTGCTGCCAGTCTGGACTGCTCTTCACTGAAGTGAGAAAAGGATAAACATATTATTTCCTCAGTTAAGTATCACTCAAAACAAATACCATTAAACCACAAATATGTAACTGGGAAAAAAAAATTATCCGTGTTGAGGGGGAGGGGAGGGTCACATGCAAAATTTTTACATCCAAAATTAACAACCCGCACTGGTTTGCATGCTGATTTTCATACTAGGGTCTAGACACACAATGTTCATTTACACAGAAAATAGCATTACAAATCCACACATTTCACACTTTTAAAATATTGATTTAGTCTCCTAATGGGATGTGAAAACTGTTACTTAAATATTCAAAGCAGAACAGCTTTGAACTACTACTGCTAGAAAATGTGTGTTTCCAGAAGAATCTGTGAAATGCCAAAACACTCCTCTTCATTCAGCCCAGGTTTTCAAATATGGGTTTGACACAGTGTGTTATTGCAGAACTCAGTTTGCTTCAGTTTTGTAAATAACTCAGGATATAGTTGTTTCTAACAGAATAAGACAACTTGAATTTCAAGTATCACCAGGCAGAGAAAGCGTTTCCTGTACAGCTCTATTCATTCATCTCTGCTCATTCACTTATTGCTTCTGGATTCCTAACGGATTTCTTCAGAGCAGTCTTTCTATTCCACCCACTGGAGGTAAGCTTATATTTAGTTTTCAATTCTTATGCTTCAATGATCGTGTTAAGAGATCAGACTACAGGGAGCAGAGACTTGGAGCTGTTGGTCTGTGATGAATTAAACAATTCAAATACAAAAATCACTCTTCTGCCACCAGCCCTACAGCTAACACAGCTGACACAGTTCCACTGCAGAATCACTGCAATTTTTAAATTAGAAAAAAAAATTATAACTGCAAAGCCAAAGAAGTGAATGCAATAACCTCCACAAACCAGTTCATCAGACTGTATGAAAACTTCAGAAATGGAACTACCATTTCCCCCTTCATGAAGCCCTTTCATCCATGAAAGGACATTTTGTGTAGCAATGTGTACAAGTCTACTTGAAATAGAAATAGCTGGGAAGCAAGCTCAGTTATACCTGCACAACCTCGTTGTATATATATAAGTACTTATACAAATTATAGTATTTCTAAAGCACCATGGTACAACAGAATAGACAGCCTAAATTAGTTTACCTGTAATACCCAAACATACCTTTTTGCTCCTGTGCAAACCATTTTTCCAGAGCTGAATATAAGTGCAGTAGTACGTGGCTCTCTTATTCTCATAATAACAGCAGCAAAACGCTGAAATGCGAGCGTTGAGACTATTAGTGATGATACACTGTTGTGATCATTACATTAAAACCAAATTTGCCATAATCTAAGTAGCACGTTACACTGCATTGCCAAAAAATACTAAGTTCAAAGATACTTATGGATCACTGAAAATTTACTTGAAATGCTTAAATCATAAGTAGCTTCAAACACACAAGAGAGGTAGAGTCAGACACGAAGAATATCTACAATTGCATTCCTATTTTACTAAGCTCATCTCTCATTAAGTTATATGCAACATATAAATAATGTTAACATTTGCAACAGAGCAATAGAGACAATCTTAAAATCCTCCACATCTCCTGAAATCAGACCTGTTATAAGCAGGATGGAAGACTATGTGCAAATATTTTATGATCTGTTTTTGTCTTAAAAAAACAGACAGTGTGAAATACCAGCAAACAGAACAGCTGGAGATCAAAGTTCTGTGTAAACAGAAGCCACCTCAGCCATCACAGTAGAACACAACAGCCTGGTTAGCTCTAGCTGTTTATTCTGAGTACTGTAACATCTCTGCCTGCATTTCCAAACATTCTTAAACTCTTTGAAGCAAGAGATACTGAAAACTGATGTGGACACACCCCTGTTTGTCTGTTATATTTAACTTGGACCAGCTCACCATGCAGCCCCATAAGCTGTTCTGCTGACACAACCAAGGCGGTAACGTGGGTTACCCACCAGCACATTTATCAAAATATGGCTGAAATAATACAGCCAAGCAACGTGTTTGATAGATGAATGTACTGACTGAATGTCAAGAGCATGTTACATAACCCTTCTGTCTCTCTGCTGTGGAAAACAGCATTTTGTGTTGGTTATTCTAGCCTACAAGTTTCATAGCCACCTACCCCTACCTTAAATTACCATGGCATATTCAGATTTTTTGCTGTGCTAATATCTTACATGCATTGCTGGTACAAACTTACAGTAAGTTATTTATCACATACACCTGCACACATGCTTTAATTTTCCAGAGTAGAGTTTAGATAAACTGCAGCAAAATCCAAAATACTAAAACAAAGCCATCCACCCACAGCTGAGGAAAACTGAAGCGTTCCCAAGGCAAGTCAATTCAATTCCATACGCAACATCTAAACATTTATTAGAAATAGTGTCCAACTATGGTGGTTGCAAAGAGGAGCCACCCAAAAGAAAAATGAAGTGACTTAATTTTCTTGAATCAACACTAAAGGCCCTCTACTGTTGCTTAGTTTCCCAAGATAGAAGAATCCCTCTGTTTAACAAACTCCTCTTTAGAATCAGTGGCAACTTAATAGTCAGCAAACAAACAAAAAAACGCAGACAATTGAATTTTGCTGTTCCACCAAACCTAGCCATCAGAAGTAAGGAGGTGCAAGTACCGGGGGGAAAACATAAAGGAACACAGCTGAGGGGAAGTGAGACTACAAAATGTGTGAGCGTGCTGGGACCACAGGAATTCCAGGGGAGCAGCCCAGTGGAAGAAGCCACAACCATGGCCCTGGCAGGAGCCCAGGAGCTGAATTCTTCATTCCTTTCTCCTTGTTGGGAGACAGGAAACAAGACTTCATCATCAGACATTTCATAGTAACACGAGAAAGGACTCTTCTGAGCACCACAAAACAAACATGTCCATATGAGCAGCGGCAGAGGCCAGCTCAACAACAAGCAATTTGGCCAGTGTATGACACTGTTGGTTAGATTCTTCCTAAATGTGCTGTGTTTAGTCTAAATCTACCAAATTACGTGGTGTAACACACAGCCACATCAGTATTAAAATGCTTTTTACCAATTTGACAGAATATTCTAAGTCTATGAAAGACTTCTTTTTTAACTATAGTACAAAAATGCACCTACAGCAGGAAGGTTCTTCCATCTATTATAGCAAAGTACACCCACAACCTGTGCCTTTGACATAGGTGTTATAAGATAAACTCAAATACATTTCTCTTACCTTGGGATTATATTCAGCATTTCGGGCACGAAGAGCAATAGTTTTTAGGTCAAGTTTGCAACCAAGATTCACTGTGGACACAATATTCCTGAAGACAGTTCAGAAAAATACATTTAAAATACAGTAAAGAATTGATGTGTCTTCTGCATTTTTAACCAAGCTTGATTCTTATAGATAGATATATACTTTTTATTTGTTTCTCCAAGTGGGTCTGAATGACACCCTTCCTACTGACAGCAGCGCTGAAGAGTATTGTGGCTCAGAAACCTTTTGTAGGGCAGTAGCTCCTAAGGCATGACTGCTGATTCCTCCTGATCTGCCAGATATCATGCTCTATTTCAGTTTAGCAGGAAGTATTCTTGATGTTAAGGGCCTCCACCACAATCAAGGAAGTGGCTGGAGACAGGAGAAGGTAAGGTAGCAATAGTACAGTCTGGAACTTTCCTTGGTACGGTAAGAACAGCTGCATGACTAAGTGGGAACAACCTGGGAAGTACGCCCATTGCTAGGCAATAGGGTAGGAGGTCTCTAGAAAGTCTAACAAGCTCCTAGGTGCAAAATTTAACTAAAAATTTGTTTTCTGGGAAAACCCTAAGATATAAAGGTCTTTAATGGGGAAAAAAATAAATATGAGGAACTGTTCTCTCAGTGACAAATTCACGTTATCAACCACTTCTCTTTGGGCCTTGCATAAATGGCTGTAAAAGTCTATTTAAACTGAAGTCCAGTGCAAGTACTTTCATACTTAAACCCAGAATTAGTTCTAGCTTTTTCCTCTCTCTCATTACAAACTCAGCTATAGACATGAACTAGAAAACGGGACATAGAATATTAAGTATAACTCAGCTCTAGTTCCTAGACTAGCAACTACTTTCTTCCCCTCTACCCTTCCAATTACTTTCAGCTGTGACAGTTCCTGTCTTCTGCTTTAATATCTCACTAACAAAGTTCTATGCACAGTGGAGCTATTTGCTTTTCTGTGAACATGTTGCAAGTATCCGGTAAAGTACAAATGGGAATGTTTCCAAGTATGCATATTTTGAAATACCAGATTATCAACCCAGACTACTTCATAGCTAAAGCATAATGAACTCCTGAAGTACATAGAGGAGTTGAAAGCTACAATTGTGCTAAATGAAGACACAAACAACATCCTCCACTGGTATGGTTAAAAGATGCATGTTGACAAATCACTAAGAAACGGTTTTTATTACTAAGTGGTTTAGTAATAAAGCTAAGCTAAAAATAAAGCAAAAAATTGCTCATAATGCTAGAGGAGTCACAAATTCTCAGGAACTCCCTTCCCACCGAGATGCAGCACCCAATTCCTGATGTGGCTTTAGTCCCAAGCCTTTAAAGGGCCATCTGAAAAAGAGCATGCTGCACTAACACACAGGGCACTCACTGTAGTTGTGGCACTATTCCAGAGCTCTCAGATGCTGGTGTTGCAGGAGTTATTGGAGTCATTGGAGTCATTGGAGAGGGGTACAGAGGTGTGGTTCCTGGCAAAGGGGCTGTGGTAAGAGTCTGTGAGTGGAAGAGCTGAGGAGTTTGACCAGACGTTCCCTGTGTTGCTTGCTGTGATGTAGATTGCTGCGCTGCCTGTTGCTGCTGCTGCTGCCGCTGCTGTTCCTCTAGAATAGACAGGCTATTGGTGCTCTGGACAGGTTGTGGTGTCAGTCCTGTGCCATATGGCATCATCGGGCTAAAAATTGGAAGTCCTGGAGTCATTGCACCCTACAGAAGAAAGCATGAAATAAAAACAACAGGTCCTGTTGACACCATGTTGGTTTTAAGAAAAAAAAATATTTCAGGAGTTTACAAATAAACTAACGTAAGTTACATCAAACCTGATGCATGTGGTAGTGACTAGTTAAAACCAGAAAGTTCTTCAAATGCAGTTCTTTTATAGATAACATATTATTTCCGGGATCTGTCAGTTTGTCCTGGGTCAGCAGTAGCAGTCATTTTTCTCCTTATTGGTAGCTGGTGCAGTGCTGTGTTTTGACTTTCAGGCTGGGAACGGTACTGATAGCACTGATGTTTTGAGTTACTGCTCAAATGCTTAGACTGACCAAGGACTTTGTGAGCCTCATACTCTGCCAGGGAGGAGGGGAGGCCAGGAGGAAGGAGAGACGGGACACCTGACCCAGGCTAGCCAAAGAGGTATTCCATACCACAGCATGTCATACCCAGGATGTAACCGGGAAATACCCGGAAAGGCTGGAGCTCTGAGGGTTGGAGGAGGTATCAGTCGGTGCTTGGTCGGGCAGGGTGGGGTGAGTTACGGGTCGGTGGCTGGTGAGATGTTGTATTCTCTTCACTTGTTATTTGCTTTATCATGATTACTATTATTAGTGGTAGCAGTAGTGATTTGTGTTATACCTTAGTTATTAAACTGTTCTTATCTCAGCCTGTGGGGGCTACATTCTTTGGATTCTCCTTCCTAACTCTCTGGGAGTTGGGGGAGCAAGGGGGGGAGTGAGTGAACAAGCTGTGCGGACTTGGTTTTAAACCACGACACAGTTCTAGCACTGTTCATCTCAAGCTAGTGATGCAACATGCTTATCACACTACCTTGCAAGCATGCCTCAACTCTGACCCTCAATTTAACTTGTGATTGTTTCAACAAAGACTGTGCCCATCCTACCAAATGCATTCATAGCACAGTGTTACTCCATTATGTATGTTAATGTAAAGGACAACCACCAAAATTAAATTATTCTTTCCAACTTGTCAGTCATGTTTCAACTTAACAGAACCCTATATATCTCATGTTACTTATACCTCTGGACTTACAAATTGATGGGTTAAAAATTCTGCTTTATACTAGTATTATGCAATACCTTGTACAACTTTTCAGATGTGCAAACAAAAAAATGTTAAATTACATGAAAGAAACAGAAAACACTTTCACAAAGAAATTCAGATGATAATTACATATTAAATCATTTGTTTTTACCTGAGGGGAGGCTAAGCCTTGAGCATAGGGTGGCAAGCTGTTGTTCTGATCCATTATTCTTTGGTATGGCCAGAAGTATCTTCTTCAATTAGTTTAAATTAACTTCAAATCCTAGCGGGATTTTAGCCCTTTAAAACATTCCAGCAAAGTAGCTTTTTAAGCCAAGCTGAAAATGTTAGGAAGACATCAGCTCCAGAGAAATGTGTGTTACGAGTCTAGGATCCCAGTTAAAACCTGAAAAGAGAAAAAGTAGTATTCTGAGAATAATGTCTAAACACAAAACCAAAGAAACTATCAGCTGCTGGGTTACAAAAGAGACACCCACATGCAAATACATATAAGAACATTTACACAAGCACACACACAAGTACAATCCATAAATATAACCTTTTTCAGGCACATTCTATAGCAACTTTGCAGCGTGCTTCTGCTGAAATCTCTGACACATGAGCAGGCCTCTGTCTACTGAACCCTCCTCCACAAACAACTCAAGCTGTTAATGCCCATTCTTGTCCAAGATTCGCTTTAGCCAGAAAAGCAGTTTTTAGAATTTACTTCCCCTGACTATGAACCAACAAGCTTACTGACACATTGCTTGGAAGTCTCTTCCTGGCAATTTAAAGGCTCGGGCTTACAAAACAAAAATGTTTTCTTCCATAGGAAAAGCATCACTGATCAAATCCAAACTAGGAATCCCTCTTTCCATCCACTTCCACAAAATAAAGCACTAACAGCTTTCAAACAATGACATGCACGTTATGAGGAAAAAAATATGTGAAAGCCAATTTCAGGCACACAAGTGAAATGTACACATGATTTTTTTATCACTTTTTAACTATACCTCTGTTGCTGTGTTACTGAAATAAACACAAGTGGAGAATTTAAATGCTACACCTTGAAATCAAATATTTTTCCATCAACTTACAGTTTTCTTAACTAGACCTATTGCCCAGAAATACTCAATGTCATTATTAGGTCAGAGATAGACCACCTTAAAATTTGAAGAAAGCCTATTTATCTTTTCTCCTTTTCTGGTGAGATATGAGAGCTCAGAACTACATCAATATACTGCAGCTGAAAACCATGCTTTTTCCCCCATCATAATATGATATTATCATCTTTACCCTCACCAAAGGTATCAAACAGAGCATCCAAATTTTACAACCTAGAGCAGGGATAAATAGAAGCCTGAACATCACCCTATTAAAATAAAATAAACTCCTCGATACAATCCCGCTGTTTAGTAATAAATCTAGATACCAGGCATGCCAGAACCAGGAGCCAGGACACTACCTACAAAGAGGTCCATCTTGTAACCATCTAACCACAGCTTGCTCACAGCTCCAATACAAGCGCTGAGGAACGTGTTTGTCGAAGGAACAGAGTCCAGAGGCAAGAGACCCCGGAGAAGGCCCGGCCCTACCTCCGAGCCCGCTTCCAGGAGCTCTCCCCTAACACCCAGCAGCTCTCGGCAAGAGCCAGTTTCGGGCTGAGGTCACCCCTCCTGCCTCTCTGCGCCGTCTAGGTCCCGGCCCGCCCTCACACCGGCCCCAGCAGCGTGCAGACCCCCGCCAGTAGAGCCGAGCCACCGCCACGACCCCCCGGGCCCTCCCGCCCACCCTCAAAAGGAACAGCGATCACCGCTGCAGTTGCGCAGCCGCCCGCAGCCACCCAGCCCCCGACACCAACGGCCGCCGCTGACCCCGTGAGCGGGAGCAGGTCCCTCACCGCTTCTCGCGCCACCCCTCGCGGCTCAGGCCGGCAGGGAGGGCCGCGGCGCCGGCTGGGAGATGAAGAGCAAGCCCGGCCCGGGGCACCGGCCCCCACCCTCCAGGCCCGGCCCAGTGGCCCTGGCACCCGTTGCCTTCTGCCCCGGCCAGCGGGACGAGCAGCGGCCCCGGGAGAGGCGGGCGCGGTGCGGTCTGTACCTGCCGCTCCCGGCGCCACCCTGCCGCCGCACAGCGCCCGCGGGACACAAGCTGCCGTCGGCGCGCCTCGAAAGCGTCACTTCCGCCGCGCGCCACCACCGCCTTCCCCGCCGCCATCTTCAGTGAGGGCGAGGGGGTGGCATAAGTTGGGGACGGAGGAGTGGGGCTGGCTGGCGCCTTTCCTTGGCCTGGCAGGGCAGGGTGAGACGGGGCTGGGATGGACTGTCGTTCCCACTCGCGGCTCCGGTGCCAGGCCTGGCCGCAGGCTTCTGCGCTGGAAGGATGTGCCCCATTTTCTAGCTGTACAGATCGCTGCCCCTTGCTCTCTGCCGCAGTCGCGGACCCTGTGGTGCCACTGCTCGCTGTGCACTGCTCCTATGGAGACTTCCTCCTGCAGAGGAGGACCGCACGCATCCCTCTGCTCCCTCGGCACTATTTGGCGCTTTAACCCCTTCCTGCTTCTTTCTACCGGTGCCATGGTGCCTGGTACCGCGCCCGTAGGCCTCCTTACGGACCTCCTGGGCTTTCTGACCTTTGCTCTCTACAGTGTTTCTCAAGGCGCTCCCTTTTCCAGCGCAGGGGCCACACTGCTCCTGATTCGGAGAAAACTTCATGAACAAACTCGCCAACAAAGTTTTCAAGTTGACAAGCAGGTATTCTGTATTGCGGCGCCGGGAGACAAGGGGGATAGCTCCTCCTAACGTGTGTCCCCGTATTGCTCCACAGGCCATCCGTATATGGTTACCGGGCATATTACATCATTTCCAGAAAGTTTCCCGCATTCATACAAGAAATGTGATGGTGGTCTTTAAGGGTCGTTTGCTTTTCCCAGCTCAATTTACATTACAGACATAGCAATCATCCTGTCCTTCTACTTATCAGCTAGTTTAACTGCTCCCATCCTGGCCCTCAGCTAATCCCAGATACTCCCCACCCCCAGGTCCTGTTTTCCATTCTGCTTTTCTCACACCTTTTGTACTGAGGTTCTGAGGACCTGAAACTATGTCAACTACCCTCAGGCACCACGGTTATTTTCCATTACAAAGCCATTAAACTTATCATTACTTAGAACTGATTGCATTTTGTGCTTTTGTTACTCCTTGTATCAATCCCCCCTTTTTCTGTCCTTTTGCAAATTCTTTTGCAACATTTTATATAATACCATTACCATCTAGAGTCTTTTGACATAGTTTCCTGTTTCTACTTGATACTTAAATTTCATTTCTTTTTCCAATCTTCATAACTTATCATAGATCATTTACAATGCCAGAAAGAAAATTTTGTTATACCAGAAGTAATCAAGACAATATTAATATCCTGCAACCAGTTGCCTTAACCAGGAGAGATCAAGTAACCATGAAGTTAACTTTTCCCATATTTCTTTAAACCCCCAGGAGGTAACATCCTTGGCCATTTTATTAAAGATTTTAGTTTATTTCCAAATTTCCTCCAGATTTGTTTCAGGAACAGCAACTTTCACTGATTATGGAACAAACCCCTCCTTGTGAAGCCAATAACATGTCTAGAGCCATTTGGTTTTGTAATACCATTTATCACCCACAAATTTGTCCATGAGATAGTGTTGGAAATTGGAATACCAAATTAATGGAAGGCCCTGATCTCCTGATTCAGGCAACTGTGCACACACTCAACAGCCACTACAATTAACAATTTCAGCAACATTCTGCATTAATTTAATGTATAAGTATTGGTCCCAAACTAGTATGCCAGTTATCATGTAAGTCCAAATTGTGACCGACACTATTTCATATTCAAGGAGCCTGAGGGTTTGATCTGCCACGTCTTCTCTGGTTCTGGTGCTTTCTTTATTTCTTCTTGAATAATGTATCCAAGCAGGTTGTTCCTTTATCTTCACTGCTGTAAAGGTGGTCAGTAATATCTGGTACAGTCCGTTCCACTTCTCCTGTAGAGGATCTACTGAAAAATTCTTAACATAAACCCAGTCTCCAGATCTAAAAGTGTGAATCGGATAATCCAAACCTCTCGCTCTTGTCCCTAATATTTCTGCTAATTGTTTTCCCGAATTGACCAGAAACTCTCAGAGATAGCCTTCTCCCACTTCCAGAAGACCTTCTCCTTAAAACTGGGACTGATATGGTCTTCCATATAAAATTTTACATGGTCTAGCCTTTTCTTTCGACTGAGGTTTAGTTCAAATTCCTAATAGAGCCAGTGGTAAGGCTTGGTACCAATGCTAATTTATTTCCTGACATATTTTACCAGTCTGGTGTTTGATCAGATGAACTGTCTTTTCTACTTGCCCACTGACCTGAGACCTGTATGGTACATGTAGTTGCCAATCAACTTCTAATTTTTTGCTAATTTCTTGTAACTATTTTGCTCTAAAGTGCAAGCCTCGCTCAGAAGAAATTGCCTCTGGTACTTCAAAACAAGGTATATCATTCAACAATGTTCCAATTACTTGTCTTGCCTACAAGGGAATTCTTCTGGCCACCCTGAAAAGCTATTCGTTAACACCAACAAATATTGGTAACCTTCTGTTCTCCGTAACTCAGGAAAATTTATTTGCCAGTACTGTCCCAAGTAGCTTCCTCCACAGTTGTACCAATTTGATTTCTCTTTTCAATTTTTAGGATTATTCTTGAGACAGAGCTGACATTGTCACTAACTGAACTATGGTATATAGATTTCTTCCTACAATTTGCTTGTCTTACCCCAATGAGTTTTATTATGTTCCTCCTGAAGTATCTTCCAGAGTTGATTACAGGGAATTACAATTTGCCCAGCAGGTATCTGAACCTAACTCCCTTTGTTTTCCTGTCCTTTGAGATCTTCAATCAATTTTCTATCTTCCTTTGAATATCTAGGTTTAGATTTCTCAATTGTTAGTTTGCCATCAGGGATTAAAAGAATGATTTTAGATTGTTCATCTTCTTGTTTGGCTTCAATATTGGCCAAATTATTTCCAATTTCCTGATCAGAGTCACCACCAGCTTCCAGTAGTCATAGAATTTCTGTAGCATGTTTAAATCTTTTTTTTTTTTTTCCTGTGTGTTCAAGTGTTTTTCTTTTCAGATGTCACCATGTTCATGGACCACAAATGCATATTTAGCATCAGTCCAAATATTTATCCTTTTGTCTTTAGACAGTTCCAGGGCTCTTGTTCAGCATGTTCCAGAGGTTTCTTTCAAATTTGGTCAGCTTGAATATACAGTCTCTATAGTGGCCAAGCAGACGTGTGTTAATAGTTCTGCTGGTTGTTCCTGCAAAAGGATGCTGGGTTGATAACATTCGTTGTGTTGCACAAGGGTAGCCTGGTATTTTAAAAAACATGAAGGAGATAACCAGTGGGCTTCTTTCTGTTCCAGAACTGCTAATACAACATGGGACACTAGTACAGTAATCTTTTGTCCCAAGGTAAATTTGGAAGCCTCTTCAATGTTCATGACAACTGCAGTCACAGCTCTTAGGCATCTGGGCCATCCTTTGCTTGCTTCATTCAGCTGTTTTGAAAAATGCACCACTGTCCTCTTATAGGGTCCTAGTTTCTGAGCAAGAACCAAAGCTATTCCCTCTTCTTCATAGGAATATAGCCAAAATGATTTAGTCACATCCGGAAGTCACAGAGCTGCAGTTCTCATTAGCTGTTTTAAAGCCCTCCTCTACAGAATCAGTCTATTCCAAAGAGAGAGAGGTTTCCTTTAACAGTTCATATAGTGGTCTTACCAGAACACCATAATCATGCATCCAAAGTCTGCATCATCCAGTCATTCCCAGGAACGTACAGAACTCCTTGATGGTTGATGGTCATGGCGTTTGACAAATGGCTTCTTTTCTAGCAGTTCCAACTTCTCTGTTCTCCTGTTGTTTCACTTGGTAGGAAACTCGGGTTTGAATTAGTTGGGCCTTTTGTCTGGATACCAGATAATCATTCAGTCCCAGAAAATTCAATAATCCCACCATTAACTAGACATATTTTTCCTTTGTTTCTGTAGCAATTAATAGGTCATTCACATATTGTAACAGAGTCCCTCTGAGTGGGTGGATTCCATGTTTCTAGTTCCAGTGTTAACTGATTTCAAAACTCGTTGGACTGGTTTTAAACCCTTCAGGTAATACTGTCCAAATTAGTTGTTTTCCTTACTGTGTCAGGATTTTCCTTATTCAAAAGCCAATAAATTCTGGTTTTCTTTGGCCAATGTTAAGCAAAAGAAAGAGTCCTTTAAATCCAAGACGGCAAACCATTTGATTATTATTCAATTTAGTAACAGATGCCTATACCCCCCTTTCCTTGGCAGTTTCAGAAAGTCAATTTGCCATTGTTGGCCTGGTTCATTTGTTCCCTTTTAGATTTTTCCAGATTGCAGGGTCACTTATATTACTCTCCATTGCATCCCAGGGCCATCTCTCTCCCCGGTTAGTTCCCCCACAAACACAGCAGTTAGTTACATTCAATGCTTTAGCTATATGTTCAGCAAGATTTAAAGAGATTTTTAGCAACTGTGGGAATTTCATACTGGACTCCAGTTTCCATTTCATGATAGAAGGAATTGAATAATAAATTATGTTGTATTGACTCTCTATATTTTTCTTTGATCTTAATACTAATAATCACACCTGGGTCTTCTCCAGTTCCATATATCTTAAGTTCAATTTTAGTTACTTCTTTCTGTTTCCAATTTTTCAAATCTGAGAGTTAAATTTACTGGACTGCAGGCATGGGTTGTACAGATCCCCAGCCTGCAGTATTCCAGCATACACAAGACCATCCTTTTCTTCCACAGGTGTGATGACTGATACCTAGCTGTTTGACTAGGTACATAATCAGGATTTATGTGACGCTGGTATCCAACCTGGGCAAATATATTTTGGTTGTCTACTATAGTACCGTCTCCACTCTAAACTTCCACAAATCAAAAATTATTGACAGTGAGGTACTCAAATTGGTTATAACTTCATTATAACTTATTCCAATTAATCTTCCTTCTAATGACTTTGTTCTCACTGAGTTTGATTATATATGCAACTGCCTATTTTTGTTCCTTTGCATTCATAAACGGTGTGGTAGATCAGCGTTCGAGAGGTTACTCTCCCTTGTCTAGTTGTGGTAATGCATTCACTACAGTTGTTGTGAATGTTTTTAGAAGCCACGGCATTTTCCCATATGGTTCCTATCAGAACCGACACCAAAAGAGGTCCGGTCAGGATCATAGTGCTCAGCGGTCACAGCCCCAGGGGTTGCAGCCCTCGGCAGACCTTTTCAGCTGCAGCACCGACTCCCTCCGGTCTTGCCCTCTCTGGTAGGTTAAAGGTATACTCCCCGTCGGCTATTACTGCAATAGTATCTGACCCACAACAACTGTTCCAACGAGGTGGTGATTTCACACCGAATGCAAAAGAACTCTAATTGATTCCTCAAAAATTATTCGTGGTCTCCCCTACGAGTAATAATATACTTCAAACAATTGGGACACTTGGCTCTTAAAATAATTTCAACTATATCTGCATTTCCCATTTCAAATTTACAGGAGTCAATATGAATTCCCTCAGTTACTTATCCAAGTCCTCTAGAGGGTCAGCTTGGCGTCTCAGGGTTCAGTCACAACTTTCCATTCTTTTATGGGTCCTTTTACTCGAGACGCGTGTGTCCACCTTTTTTTCAGCAGTTCTTATCGCCGTTTCTGTAGTTAAAAGAACAAGAAAGGTCCTTCCCAACGAGGGGATAAACTCTCTTTACAGCTTTTTATTAGTATCCTGTCATTCTAGTTCTAATTCATAGATGGATTAGCTATTAGTGGATTAATATCCTCTACAAATTTGTTGATTGCTCTGAGATCTTGAAGCAATCTGCAACTTTATTTCTTTACTGGCAAGAGTATTGTATCCCAATTCACATTCAATTAATAATTTATATTTTAAAATTTCTCAATGATTTTTAGTTCCCTTTCCCTGCAATTTTAGGGGATACTGTTTTATTCTAATTGGGCAGGAGCCCTCCTTTTTATTTCTACTTTAACAGGCAGAGCATTTATTTTATTTTTTTTTGCCTTACCTGGAACTTCAGATGCCCATACTCCCAGATATACCTGATTAAGGATTTCTTCTATTTCAGGGGGGTCCTCCTGTTCGCTTTTCTGTTGAAGATGTAAACTCAAAACTGAAATTAACTGATTTTTAACTCTCAATTCCATTTTACCTTCTTTAAATGCTTCTTCTAGCCCTAATATAGATTTCGGAGAACTTACCATGCATAAATATTTATGCATTCCCGTTTGTTTTTCAAATTTGTACTGAAAGGGTTTCAGAAAGTGATGCGCGGATAGACTCCACAACTAGTTAAAGTTGTAAAGTAGGTATGCTTTTATTCAGCGCTGAGGTGCGTGGGGATAGCTCCTCCAAAGCATACACACCTCAGGGTTGTTCTCCCTTTACAATTATTCTCTTAAGGTATACATAGACATAAGGTTGCTCAGTTCACCTATACATATTTATTATCTATCCCCGCTTCGTATTATAATGAGCCGGAAAATCCTTCGCACCTGCGCAGTGCCCCTTCTGGTCATGGGCAGGGGTCTCAGGATGAAGTAAATGAGTCTTCCTCTTGTGGGTAGGGGTCTTCAAGATGAAGTAAATGAGTCTTCCTCTTCTTAAGCTTTACACCTTTTAACCTTCAGACATGGCCTTAGGGTCTGGTCGGCGCCCAGTCTGCTTCTCCCCCGCTTCTCAGTAGGACCAAACACCTGTGCTTTTGTCATGGTCTTAGGGCTTGGTCGCCCAGTCTGCCTCTCCCCGGCTTATCAGCAGGATCAATCATCTGCTTTTGTCAGTAGAACTAGCATCCGCTTCTCCCCCTCCAGCAGTAATCAATGCCTTGGCAAGATGGCAATGGCAGGTACTTAGGACAGACAATACTTTTGTTTAAGCAAAGGAATTCCTTTAACCCCATTGTATAATTTCTGTATTACCCCCCTGTATACATTGGTTACCCCTGTATCAAAAGAATCTATTTTTTCTTTTATTTTTTTTTTCCTTGGTGGCCAGTAGCTCCCACATCCGTAGCAAATTCTTTTCCCTCTGATTTAACGCCGAACAAGTTGCTCCCGTATCCACTAAAATTCCACTTTATTTCCTCTAGTCCCCGGTTTTAATTTAACCAGTGGATCTACTAGAGTAGGTTACCCAGGTCCCCGTCAGTCTAGCTCCAATTCAGCCACCGGAGCCACCCCATGCACTTCCCCCAGGGCAGTCTCACTTCCAACGTCCAAACTCCCCACAACACACACCGATCCGTTTCCATAGAAAAACCCACTCCCCCACCTCCGCCCGACATCCCTCCACCTCTGCCTCCCCAGCACTCATCCCACGCTCAACCACAGGAGCTGCCCCAGCTCCCCTACTTTCCCTCTTGGTTTTCCTTAACTTTAAACATCTTTCCCCAGTATCACGGTCTGAACAACATCTCTCCAGCTTGGCTTTCAAGTTTTTCCCTGTCCTCTTCCAAAGCCAAAATTACGGAATCTGGCGGAGGTATATCAGTTTTGCATTCCGTCTGTCATATCTGCATACATTACTTAATTCCATTTTCCTTGCCACCTCAAAAACATTATAACAATGTATAATTCAAAGTTCCATTTTTAGGCCATTTTTCCTGGTCTTCCAAACTATACAAAGACCACCACTGGTTACAATATTTTATCAACATTTTCTCATTTACCGAGCCCCCAGGAAACCCTCCCAGTTCTTTCCAATGTGCCAAAATACACCCTAAAGGACTCCTTCTCAAGATCTCTCCACTCTGCCGATTTCTCATTATCAATCTCGCATTCACACACACGCACGGTATCCCACAGACATACTCCACAGTTACAACACTTGAGACAGAGACTAAATTCGTATCAAACTAACAATTAATAGTTATAACCTGTCACCAACACTAAAATCACAAGACCAAAATCATCACTATAACAAGCCACAGAATAGACACTCCACAGTTACAATACTTGAAACAGAGACAATTAACAAAGTATTTATAGCAGTCTGTCACCAATACCAAAATCACAAGACCAAAATCACAACTGTAACAAGCCACAATAGAAGTCAAATACCAGTAAAATCCAAAACCCTTCCTATAAGACACCCACTGTGTCTTGCTGGACTCAAACCATAAAATGCCCTCTGCTTCTTGTGACTGTATACCAGTAAAACCCTTTTCTACAAGACGCCCACTGCCACTGCATCTTGCAGGGCCCATACCACAAGATGCCCACTACTTCTTGTGGGTGTATACCAAACGGACGCTAGCAGCCGGGTATACGCCTTTACACACGAGATTTCCTATCTCGATTTACGGAAGGCTTCCTCACCATACGTACGCTTACCAAACCAATTTACAATGCTTTCTACAAGACGCCTACTGCCACTGCGTCTTGCAGGACCCCCCCTTACATATAAAAGAATACCTTTTATGAAGATGGTCCTTGTCTGCTCCCGCAGTGATCCCAATGAGTCGAGGGGTCCCTCCGGCAAAACTCCCTAGGGAGCTCTGTCCTCAGCAGATCCTGCAGCCGAGCAAAGAGGGTCCCATCTGGGGTGCCAAATTGATTCGGAGAAAACTCCATGAACAAACTCGCCAACAGAGTTTCAAATTGACAAGCAGGTCCGCCGTGACTAGGCACTCGCTTGGACCAGGCGAAAACCCCACCCGGAAGGGGCTGTAAGGGCCCCAGCCCAGGCGACACCCTTAAGTCGTCCGCCGGCGGGGAGTGTGCTGTTCCTCCTGCGTGTCCTCCAGAGCAGACGAGAGGCGGTTGCCATCCTAGAGCGGTATGCACCATTTCCGCTTCCGGTGCCACCATTTTGCCGTGAGACAGCAGCGAGTGGCGTCGCCGAGATGTTGTCTATTGCTGGTTATGAGGACTTCAGATCTGAGAGGGCCTACGAGCTCGGCGCTCCCGTGCAGCAGCGCTTTTCTCCCTACACCTTTAACGGAGGGTGAGGAATCGCAGGCGCGGGGCGAGGCAAGCTGGGACACCCTTTTCCCGGGGGAAGGGGCCCTGAGGAGGGTGGCAGTTACACTTGATCTTCCTCGTCTTGCTCTTGCTTCTTCTCTGTGCCTTTCGTCTCCCCTTACGAGCGCCTCTTGGTAGAGAAGGAGGGGTAGTGCCGGGGAGAACTGGTCTCGCCCTTGTCCTGGGCCGAGCGTCCCGCGAGTTCTTGCAGCTCTTGGGCATGTTCTTGCTTGACGCTATGGCTTCCTGAACTTCCGTGGGCTAAAATAACCACCTTCCGTTCGCCGTATGGTTGTTTGTAAGTGGCTCAGGAAACACATGCACTGGTGGTGTTACCAGCCTTTAAACCTGCAACTGGGCTGAAAACTACCTTGTCATAACTGTTAAAGGTAGGCGATGTTTTACAGGCACCTGCAGTGAGTTGGTGACAGGATTTGGCCAGGATAGTGTTATTTAGATTTTTTAATTTAGTTTTTTTTTCTAATACCTAGTTGTCCTTTAGGTCATCTGTTTGTTACTTAATGGTAGCACACATGTGGCAATGACAAAACTAGTTATTTGGAAATAAGTAACATCAGATTTTAAAAGTGATAAGTGTAATGATACTGATGTTTATTACTTGACTGGAGTGTTTTTGCTTGGAGAGGCAAATTCTTTCAGAAGGGTGAATCTTTCGTTAGCAAGCATCTAAAATTACTAGTCTGTAGAGTATGTTTCTTGCATTGTGAAGAAGGCTTGTTTTATCAAGTTTCCATACAGTGTTTAGTTCAAGTAGAGAATCACATACGTATATTTTCTTCAGTGTCTAGTATCTTCTTTCTCCAGTCTTGAGTCACGTCTGGGGATGTGCTTAGTGGGAAACATAACAAAGAATATATGATGTGTGACAAAATGTGAGTCTGGGTATGAAACTACTATATAATGTATTCCTCTGGTGCCTAAGAAAATATTTGTGCTTAAAGTCATGATTATATGAATGTTCTTCTTCAAGGACTGTGCTGGCAATTGCTGGAGAAGACTTTTCTATCGTTGCCTCTGACACACGACTGAGTGAAGGTTATGCAATTCACTGCCGGGACAGTCCAAAATGCTACAGACTGTAAGTCCACATCTTGTAAGAATCGAAACATGGAGAAAGAGCTGTAGTGTTGAGCATGTCACCTGCCTGTAATGATCTGTTGCTTTTTTTAAGCAGAATTTTCAGGAAAAAAATAAGTTAGAAAATTGATTCTGGAGTTATGGGCACTCTTGCTGTAATGCAAGATGTGATGTGATGTTGTAAATATAGCCAGGTTTCTTGTTTCGTGCTGTTGAAGTTAGTTGATAACACAATATTTTTAGCGTGATACAGGATATTCAGTATGATGCTAACTAAGCACATAAGGGTAGTAGGTTTCTTGTTTGTTTGGTATTTATTTATCAATTTATCTATCTATCTGTCTGCTCTGGTTAAACAGAAGTACTTTTGTCTTAACAGTAGCAAAACTTCATCCTGTGGTAACTCATTCTGCTTTATCAGGACAGCTGATGTTGGTACACAGATGTGCCCACTGCAGCCAGTTGTGCTGTGTCTCTAGTCAACCATCTGGCACTTTGAAGAAGTGTTTGTTTTAGGAGAGGTGAACCTCTCAGTAGTTCCATTGTTGAACTTTTTATGCGCATTCTGTGTTTATCTCAACCCACCTAGATAGCATCCACATAGTTAAAGATAATATTGTTTACATTCTTTTGACTGTAGCAGGTGCTTACCTAGGCTGCCATCAGCTATGTAAATATTTTTTGGTTATGTTTGTGTTTTAATTTTTATTGATGATACAGGATCATGTGAACTTATATGTCTCCTGGCTACCTCCTTACTGCATCTTTGCCTCTGATTCTGTCCAGATGAACATTACTGCAGTACAGTCTGTATACTGCACATGATGACTTTGTGTAATTCTAGTGACTGGTTGAGAGAACATTTCAGTTTATACTGGTTTTGAATGACTGCTTTGTGTTAGTCTATAAGTGTGTGTGAATGTTTGTAGACTCTCACCAATTTACTGGAAATTAAATTTCAAACATGCACTCCTGTAGTTAGCATTCATGAAACATTTGGAAACTGAGCAATGAGCTGATCTTCTGTAATGCAGCCGCAATCAGGTAACTTCTGTTTGGTGTCACAAAAAAACACCTACAGCATCCATAGACATCGGTGAAGTCCTGCACTTAACAAGTCCTGTCCAAGATGTAGGTTGCCATTACCTTTCATAAACAAAATATTTGTTACTACTACATATTAGACAACTGCTTTTGACAGCATTAGAGAATCTGAAAGTACATTTGGTGTATTCATAGCAATCTACTGTGTAAGTAAGTGGCGTGGTTCATACTAAATCTAAAATCACAACAAAATTTTACCTTTTACAGAACAGACAAAACGGTCATTGGATGCACTGGTTTCCATGGCGACTGCCTTACCCTCACTAAAATCATTGAGGCAAGATTAAAGGTAGCTAACTATCTATCTTACTGTTTTTAGAACTTACATTGTTATTATCACATTTGAGACCAATAGTATGGTATGTTTTAAAATATAAGTTTTGCTGGTTTTCTTCAAGTGTCTGTATCACAGCTGTGTTCCTGGTGTGTGGAGAGTATTGCTGGTGAAAGATCAGGCAGGGGAAGTAGATGCTCTAGTATTTCCAAGTGTAACATCACAAATTGAAAGACTGGGAGACATGGAGAGGAAGGTGTTAATGAGGCAACATATATTCTTTACAAATCTTTGGAGAAATGTTAATGTTAATTTGGAGCTTCTAAGCAGGCTGGTGTGTTTTCAGTCATCATGCTAGTTACTCTTGGCATAAGACTTTTCTGTAGTGAGGTTGCAGAAATGTGATTTTGATTTAGTGCTTGACTTTCTTCTTGAACATGCTATCCCACTTGCAGATGTACAAGCATTCCAATAACAAGACCATGACTACTGGAGCTATTGCGGCAATGCTGTCTACAATTCTGTATTCTCGGCGTTTCTTCCCTTACTATGTTTACAACATAATTGGTGGACTTGACGAAGAAGGTAGGACTTTAATTACAAAACAAGAAAGAAGGGCTAAATTCCTGTGGGTGAATAGCTATCCTTTTACATCTTGGGTGCTGTGCTGATGGAATAACAAAGTTTGTGTTCCTATTCCTAACACCTGCCTTTAGGCATTACAGTACTTGGGTCAAATCCAAGTTATGTGTGTAACTTGTTATCTAATTTGTGCTACAAACTGGATCTTCCATTTCTGAATGTCTGAAAGTCTAAAAACTATGTTATTATTTGATAACAATTGAAATTTGTTAATCTCTCATACTTTACTGTAGACTGGAACAGTATAGCAGCTTCTGGATTTCTTAATTATGTCTTCAAAGGAGATGCTGGGGGCAAAATTGTATATATCTTACTCAGGTCTGTGAGTGTAGTAGAAGCTACTAAATACGAAGATTTACTCCAGAGGTGTGTTTCTATGAAGATATCTTTAAGTGTTAACTAACCTTTAATGAAATAATGACTTTTATGTGGAAGCTACAGTTTAACATAGAGATCTTGTGGGACTTACTGGGCTCTTGGCCAATGATTTGGTTGAGTTGCTAAAATACTCTGGTCTCTGGATTTGAGCAGAAGCTCAGAGGTGGTCTTGTTTGAATAATTTCTGCCATTCCCTGCAGTTTGTTACTACTGAGTTGAACTGCTTTCCCAGTCTTGCTAAGACATGTCTATGATATGTAGAGTCTGGAAGGGGATTAGTCTGTACTGCATAATGGTGAATTTCAGATCATGAGGGTGCTGTAGCAATTGATAAGAATCAGAGTGCAGATTTGCATGCATGGGCTTAATTTGGGTCTAGCAAAACTGTTTTGATTTAGCGTTACGTTCTGGATTTCTGCTAGCTTTCTCAGGGCTGTTCAGCCACCTGTGCTGTGCTGGCAAGTGCACTGGCCAGTTTATTAAATAGGGTGCAGCCCATCTGAATAGAAAAACTGAGCTTAGCCAGGTGCTGTATTTTGGCTAGCATGTCCTCGTCAAACCCTGAAGCTTCAGAGCTGCAGTGCATCTGCATCTCTCACGTCAGCACAAGCTAATGAACTTTGCACAACTTGGCCTGACTCCAGAGGTGAGTGTGTAAGAGACCAAAGCATCATCCCTGGTTCTGGGAAGGCAGTTCAGAGGCATCTGAGCATGCTCTCTGGAGATAATTCAAGACATGTAGTTAAATGGCTAGATAGTATAGATGGCTAAACTGCCTCTGTGTTCACTTTAGAATGAGCAGAGCCCTTTGTGCAGCACTGTGCTCTAGTATATTCTCCTGCTTTGATTATTCAGCACTTTTTCTGTGGTAAGTACTGTAGAAAACATCTGTTAGAGCATGGCTGTGATTTAAATATTGAAAATAGCCTTGCATATAGTATCAGGCCAAAACCATGGTGAGCCTACTATAGAAAGCAGTCTGGACATACTGTAGTGTTGTTTGGTTAAAGGTTGATGACATCTGCGTTACTCCAGAAACTGCTTATGGAGGACATGTTTGGACTGTGATTAATTTTTTTTTTTTTCCCAGGGAAGGGAGCAGTATATAGCTTTGATCCTGTGGGCTCATACGAGAGAGATTCTTTCAAAGCAGCTGGATCAGCAAGTGCAATGCTGCAACCCTTGCTTGATAACCAGGTAAAATAGTTCTCTTCCCCCCCACCCCTTTCATTATTTCAGTAAGCAGTTGTAACACTCAATGAATGCAGCTTTAATTCTGGGGAATATTACTTTTGGGAAAAGCTTTAAATGTATTACAGGTAGGACCTGTTAATCTCCATACATTTGTAAATTTTGGGACTTCTCAGCAGAAATCAAAGTTTTGCTTCAGAATCTGTTCAGGTTTCTAGTAGGTTGCAAACAGTGGGCTGCGTGTTTAAAATACAGATAAATATTTTAATTGGGGAATTATGTTTCCCATTGAAGCAGTTCAGGTTTTTTTCTCTTTAGAGGGGTTTTTTTGTTTGTTTTTTGTTGTTTTTTGGGGGGTGGTGTGTGTTTGATTTGGTTATTTTTTTTTTCTAGCTGACAGCCTAAGTATGCCTGTTACTTAGCATGAAATAATACTAAATTACGAAGATAGAATTCATAGGTGTATATAACAGGTTTTATCACTAAACATATACTTATTTAGAAGTCTTAAGTTTTGTACAACTTAGACACTGTTATCTAAGAATGTTCTTACATAACACTGATAGAAAATTTTGTCTAAAATACTTGAAGAACAGTTAGTTGTAGCTGGTAATTGTTGAGTGAGAGAAATACCAAAGCTTGTTTTACTAATTTTACTTGCTGACATTGGTGTTGGTACTTAGTCAGTTGAGCCTGATACCAACACAACTTTAGTGTTCTTATAGTTCTTATTAGCTGAGAAAGGATGATTGATGATGATGATTTACTGTTATTATTTAAAGAACTCCAGATTCTCAGCTTTGAATTAGTTTTGAATTTTATTGACTGAGGAAAATAAAGTATCTTCTGTGGAATTGAAGTTGTCATAGTTACTTTTTCTTACTTATGAGTTTGAGGCAAGAAAGTGACTCTTCTCCTTCTTTTCCTGTTCTGGTGCTTAAGTTGGACACTTGAGTTTGTCAGCTAGAATACACAGCTTAATAGGACCAGTTATGCTCCAGTCTGTTATTTTTGAACTTTAGGTATGTTGATGAATATTTGCTTTTATATATGCAGCTTAATAGGACCAGTTATGCTCCAGTCTGTTATTTTTGAACTTTAGGTATGTTGATGAATATTTGCTTTTAAGAAATGTTCCCAGCTATCAATGACCAGATAAAAGGCTTGGGTGCAGTTCTGATACTGCTAACCCAGTGAGCAGTGTCTGAAGAATTAGATGGGTTCAGTTCTGAATGTTCATTGTGATCTTGTAGATGCTGAATGGGTGGGAGGAGCAATACTGGCTGTATACCGAATCTACCTCTAGTTACTTTTGTAAGAGTATCAGGAGTAGCAGAGTTCTGATGCTGATCATGCAGCTGTGAACTTTTACCAGCTTTGGATTTCTAAAACAGGCCAACCTTTTCCACTTTTGAAGTTGTCTAAATCTGCTCAGTCTAGTGGAGACTGAAGCAGCTTTCATGCTAGATGAATTGTACTTCCCTTAAAACGCATTTTCATCTTTTCTTAGATTGGCTTCAAGAACATGCAAAATGTGGAACACCTCCCCCTGACCCTGGAAAAGGCTTTGCAGCTGGTTAAAGATGTCTTTATTTCTGCTGCTGAGAGAGATGTGTACACTGGGGATGCGCTTAAGATTTGCATTGTCACAAAAGATGGAATTAAAGAGGAAATTGTCCAATTACGAAAAGACTAACTCAGCTTGCTTATAAACATGTAATCTGTGATGTACTATTTACCTGTATTATGGAGACATCTGTCTTATTAAAATTTTTCAAGAAGCTTGACTGCTGTAATGGTGAATATTTTCTTTGTTAGAAGGGATAGTGGTCTTAGAAACCAGAGCAGTTCATGATAAGGAAGCAGCTAAGAATTATAAATCAGTTTTGTTCATCTCATCTTCATCTATTGATTGATCTAATCCCAGTCTCAATCCCCTTCTACAATATGGCGTAGTTTAGTTTACTAAAATTTAGGTTCACAGACTTTCTTGATAATGCTTTTGGTTCAGCCTGGTTTAGCGAGAAAAGCATTGTTCTGTTTGTGCTGCCTTCTTTGCGCTTTGTAACTTGCTTTTCCGATTTTCTCCTTTACCTCCATGAAATGCTGTCCTGACATTTGACCTCCCTGTACTTGCAGAGACTATAAATATGAGTCACCTGAAACCAAGTTCTCTGTGGAAGAGGGAAGAATGTTAAATGAAGTCTTCCAGAATTTAGTCTTGGCTCACCTCTACATGTTTCTTTTGGTTAATGCCCAAAAATCTGGAGCATTGCATTTTTTCTGGCTGATGATGGAAAATAATTTAGTATAGAGATTTCTGAATGCCTTTAGTATCTGGGGGCTTTGTTAGACTTAATACTGCTTTTAATTCTTGGGAAATCGCATCAAGTGTAGATTTTGTCTAATGTGCTCTGGAAATTGGCTTGAGTACTGGGACCTTTAGAAAAGCAGAGCTGTATCAGGATGTATGAAACATCTTATTGCTTGAGATGGCATACTTGGTTTTTAAAAGAACAATTCTGCTGAGAAAGTTGGGGCTGTTTAGCCTGGAGAGGAGAAGGCTGCATGGAGACCTCATAGCAGCCTTCCAGTATCTGAAGGGGGCCTAAAGGATGCTGGTGAGGGACTATTCATTAGGGACTGTAGTGATAGGACAAGGGGTAACGGGTTGAAACTTAAACAGCAGAGGTTTAAATTTGATATAAGGAAGAGATTCTTTCCTTTTAGGGTGGTGAGGCACTGGAATGGGTTGCCCAGGGAGGTTGTGAATGCTCCATCCCTGGCGGTGTTCAAGGCCAGGTTGGACAAAGCCTTGCATGGCATGCTTTAGTTTGAGGTGTCCCTGCCCATGGCAGGGGGTTTGGAACTAGATGATCTTAAGGTCCTTTCCAACCCTAACTATTCTGCAATTCTATGACTATATAGTAACCTTGGCTTTGGTTTGGGCATGGTTGGCTGCCTTCTGTGCATTGTTTCAGGTGCTGTGCATTTTTCCTAGCTCTGGCTGCTCTTCACCAGCAATGATAGGTTTTCTGGACAGTTTAAATAGTGGGTAGTATTTTGAACCTCAGTAATGAAACAGCTAGTGCATTTAAACTGACTCTAGCTGAGTTTAGGAAATCCAGTGAGTGGGAACTTGCAAGAGCAGCCCGTTTCCCAAAATATTCATGAAAACTGTTGACCACTGGGTGCCACTGTTGGGCAGAGTAAAGAGGGAACACCTCATCTCTGGGTATTCAGACAATCTTGAGTAGTGGGGCTGACATCACTTGTTCACACAAGTCAGAACTTCCAGACTTGTTCAGGTAATTGTAGAAGTCATCTTAAATAGACAAGGTTAGTTGTATAAATGACTACGCAGCTATGTTCTGTTCTCTACTGAGCAAACTGCACATGTTGCAATAATCGTAAGAATGGAAAGCTATCGTCTACCTAAAGTACAAATGAAATGTGTGTTCTTTCACTTTTATAAAATTCAATTAAAGCACTTTTACCTCAGCTATCTTTGATTTCATATTTGTGTTGAATTGCTCAGGGGTTTCACAACAGCTTGTTACAGCTTCATGTGAAGTTGATGAAGTCTACTGAAACTAAATACTATTTAAGTGGTAAAGAAAAGCAGCTAAAGGTAACAAATTGACATGCCTGTCTTTGAGCTCTGTCCGTTTGCAGTATGCAAGATCTAAACTGCGAAGAGAATGGCAACAAACAAAGGGAACTGTCTAATTTGTACCTGAATTAATTTAATGTTCTTACAGGATGCCAAATGTGTGGGAGAGTTGCAGTGATTCAGTTAAAAAAAAAACAAAACACACACAAAAAAAGAATTTTGGATGCCTTTATATTTAAGGGTAACAGTTACATCCAAAACAAATGCATATCCAACAGATTTTAGGAGTTACTTGCTCCAGTTGAGGCATCTAGGCTTTTCTCTGTAAGATGTTTTGGGAGAAATACAAGGTGATTAAAGTGTTCAGGTCTCATTTTCAATCTCAGAAGAGATACAGCAGCAGGTACGGGGGATGCAAGTTTTCCTCCTGCCATGTGTCAGTGCCATTGTCCTGTTGGAGCACTTGCAGTGGATGGCCATTTTGTACCCTTTTCAGTTTCCCATTTCCCTGCAGAGTCCATCTGGCTGAAGGACCGGCAGGGGATGGAAGGTTTTTCACAGGCCCATTGGACTGAAAGTACCAGTTTTCTTTTACAGAATTAGGTAGCGTTGCATTAATTCATTCTGTGAATGGATGTGAAACCAGTGATGTAGGAAGGTTTGGTCATCAATTTGTTTTTTAACTTCACAGTTATGGCCTGCCCTGGTAGTTATCATCACAGTTCATGCTCAGTTGGGAATTGCTTGAGTGGCAGAAGATGTGTGAGTACCAAAATGTTCAGAGGCTGCTCAGCTAGAAGTTAGCTGGCTTGTTCAATAGTATTAAAACACATTTTTAAATGACAGATGTCAAATGTGTCTTACAATAAAAGGCATAAAAAGATTATTTTTTTTTAAAGCCACCAAGTTACTTCGTGACTTTCATCGCCAAGGGCTGGAAGGTAGGAATGCCCTGACTGTCTTCAGCTCTTCTTAGTGCTGTGCCTGTACTTCCTATGTGTAAATCAGGCCAGTAGTCATCTCACACCATGGCTACAATATAAATTAATATGTTATGAACCACTTTGAGCACCATCTAGTTACAGAACTGCCTAGGCAGGTAGGCTGTAGAGGTACAGCTGGGCAAAACAAATGCAACAATACCACTTAGGTGGCATCACTAGAAGCAGAGGTCTGGGTCTGGCAGATGTACTTGGCCAGGGATTAGATGTCTTTAGTACAATTTCATCTAAGAGAGGAAGAAGAAAGAAAATGTGTATCTTGAAGCGCCTTTTCTTAATATTAAATATGTTACTCGTGTTTTCAGAGGAGAGCTGTGCTGCAGGACTTGAGTAATTTTGGAGGGAGCACTTCTAACCATCTTGTTCAAGAACTTGCAAGTGACAGGGTGGGTAATGAGAAGCGTGTGCAGTAGCAGCATCAGCTAGCTCAAGCTTCATCTGCAGCAATAGTAAGGGCCACCTTAAGATGGCAGTAGTTAGTTGTTGTCACAGGCTTCAACGCAATTACACACCGTATGGGTAAAACCAGTCATACATACTTTACCAGTTTCCCACTATAATGTGCTTTGCAGTACTGTTTATTGAGGAGATGGGAGGCTTTATTTTGACCTCAGCCAAACGACAGCACACTGTTGCTTATATAAGGGACTGTACAAGGTCAGAATCAGCCTTAAAAACTAGGTTTGTATTAAAATAGACCTAGCTTTGATTTTGAATGTTTTCAGCACTACTGTTTATTCATCAAATCCATTTTGTGTACAGGAGAGAGGGCTTGTTACTATGGAAAGTGAAAGTGCTTGATAGGACATAAATATTGCATATATGCTTCTAAAAGTTTAGTTAGCTGTATCAGTCAAGGAGAAGTTTAATTTTCCTTCAATTAGCTCCAAAACTTTCTTAATGCTGAATCATAAAATGGTTGCTTTATTAACCAAATACTGAGCCTGCTCACTCTAGGATGACATTTTCCTTTCACAGCAAGGTATGCATGTAACACTACATATTCCTCAGTGTGATGGGAGTCAGGAGCAGTTTGCTTCTATTTAATTGCTATTTCCAAGAGAAAACCATTTAAGTGGAAATCATAAACCACTATTTGAAGTACAGCAGTTTGAAGTGGTCCTGCTGCAACTAATTCTTTTACGTTATTTATTTACTTAGAGGACAAGTTGTATTTTCCCACACTGGAAAAATGTTCTTGATACCCCAGAATCATTCATCCTGGAAAGCAAGAGAAAGCTGCCCTGGCAAGTGACCTCAGTTTAGCGATTCAGGATTTTACAAACCTAAGCTTGGGGAGAGGCAGCAGGAGCAAATGTGGGATGATTAAAGCAGTGTTCATGTGAATCTAAGCAAAATAAAGCAATCCTGTTTCTCCCCAGCATACTAGAAGATAGTTTTAGTAATTGCTGCATTGTTCAGGGTTCTTGATCGGAGTTGCACCAGCTTTTGAGTAGAAGGGATTTGGAAATGACAGTTTTCAAATTCCTCTTTCTTTCAGCTATTGCTTTTGTTCAGTGTGAATGTCCTTTGTTTTTAGGCCATTTGGGGTAGTCATAAACCAGACAATATGGCACATGGGCCTGAAGCTAACTACGATTTGTCTCCAGATCTGCCTTCTCAAGCCAAATTCCTTTTAAAGAAGAGGTTTTGCCTGTGTGAGTGCAACAGAGTGAGAGCAGCCTTATATAATTTCAAATGTAATATGTAGTTAGTTTAATTGTATGGACCGTTTTATGTGCACTTCCTTTTGTAAGCAATTTCAACAAAGTATTCATAATTACAAAAACATGGTTTAGCAGAAAAACAAACAAAAAATCCTCAGTATCTTTCCTGTTAGGCTGTTCTTGGCCCTTTTCCTAATAGTTGCTGGCAAAGTTCAACTTCACTGTTCATTTTAGTAGGCTCAAGTGGGGGTAGGGATGGACTTCACCGTAGCCTACGATAATATTGTTTGGCACAAGACACACAATAAAGGGGTACTACTAAGAGAGTAGTACCAGAAATTCAACCAGTCCTTTGCATTTGATATCAAAGAAGAAAGAAGCATAAAAGGAAGGTTAAAAAGCAGTGTTGCCATTTTTTGCTGAGGAAGAGGAACAAGAGGTGAAAGATTACAAGTTGTACTGCAGTGTTACAGATATTTCATGGCTGGAGTAAAATGCTTTAGGCTTACCTGAGACCTGACTTCTCTGAAATTGAGACACTAGTTTGGTGATCTTCTTGGTGGTTCTACAAGAAGACACTGATGTGCTGGTTCACCTGGGTGCCCACCCAAGTGTCGATATGTGACATCTGCAGTGCCTGACCCACTGAAGTGGCTTAGTTGAACAGGATTACAGCCCCTCTGGACCAAAGCTCTGTATAGCCCGGCTTAGTTGAAAACCAGCTGTAAGTAGCTTGGCAATCAGGCCTGGTGGATGATCAAGCTGTTTATTGTTCTTCCAATACTGTGTTCTCCTACTGGACAGCCTGGGTGACTCGGCTGAATGCTGTTCCCTTCTTCACAGCCAACTGGGCTACTGATGGAGCTGTACCCAGCTGAGGGGACCTAGGAGGTGAAAGATACTGCAGAGTGCCTCAGGAGTCTGTCTTCTAACAGGAGCCCAGTGTTCCAGCAGAAAACGTACTGCTATTTGTAACTTGCTTATGCAGCCTTTGCAAAGAACCTCATGCACTGAGATGCCAGAAAGTTAAAAGGCCTCATGAAGGGAGAAAAAGGAAAAGAAGAGAAGGGGGTGTCTTTATCCCAGGTTTTATATGAGCAACCACTTTGGAGAAAGCTGCATTCCAGTGTTGCTGCCTTATGCTTGATCTGAACTTTTCTTGACATGTACCCTTGAATGCAGAATGGCTAACACAATCTCCATTAAGTCCCATGGCAAACAAACATTTTGGTGAGGCTGGTATTTGTTTGCTAGTTGCAGACAAGTCGATCTCATTAGAACTGCATTTACAACTTTTGCCAAGTATTTTGAAACCGGTTGACATGCACAACAGCTGCCTGAGCTGGAATGGCATTCCATTCTCTGCCTCCATCTTATTAGCACAGGGGATGGGTTGATTAATGACAGTTAGATGGGATTTTTAAAAATTAGAGATAATTTGTCTTTGGAAGAGCCATGCAGTGTGTTTCCATTCTCGGATATTAAATAAGCCACAAAGTCTGGGGTTTTATGGCTTCTCACAAAAGCCAAGAGAAGTGCTCACCCTGAGCAAACCCACAAAATCTGAAGTAAAAACACTTTAAAGGATGATGCGAAGTGTTTTCAGCTGGTACTTAGTGGAGCTCTTGCATTAAGCTGCTCTTTAAAAAACCCAACCAAACAAGAAGATTTCAATGGTGACACTCAAATTTTTCTCATACAACTCCCAGCACGGGGACAGGGGAAGGAAAATTTTGCTTTCCATGCTGCATGGCATGTTAAGTGATCCTGGTGGACAGGTATCACACAAGCTTACATGAAGACCAGTATGATGTGGCTCAGATTGGGCTGCACAATCATTAGACTAGTGTATAACAGAGTTTACCTTAATTCCTTAAATCTCCGAAGATGTCACCTGGGTGCCCAGTGTCCCCTGTCCTGTTTCACCCAGAGCACATACTTGGTCAGAGCTGAAAGCATTTCCACAGGTCTTGCAAGGACCCAGTTTCCCATCTTGTTTCTCCAGGCCTCAGTGCAGAGCTGTGGAGCTCACAGCCTTGAATAGACAGGTGGCTCTTGGTTCAGTGCAGGCTATTGCATCTAAACCATCAAATGTATTTTGTTTGGCTCTAAAGCCTTTAAAGTCAGGGACCTCGATGCCCTTCTCTCTTAAGATGCTTCTCTATCAAAGGGACACTCTCCATCAAACTCAGTAAAGCCCCAAGATGCACTTCTCTGAGCAGCTGGGGAGCCACAGTGGCCAAAGCAGCATCTATATGCAGGCATTCACATGCCTAATTTAACCCATAAAATGCCTACAGAAACATTTGAGAGATTTCTGTCAGTTTAGATTAAATCCTGTGTTTAGTTTAAAGCTGGTGTTGACGGAAAAGCTGCGCTCATTTTTACTCTGCACAAACCTGGAGCTCTGAGCTCCAATCCATCCTCCCGGATAAATTTAACTATGGAGCTATGGAGAAGTAGCTATTGCAGTTAAAGTGAAAAGAGCGAATCAGACTCCTGAAATTAGTGAGGTCCTTTTGCCTAGTTTGTTCAGATTAGAACAAAATAAAAAGTAGATTTCTGATAGGAGAATGCATTTACAGGGATTTAACATTTAACATTTTCACCTGCACAGGTAGAGGGGTTTTTCATAAACTGTTTCCATTTAAAGCATTTTGGAGCTACTCCAAGAATTTAGTTTCTATTAGAGACTTCACAAATCTGCCCTTTTCTTGCACCGTTTCCTCCTCCCACTCTTGGTAACAAAAAGAACATCGAGGCCAAGCTATCCAAGGAGACTAGTGGATCTCAAACTGGACAACTTGAGTGTACAGTTGGAGATCCCAGGAGTAGTCTTGACTCTGAACTGGAGACTAAAACTAAAGTTGATTTTAACTGCATTGCTCCAGGTCGTCTCATTATAGAGAAGGTAAAGACGGAGGTGGTCTCATACATTCAAGCTTCACCTTAGAAGCTGTAGAATTAGTTCACAAGAGATGCAGCTTCCCTTTGCATTCACATCCCAGCCCACGCGCAGGCACTTGGTCAGCCAGTGTTGCTCTAGCTACAGTGTTGGACTACAGGATTGCTGCCTTGTAAGCGCTGATTGTAAGCTTTAATGAGACAACCCAATTAGATGGCTTGACAGACCATCACAACAGTGACGCAAGCGTGCTCAAACCCCATTACACAAGCAGCAGCATTTCAAAGAACTGCTTTAAAAGAAAAGTCACAGAATAGCTCGCACACAGCCCTGCAAACAACAACATCACCCACAGGCTGTGCAGAGCAAGGGAAGGGCTGTGAGAGTAAAGGCAGAAACAAGTCAAAGGAATTAGTCCAAATACTGATTTTCCCTTTCTAACACTCAGCATGGGCACAGCTTATGTTTCGGGTACCATCCCTGGAATATAACTGCTTCCATAACTCCCACAATATTGGTCTAACAGTGCCTACAGAGAACTAGAATGAGGCCTTCACAAAACAGTGTGTGTACAAAATCACTTGTTCCAGGCGGTACGTTACCCTGTCCTACAGGTACTGACTGATTCACAGGGCTGTATTCACTGATCCTCCCATACCCACAAGGCATTTCCTACCTGAAAGCCAGAGGAAGTTTTTATCATCTCAACCCCTGATTTCAGAGGATCAATGGATCTGGATTTTGGAATTCTCACTCCTCTTTGTCCTCCAGTCAGGAATTATTCATACATACCTGCTGTCCCTCCTGGTCTGAACTAGGAGACTGGCCAACCCCACAGCTTGCTACAGGCAAGCTCTGTGAGTGCTTAGCCCCAGACCACTTGTATTTAGCAGGTTGAGCCCAACACCTTAAATGCCACAGAGCCACTAAGCCAGAAGCCAGCTAATAAAGGACAAAGTTGCCAATGCAGATTGTGCAAAGTTACAGTCCTCTCCTGCTGACCAAAAGAGAGGCCAAATAGAAGATCCAGCAGGCTTGGCAAGGCCCCACTTATCAAACCAGAGAGCCTTTTACAAAACTCCTTTCCTTTCCAAATTATCCCCTTTTCCTCATTTTTACATACGTGTCAAGGAAGATCCAAGGCTAACAAATAGAGTATATGAAAGTTGCTGGCTACGGATACTACTGTGTCTTGTCAGCATAATATTCCCCAAATTAAAGACTCATACACACCCCCTGCATGAGCTGCATGACATGCACATCAGAGAAGGAAAGACCTGAGCTGATGCATCGCAACATCTACCACATCATATGAAGAAGAACACATCCCTGCATGACTGTGCAGACATGATAGAGAGAGAAAGGAAAGACGCATGTCGAAGAGCATGCATCTCACATACCCTGCAGAGAAGCATCTGCCCGATGCTGTACACTACACAGGCAGAGCAGGACATGCTGGCTCAAGAGCTGAGTACTGATGACACCCTGCCTCACCTGTACTGCGTCAGCCCGTCTCTATACTGCGGAAACGACTGTCACTGGACTTCAAGTCATATGTGCAGAACTGAAACACTGAGACAGAGCAGATGGTGGCTGCTCTGCACGCAGCGAACAGCCTGCATGCAAGCCTGCTGTCCAAGTGCTCAATAGCTATCAGACACAAGAAGACATGCACACAGAGAGATTAAGTTCAGCACATCAGATACGACTGCAAAGAAGCAAGACCACAGACTGCAAGGCCACCACAGCGCAACAATCAGCATACCTTACATGACTCAGTGAGAAACAGCTGCACACATGCACATCTAGCAGCTGTGATCTGCTCCCGATGCAGCCGCCTAGCCTCTAAGAGACTTGCCAAACACGACTACACTGCATGAAAGTCGAGCTGAGGCCTAGTCAGGAAGATTCAATACCAACAAGACGGTAGCAACCAAATGCTGCAAATCATTGCATGGCAACCTCAGACAGGAGCAACCAGAATACAACATGCAAAGCTAAGTCCCGAGCTCACCTGCCAACAGAGAGCAACACTTCAGAAGGAGAACAGATGAACTCTGTAGCACTATAAACTGTGTCCTCATTTGTTTCTGTGGGGTAGAATACTTTGCCAAGCAACAGGTCATTAACACAGAGCTAACTAGTTTTCAATAAACTGGTGCCCAGCTACTGTGGTATTAAATGACAACCTAGTTAGGAGCAACAGTGAAATCAAATGATGTCCCATTCCTTGCCACAGCGCAGTCAAAGCTCCGAAGGCTCTGACATGCACAGTGATACATGATATGCTTTAGGGAGAGAGGAGATAAGGAGGGAGAGGGGAGATAAGGCAGGACAGCACAGCACAGAGCAGAAAAGCTGGTCTGCAGAGAGTGAGCTCACTGTGGGTGCAAGGTGTGTAGTGGATTGGCAGCGTTGGACACGTACCCTGCAGCTGCCCCTCTATAGCTCCTCTAAGGGTACACCTTGAGAGTGCATCTGCACCATGTGTGTTACTGGCACCAGTGAAGAGCTGCTGTCACAGGGACTTTGGTGAGCAGTGCACACGATGACCGCTTTCTAGGGGCATGCAGAGGAGACAGCTGAGTGTGGCCAAACAACTGCCTCATTTTCCACACTCCATCTAAAGCAGTAGCGCCAGTGATGGGTCAGACCTCTGCAGACGTATGTCAGGGGTTAAGCAAAAGCCAAACTGCTGTCAACAGCAAAGTGACCCTACAACTGTATCCCAAAATATGGATGCAGGTCTGCAGTGTGCCCTCCTCACAGAGCACCCTGACATCTTCCTGCTGACAGTCTTTGTGCCACTACTCAGGAAGCAGAAAGTCACGCCAAAACAAAAGCTCAAGATGGAAGAAAAGCATTGCAAGTGTCTTACAAGGCTGTTAACTGCAAGATGAAAGTCTCAGATACAGTGACTGTGTTGTTAAGCTAGTCAGTGAAACTCAGAGCAGCGGAGCCATGGAGAAGAAGCAGGGCAATAGCAAGTACTATAGGTTATAAGGCTTTCCCTGTCAACAGCTTTGATTCCTACATCCATCAGTCAGGCGACTGAAATATGAACTTAACACACAGGCATAGTGCATGGCTCCGACACCTTTCTGCCCACAGCCTCTTCCTTCCCATTGCATTGGGCACCTGTGCGATAGTGTGTCACGACATGTCAAAACACAGCTCAGTGCTTGACACACATCTCCCCTCTGCCCCCCAAAACCCGCCTGAATTTGTCACAATGGCTCAAGAGGGAGCGGGGCCGGCTCTCGCCCCTCACAATAGAGGATTGCCCTATTTGTGTGCAAAGGAGAGGGGCTGCCGCCCGGGCTGCAGCCCTCGCATCTGTAAGGGCTGGAGACAAGCCGCACAGATAGGCAGAAATCAATAAGCTGGCGGATCAGAGGGCCCGGCGGAGGAGCCGCTCCGTGCACACGCACAGGGGCCGAACATCTGTCAGGCAAACAAAAAGCAACCCAAGCGGAACAAAAGAGAGGATTATTTTAACTCAAGTTCTTCTTCAGTCTCAGCAGGCAACGTTCAAGCCGTCCTCGTATTCAGACACTGAGGCCTTATGGAGTATGGGCTGTCCGGGAAATGCCAAACACTGTTACCAGAAGACAAAAGAGGGGGGGAAAGAAAGGAAAGAAAAAGTAGAGATAGAAAATCCAGACTGTGCTGTTGAGTGCGCTGGAGCAGGGGGAAGGTGAAGGGGGCACCCAAAAGGGGATGGAGGGCAGGGACGGGAGGAGAGGAGGACAGCACGACAATGCAATGAAGAAATTGATGACAAACATCCACAGCAGTACTTGAAAACAAAGCTGGTCATATCAGAACTGCCACAGAAGCACAGAATAGATGGTGCAGAGCTATGGATTCACAAGCACTGAGGCTGCACCCCACAGCTCCCTTCCTTGCATGGAAGGGTAGGGTCGCTGCAGACCTTGCACTCATGCAGGCAAACACACCCTGATGCCCTCCTCACCTAGTTGGAGCCCAGCTTTGCCCACAACCCCAGCACTTCTGGGGAGTGAAGGATTTAGGATAACCTCAGAAACAAGCTGCCATGCCTCTCCCTTCTGCTCGGCATTAGACAGGGGACACAGTTACTTTGCTGCTTGTTTTCTCCAGCACAGCTGTTCTTCTAATCAGCATGTTATATACATGCTGCAAAGAGGTACAAAAAAAGTGAATTTGTGATGAAACAGATTAAATAAAATCAGGTTTGGGTTTAATGTATCAGAAAACTTCATCTTTCTGAAAGAAAAAACTTTAATCTTCTGAATCATTTCACATTTCCCTGTATTGCGTTTATGCGCTGGTGCTCTGTGCCCTTATGCCACTGCTGGCTCGGTGAATTTTCAAACCTAAATTTTAATAGGGCAAAACCCCTCTAGATTTAGGTTTTGTTCACATATTCACAGTATTTTACCTGCCTTCAATGCAGGAGCTGGTCTGGCTAAAGGTGAACTTGCTTAGTTGAAGATTCACACTCTGACCTGGCAGCTCCATACCCAAGGATATCCCACCAGTCAAATGCTAGTCCACAGCATCCTGGAAAACAGATATATGTCTCAGCATTGCAAGTGACTTACCATAGGAGACGTGGGGCCTTAGGGGGCATTTTAGGAAACAACACACAATTATTTTAAGACAGCTTAATTTTATTACATGGTGTTTGGGTTGGGGAGGAATGTGAACAGGAAGAGGTTTTGACTTAAGGCAGACAGGCTTTACTCAGGTGGACCATAGAATCATAGGATAGTTAGGGATGGAAAGGACCCTAAGATCATCAAGTTCCAACTGCCTCACACTAAACCATATCACCCAAGGCTCTGTCCAACCTGGCCTTGAACACTGCCAGGGATGGAGCATTCACAGCTTCCCTGAGCAACCCATTCCAGTACCTCACCACCCTAACAGTAAAGAATTTCTTCCTTATATCTAATCTGAGCTTCTCCTGTTTAAGTTTTAACCCATTACCCCTTGTCCTATCACTACAGTCCCTAATGAAGAGTCCTTCTCCAGCATCATTATAGGCCCCCTTCAGATACTGGAAGGCTGCTATGAGGTCTCCACGCAGCCTTCTCTTCTCCAGGCTGAACAGCCCCAACTTTCTGAGCCTGTCTTCATATAGGAGGTGCTCCAGTCCCCTGATCATCCTCATGGCCCTCTTCTGGACTTGTTCCAAGAGGTCCATGTCCTTTTTATGTTGAGGAAACCATAACTGCACACAATACTCCAAGTGAGGTCTCACAAGAGCAGAGTAGAGGGACAGGATCACCTCCTTTGACCTGCTGGTCATGCTCCTTTTGATACAGCCCAGAATACGGTTGGCTTTCTGGGCTGCAAGCACACACTGAAGCTGGCTCATGTTCATTTTCTCATTGACCAACACCCCCAAGTCCTTCTCTGCAGAGCTGCCCTGAATTTCCTTTTTGCCCAACCTGCAGCTGTGCCTGGGATTGCTCTGACCCAGGTGTAGGACCTTGCACTTGGCATGGTTAAACTTCATGAGGTTGGCATCAGCCCATCTCACAAGTGTGTCAAGGTCCCTCTGGATGGCATTCCTTCCCTCCAGTGTATCAACAGAACCACACAGCTTGGTGTCATCAGCAAACTTGCTGAGGGCACACTCAATCCCACTGTCCATGTCACCAGCAAAGATGTTGAACAAGACCGGTCCCAACACTGATCCCTGAAGGACACCACTTGTTACTGGACTCCAGCTGGACATTGAGCCGTTGACCACAACTCTTTGAGTGTGGCCATCCAGCCAGTTCTTTATCCACTGAGTGGTCCATGAATATTTCATTGCTCATAGACAGGACAGTAACCTCCACCAGCCACTGCAGATGCTGCAGACCTGGATACCTTCACTACACATACCCCTGGATACTCCCCAGCACTCATGGAGAAGACAGAGGTTCAAGCAGCAACAGACACAGCCTGCACACTACACCACAGGTCTGTGCATGGAGGGCATATCCATCCCCCTGCACATGTCCTACACAGATCACGCATGCATACCAGTACTGCCTCTCTGAATACTGAAAGGCCTCATAAGGCCAGAAAGATCAAACTCTCTTCCTGAACCAAAGTAACTCACATGCCAGCTTTTGACATCTCCTTATCTAAGCTTCACTGGTCCCACATTGTTATCTCTTCTGCAGGGCTACACAGAGTTTAGCCCAGCTTCCCCCTGGGAAGAGACCCAAACCCAAGGAGCAGAGTTTGCTTCCCACTGTTGCTGTTGACCCCCCTGTGTTGTTGTTGGCCTTCCTTGGTCAGCGGTTGCTCAGCTCACCTGGACCCCTTCCTGGGTGTCTGCTTGGCCTGGGCTGCAGTGTTTTGCAAGGAGTATTTCTAACTGACTGCTTGGTCATGTCTCAGGAATTTCAGGGTTCCCATATTTACCTTTTGCAAGCAGTTCCTATATAGACCATCAATAGTAAATCAATACCTTCTTATCTCATGGTTAGGATATTACTAACATTTGTCCATAGTCAAAGTTTTTTCTTAAAGCCAAAGCACTTGAGTATCTTTTGCTCTTTTTGGTTACTTTTTTTGTGAGCCTTGAACCACATGCAGGTACTATCCTGATCCATACAAGCAAATAAAGCTGGAAGGAGGGATGGGTGTTTAAACACGGGGTTTGATGTCATGTTGGCAAATAAATTTAAAAAATAATGTAAAGCTGTTCATTTACAGGAGAGAAAACTGTTTCCTGTGAGGAATAGTGTCCTTATAAAAGGATTCAAGGTGAGGAAACAGTATTGTGCAATCAAACAGGGAAGACTTTGTCCTTTATTTTCTACCATAGAAATCTGCTCTTTATTCTCCCTGTACAATGGCTCCTCCAGAAAGTGGATAAGGACCATAAGAAAAGACCTGAAAGGTGAGTAGTAAAAGTAATGGATAAATATACATCTTTTGTGTGACATTTTGCAACTTTGCCTTTGTAAACTAAGCATGTTTGATGTGTTTAATTTTGTTCCTGTCTACCAGCAATGAAAGAAAAGCCATCTCATCAGTAGAAACTTTTTTTGGAGGGGATTTGTTTTGAGCCAGTTTGGCTATGAGAGGCTCTTGGATTAGGAGTCTTTGGAGGGATTCTTTTTGTCTGAGATGGCCAGTTACTTAAATAAACAGGTTTGGGGGTGGCTTTGATGCCTGTGAGGTTGTTCCACAGGCAGAGGATGGGTCTGAAGGGTGCAAGCCACGAACAGACCAGCAGAAGGCACTGGTCACCTGGGAGTGGAGATGGGCAGAGATGTGCTCTGAGAGCAAACCTGACCTATCAGTTTGATGGTCCATTTCCTCTGGAGCCACAGAGTAACCTGGTGTTTCCTGCAGACTGTTGCACCTCAAAGCACTTTGAAATATCACAGAGACAATACCAGTGTGCAATGTTAGCAGGGCTTTGCAGACTACTTGACTTGGTACATTACTCTGCAGCTTGAGACCTCCTGCTCCCAGTGCCTAAAAGAGAGACAGGGCTAACCAGTGGCTCTCGGGCGAGCAGCTGTGACACATGCCATCACAGTAAATTAATGGTGGCCACAGTTTTGACAGTTTAAGTCAAAACAGAACTGAACAATCAGAGCAAGTTTTTGTCTTGTGGCTGCAATGAATTCCCTGGTGGCTGCATGTGGCCACTGTTATTGTCTCTGAGAGCCTCTGCCCTAAGAGATGAGTTCTTTAACAAGTGAACAAATAACTCCATTAGAAATTAAAACAGTACATTCCTGAAAGGAGCTCGGGAGCCTCTTCTCCCATTAGCAGCAGTGAGAGTTGCCATGCTCTGCACATTGCCTAGCAAGAGCTATTCTCACTCCTTTCAAGCAGATGACTCTGCTGTAACCAATTGCTTCACAATGTCATTCCAGTTTGCCTCTTTTGGGTACCAGTTGCTGATATGTAGGAATGCACTGATTTTAGGTCAAGTTTCAGCCTAGGAAGAAAGAAAAAAACCAATTACACAAAACAAAATGGAAAGGGCAGGAGAGAGGAGTCCAGATTTGTTAGTTAATGACTGGACTTTTAGTTGAAAAGTAATTATAGAGTAATTCATTTGGTGGATGAGCTTGCTCTATCAAGGAGAAAGGAAGATCAGTCACTCTAGGATCTAAAACCAGCCAGGAAATCAAACTCAGGCAATTTGAGGATGACAGATTGTCCAATCTGAATTACATGAGGAATACAAATTTAGTAACTTTCCTCCAAGGTAGGAAAGAGAGAAAAGTATTTTTATTACATTTATTCAGTAGGCAGGGGAAGCTTCCTGTGAGGAAGAAAATGTCCTTTAAGTCTATGTCATGGTAGTGTGATACTGAAAACCAGAAGGGGTGAAGGAATTGTGAACAGCTGGTGAGTGGCAGCCTTGCGCCAAGAGAATTAAGTGTGGAGGAGGGGAAAAAACAATTAAAACAAACAACAAAAAAAACCCAACAAAAAACCCCAAAGCCAACCCAACAAGAAAGAACTGGAATCTTAACTTCAACAGTAAAGTAACAACACAAGCAGAAAACCAAAACAGAAGTGCTGGGAGACTACTGTCAAACACCAGCTTCCCATGGACTAAGAGCAACAGAAGCCATTGTGCTCTGTTGGGGATGGGAACCATAAAGAATAACAAGCTGGGCTGGGAACATAACTGTTGTCTGCTCTAACTCGCATTTCTCAACTAAACCCAACTCATTCTCTCTACTGAACATGAGGGATGCACCACAGAGGATGAGTCTGGCTGGGGAGATGATCTGTGAACACTCACCTTCCTTAAAATAAGAAAATCCCAACAGTTAGAACATGGTTAGTTCATCCAGGCTCTCAGGTGAGGAGTGAATAAGGGCCCCATGGGAGGGTAATGGGCATGTGGGACAGGGACCTGCAGCCAAACACCCAAAGCAGGCTGCTGGCTGGGGCCAGTGTTGGGGGAGAGCTTTGAGCTGGGGTGATTGCAGGTGGCAGCATGCCCTGCTCCTGGGCATGCAGCTGGCACAGAGCTCTGTTCCTGTGTTCCTGTCCTCACACTGCTGTGCTCCTGCCAGGAAGAAGAGCGTGGTTTATGTTCAGCCTCAGGTGAGGCACACTGACTTCCCTGGCAAGCTGCCCCCATGGCACACCATTCTGCAGTGTTCCTCCCTGCCTGCCTTCCCCTGGCATGACCATGTTTCAGAGGCTTGAGCATTCCTGTAACAGGGGCCAGGAGGAGCTGCTGCTCCCCTGCAGATGCCAGGGACCTGCCCGTGGCAGAGGTGAGCTCAGCATGTGCTGGAGGATGATGGCACAGCACAACGCTTGCTCCATGCATCCTCCCCTGGCCACCCTGGAAGTTGGGAGCAGTACTGCACAGTGATGCTTAAAAGCTTATAAGGAGACATTAAGCAGTCAGAGATTCTAACTGGGCAACAACAGTGACATGTATCATAGTGACAGATTTGAGAGGCAACACGGGAAGAGTTATTCACCATTTGTCACAATACAAATATTAACTGGCGTCACCTGAAATGATGTGATGGCAAGGTCAAAACAGGAAGTACGTCTTCCTGTAATGTGTCAATTATGAAACTTTGGATGGATTAGCAACAACAAAAGGACAAATATGTAGATAAGAATAGTCCATTAATGCAATTCAACACAAAGACATTGGTACAACCTCAACTTGAAAGTCCTTAAATCACAGATTGCCACTATTGTTCATGTACATACTACTGACCACTGTTGGAGGCTGGAAAGATCTTTACTGACTGCAGAAGTATAGTTTTGTTTCTTCTGGTTTTTATTTGTCCTCTGAAACTTGGCATACTCAGTGATTAAAATTAACCTGACTTTGAAACAAATACATCCAAATCACAGGTATCCAAAGCGCTGTGTTAACCTTCCTGCCATGGTTTTGACCCTCAGAATATTTAAACTTTTACAAAAGATTCTGCTCATGGACGAGCTCATGTTTTTCAGGGCATGATTGACAGGGGTCTATTGCAAAATACCTCCCATTAGGGGAAAAAAAAAGAAGAAAAGAAAACTACCTTAATGGTGAAGCAGGGGATGACAGCAGCAGACAAAAGGTCGATGCTTCTTTGTTCTTCAAATCTGAAGAAAATACACAGAACTCCATTGTATGACTTTTTCATGCACAACATTGTCTCCCTTGACCTCATGCACATCTGCAGCCTGAAGTCCTCTGTTATCTCTGGATAACAGCTGTTCCATCACTGATTATTCATCAGCTCCACTTTAGACTGCCTTAAGGTGCTGTGAAAAGCTCCCAGGTTGCTGAGTTTGCTAACACGAATTCAAGATAAAGCCTAAAATTGCTGAACAACAATAACAGATAAATATCAGCATTACTGAACATTTTGTTTGGTTATCTGTAACACATAGATCTATAGTTTAACGTATTGAAATTGCAAGGTCTCTTGAAAATTTCATAGAATCTCCTAATTCCCTCATCTAATTGGCTTTATACTTTTTATTTGGCTTTGGACAGCAAAATGTGAAGGCAAAGAACACATGCTGTCAGCACTGGAAAAACAAGCAAACCCTTCAGACAAATGATGTGCAGGAGCAGAATTTGCAGAACAATTCATTAGTGAGGATTTCCAGTTAAAAGAAGGTGACTGCAAAGATATGTGCAAAACCCAACTCCTTTGAATGCAAATACTCCTTGATCTTTATTTGGGGCAGAAGGAAGTAATTTCTCTTCTGCCTTCTCACACTTGCTATGGAGACCACAATTCAGTATGCACCTCCTCCCCAGATAATTCATCTTCTGCACTCTTCCACCACCACCTCCCCCAATCATTTTCCACCTCTCCCACTCCCCAGTTACCAATGCTCATACTCCCACATGGGTGCTAAATCCCATCAGTCTCTCTGTCCGAAGGATAAGGATGGAAGAGGATTTCTTTGATCTCCAAGTCTCTTTCATGGGTCATTTGAGAGGTGAGGATGGAAGAAGGTGAAGATTTCCAGTTTATCGGCAAGGTGTTGATGGCCACCAGATTGCTGGGAACATAATAGAGGACATTCCTGGAAAAAAAAAAGAACAAAAAAGAAAAAAGAGGATAAAAAAGGTGATTTTCAGCTCAGCACTAAGTTGTTAATGAGCTCCTGGTGTAAATTCATAGGGTGCAGGGGCTGTACCTAAGCAGGTGGCTCTGCAGTGACAAGCAGCCTCCAGTTACCTACTTAGGAGTAAGCTCCTGTGCATCTCCCATCCCTGACATACCTTCATGCTCAGTATGTGAATTTAGATTAGTGCGACAGAGCCCACAATGTGCTAGGCATGTTTCCAGAAACATGAGACCACTTACAGACTGTAAACCAGAGAAAATGGTTCCTGCAGGAGCCCCAGACGAGGTACAGGCTATTTCATAGAGTGTCCCTGAGTTCTGGTACCAGTGGCTTGTTTGCTTTGTGGTCATGTGTAAAACAATCTGCTCAGAAGTCACAACTCTTTGATCTCTCCAAATATGAGGGTGCTATGAAACAAGCAGAAATGTTGCAGGTAGCTGCAGTCTGCCTGTCGTAGCTATGAGTACTGTAGCTCAGGACAGGATGCCAACACCTAAGTCTACTGAAATGACACAGGGGGACACAGTTAAAGGTTTGCTCAACCTTTGTTCTAAATTTACCAGTTTGATTGCAAACCTAAATTTTCTTTATGCTCCCAACTTGCCTTTTATCTGTTCCAGTCCATCTACATCATATCTCTTGCAATTGTATCACACTCTCTTTGTCTGTATGCCAAGAATTTGCCAAGAACTTGAAAAATCCTCATTCCTAGTTGTTTACCTGTTTTGCACAGCATTTCTGCCTTCCTTCAGAAAGCAATTCTGCTATGGCTTCCTTCTGTTAGACAAAATTATGCAAATTGCATAGATTAAATTGCTGTATAATGGTTGATCAGCTTTTCCTTATTGTTTGCCATTTGTTACACAGGATTTGCGTGCATTTAAGAGTTTTATGTGTTTAATAGTTATTTAAGAGGCTTAGCATAGCTAATACCTTCAAGCAGTTCTGTCCCTGCAGACTACAGAGAAGTATAAGCTACCTCTGTCACCAGTGGGGTTGGTTAAGGTGTTTTAAAAAGTTTTGAAAGCCTGAGTGGCAAAGGAGCTGGGGAGAAGGTGCAGAGACTGCTGACGTTGTTGGGAGAGCATGCTGATGTTTGCCAAAATGATCCCTGTCCCTCTTCTTATAAAAACAGCTAGAAAGCAGACCCAGCTCCCACTGGTGGAATGGGCTCAGCAGGATGTAGGTCTCTAAATTCCACATTGTTCTATTACAGCCTGTTTCCACTCATGTACATGCAAAAGCTTGGAATGACTTTGGCATGAGCGTAGGCTCCTCTTCCGGCTCGAGGATGGTTATAAGCGAACACATAGGCATTTCCTCTCTGTTGCCAGATCCTGTTTTCATTAACGTGTTGCCAAAGCATTAATCATATCTCAAATCCCGTGTGCCCCTGAGCAGACTTTCCTTCCCAGCTGCCTCATCTCCATTCCTTGACAGAAAGACTTTCATCTCTCTCCTACTCCTTACACATCTTTTTCCAAGAGCTGCCGCCCCACCAGACCAAGCAGGCCAGGAACAATGGGCAGTTTGCTGCCATCAAGTTGGCTTTTCTGCTTCCTCGTTGGTTGTGTAGTGGAGGCCACTCCAGTGCACTCAGCAAAGCACACAGAATCCATGCAATACCTACAGCTTTTCTGTAAGCAATTAACTGAAGAAGTCAGGTTTGGTTTTCTTAAACAAATTAGCCTTTTAGTATTGAGTAATACACACCGTTGAGAAAACAGAGAGTAAAGTAAATACGCTCTTGAAAAGCAACCCTTCTCCCATGCAGCCCCAGAGAGTAGTACTCACACATTTGCCCACTGCAAACAGATGGGCCATTTTCTTGTGTCTCTATTAGGTAATAGGCTCAAGCTGTGAACAAATAAAGCAGAAAACACCCAATATGCCAATGTGTTAATTTTGTCTTCCTGTAGGTGTCCCTGTCGATTGCAAAAACGAGTCAGGCCCTACTTTTTCATTTCTTATTTTTTTGCTAGCAGAGAAAAAGACAAGTTGGAACCTTTTGCCTGGGCAAAATAAACTCTGACCATTTTTCACAGTAACAGATATATAAAAGGTGCTGATTAAGCCACATCTGAGAAACAACAAAATTAGGCCTAACAGCTTGGAATTCTGTTTTGATATGTATTACCTTTTTAGATAGCTGGATTCTCCTCTAAAGCATACATCTCTATACATGTCCCCTACCAACCCTAAGTTTTAATGATGTGCCCAGAACAACTCTCCCTAATGTGCATATGAATACACATAGTATATATAACTATTTATCATTTGTATGGCTTTTCTTGCATGTGGTACTTCATGTGCTTCACTGGTGTATAGCTGAGGACAGAATCTAGCTCAGGCTGCACAGGCCTTATAAACCAGTAACATGTGCAAGAAACATGTTCATCATTGCTTTTGTACACAAGACTGTTTCCATGATTGCATTGGAACTGACAGGAGGTTTCCACAGGGAACAAAACGGAAGGTAAAAACCTCTAAAGAAGTCTAGATACTGACTAAACCCAAAAATGATTCAGTATTATTCTTCCAAGGTACTCAGTCCAAATTCGTAGTTTTACTTATTTTGTTTAGAAAGTCGTTGTCCTTGCATGGCTGAATTCATCAGCCAGAGGAGAAGCAAGTGCTGAATGCCACAGGCGTTTGTGTACTTACCAGCAGAAACCCAACAGTTCTTAATGTACTCAGGCCTATACCCAAGAGATATAAAGGTGCTTTGCTTTAAAGTCTATCCTGATTAGAGTCACTCCTATGACTCTTAATTTGCCACTATCAAACTACCTCTACTATTGTTATAACCTTTCTTTCTTTCATGAAGGTCCTTCGAAAGCTTTTCACATACTTGTTAAATGCTCTTGGTCACAAAGCTTGCTCAAAATTCCCTTGATCATGTCATTGCTATGGTGTAAAATTGAATTACTTTTACAATGCATGCTGCACCCTGGCAAAGTGAAGCCTTTTCCCACAGTTAACAGAGGTTGAAAGCCTCAAAAAAAGAAGTAAATAAAGGACAAAAAAAAGTGAGTTTTCATTAAAAGAAGGAAAAAACTTTTTCCTTGATATGTGGGGAAGGCAAGCTCAAACAGCTCTCTAGTTAAGTGGTTAAGTGTTAGCCTGGCATGCTATCTCACTGTTTCAAAAGAGAAATGGATTGACTTGCTGAGGAGGCTTTAGTAATAGTGAAAAATAAGGCATTTGGAATTTGCCTGATTTTTTTGTTGGTAGTTATAGGTGTCTTGTCTCCCACAAAGAACCAAGAACACGGACAGTTTCTTTATTGCTGAAAATGGCTGTGGGATATTCTGGGTTTGCAGATCACAAAGTTAGTTCACATCTTATTTGTGTCCTTTTCATAGGCTTGGACATCAAATAAGTAAGGTTATCCACACCAAAACTAAGTATTAAGACTAGACAAACATATCCTCAGAGCATACTCCCTTTACCCCCCAAAAAAACCCTCCCATGCATCCCTTCTTGGCAAATAAGACAGGCTTTGTTAACCCTATTGTATAATCTAAATAAAGGACTTTGATTAGTCCTGCTTATTCCAGATTCTCATTGCACATTTGTAACACAGTACCATAACAAGGCTGCAGTGGCAATCCATTGTTCCATGCTAGAGACAGAAGCCCAAAACTCTCCTTGGGGGAGCTCATTGGTGCTACATCATCTACAGGGTATGAAATGCACACAGCGGAGCATGTGGACATGCCTAACATCTTTCTTGAGTTCAGCATGGTCCTGCAGTGACCCTATTGATCAACTATTTTACCTGGTGTCAAAATCTTGGGTTAATTTTCCTTCAGTTTCTGGTGCATGAACTGTTCCTTGCTATTATACTTGTCTGAAGCTCCTGCTTCCTTCAGCTTCAGGTCTTCATGTGTTTCACAGCACATTCAGTCCTTGAGCCAGTGAGCTGTGACCAGCAGGAGCTCATGGCCAGGGGTGCAGTAATCATTCCCAAGGTCCTAGCTGGAGAAGGTCTAGGTGCACCATTCTTATCTTTGATAACTCAGACCGACTCTCAGCTGCCCATAAAGTCCCAGTTTGGTTCAAGACAGTCCAGGGTGGTTTCAGTTCTGCCTATACTGTCAAAGGGGCTGTGCTGCCATGTCACAGGGTAATCATCTACTGGTACTTGTGCTTGCAGGTATATATTCTGCTAAAAGCATGCTTTCCTGGTGACAATTTGTGTCCTGCCTAGCAAAGTGATATCACTGTACTGTTATCATTAACGTTGTTTGCAGGGGAGCTGCTTCCACAGTGGTAGTGCTGCTCTGCCCTAGGGTGCAGGCAGAGATGTGACCTCTGTTGCTCAAAGCCCCCACTTAGCCAAGCAGCAAGATGAACAATGGGAGCAGCACCCTTTTGATTTGCATGGTTTTCATCTTTCTTTTGCTTCCCTTGGATTTTCTAAGGCAGGCTGTGAATGCTGAAGTGTCACCACTTGCACTTAAAGACTTTGCAGGTGATAGTGCGATGCTTGTTCACACCAATATGTGAGGAACCCCACAGCAGGAAGTCAGCTCTTTGAGACCTCTTTAGAAATGTGTGATAATCTTATAGTGCACCAACACTTTCTCCCTCCCCTCTCTCCCTGCCTCTAATCTCTCTTAAACAAGGCTATGTTAGTCTCTAGGTTTTGATGCTGCTGCTGACATAGCTCTTCTTTCTCTAAATTTGCTCTGTTTCACACCTCACTATCCCTTACCACTGCACTATTCAGCACTCTGGGGACAGGTTTATGCATTCAGTCTACACATAGCCTGCTGTGTTGCACCCTTCGTGATGCTTTTTTCCACATGCTTTGGAAAAGACACATTTGGTGATAGATATGCAGGTCTTTTCATATTCTCTTTCTCTTTTTCTTTTCTTGTTCCCTCTTGTGCCTTGCCTTTTCTAAAAGGATTCCTCCATATTTAAATTTTGCACTTATTTATCACATTCCTCCTGTTCTGTGTTCAGAGCCGGTCAGATTTTTAATTCATTTATTCTTTTTTCAACACAAACAGATTTTTTTTTAAACCAAGCACCCCAGTTCTGAACAGTTTTCCATGAGAGGAAAGCTCTAGGTTCAAGTACCTCTATGAAGTAAGTTAATGGTAATTTGAATGTTAATCTGCATCCACAGGAACACGCTTACCACCAAAATGATGCTTGTTCTATGTATGTTTCAATCACCAAGCCACTCAACAACCTTTGAAAGTTTGTTTTATCTTGATGTGCAATAAAGTTGAAGGATTTAAGAAGTTTCCTGGCCAGCTCTCTCTATACCAATGTAGGAGTTGAGTGTCTCTCAGAGGCTGACTAATTTACTCATGCAATCCTTCAAATAAGGCTGTAACACATAGTCTCAGGTTTAGAGTTTGGCAATAAAGACACAGAGGACAGATTAAACAATCTTCCCAAGGTCACAGTCAAAATATGAATGTGCTTGTCCACAAGACTCTTCTCAGGCCACCCTAATACTTTTTCTCCAAACTCCTCTTTTTCAGTTAAGTACCTAGCAATATTTAATTTATGCCATCACCTGATATCAGAGCCACTGAGACTTACTAAATCCTTAATTAAAGCTGTGTACAAACACTGATTCCCCACAGTGTGCATCTGGAGTAGTGGTTACTGTTTTGTCTCCTTTGCAGGTTGTGACATTGCAGGACATATGGGAAGGAAGACTTGACCAAGACTGTGCTGTGAATCATGAGGGAAAGTCCTGTCATTGTCCCTGTCCCTCCACATGCACAGACTGTAGAAGTCACCAGGTTCCCAGGCTGCTTTTCATTTGGTTTAAACTTTGATATTTTTCCGTACCTTATTAATCCTGATGAAGATCAGCATTTCCCTCTTCAGTGCAACTGAGGTGTGTTAAAACCCGCCAGGATTTACACACCACATTTGGGCCTCTCTTAAGAAGCTCAGCTGTAAAAATAATTCTCATCACTCATTACAAAGCTGACTGTGGTGTTAAACACAGCAGACATTTGGTGAAGTGCACTCCTGGACAAGACCAAGTAGTTGTTAAGCATGCTAAGAAACAGTTCTCATTCAGAGGCCACCAAAACGGTTTTTGAATGAGAACTCACTGGGTTTTCTTCATCCTTTCATCTTGTCAGGAAATCTCTGTGAACTTCCCTTCTCTCCATTTGCTTTCCTTCCCCTTTCTCTGCTGTCATTTACCAGCCAGGCTATTTTCTTCAAAGTACCCTCTAAATGTCACAACCACCAAACAACCACAGCAAATAATGGAAATGCCCTCGTAACCCTTCCCAAAGCACTTATATACCAACGCTGAATAATGATGTGACCTGCTGTCATTCCTGGGAGCATATTTCACAGTAGTGGTAGAGGAAAGAGAACGGTTTTAAGATTTTGTTCCCTTTTCTCTAGGTTCTCTTTTGATGTAAGACAGCTCTGCAAACACAATGTAGAAAAACCCTACAGCCCAAACCAGATGCCCGTCGGAGGGATTGTGCCAGCTGATACAGAAAGAGGAACATTCCCATTTCAAGTGCTGCTGCACATGCTTCACTGTGTCCCCTAAGAAAATTACTCAAAACCTCTCAGGGACCTCTAAAACAAATAAACCCTAACAGGGCTTGGGTACAGCAAAGATGAGCACATTTTTGAACACGGTGTTTCACCTGGGAGAGACAGTCCATAACACAGGATTTCAGGCAGAAATCCAACTATTACTTCAGTTTTTAAAACCCCGGAGTTTTTCAAAGAGCCAAGAGAACTGTTCTTTTGCTGGTTCTTTCTAATGTATCAAAAGACAATTGTTCCCACTAATAGGCATTTAACTATGTTAAAGTAAGTTGTAAATTAAGATACTCTATTTGATTAATCTCAGGAGTTCTGCATCATTTCATTCATTGTTGTTTGAAGTTCTCTCCTCCCTGACAACTTATTTCTATCTATTTCTTCGATCACTGATAAATACAAATTTCATGATACTTTGTATTCAAGATGTTCTTGAAGCGATATCCTCAAACCAACTCCTACTCAAGATTAGAAAAGAAATATTTAAGTCAGTGTTTAAGCTTTGAAGATGATCTTATTGCAGTCCCAACAAGACCTCTGGATCTAATCCCTCTGGATCTAATCTAGATCAGGGCTTTGGGCACTGCCCCCTGTCTCTTTTACAGAGACAGAACAATACTGAATGCATGGTCTTTCTCACAACAGCTTTCCCTCCTTCCCTTCAGGCCTTTCACTGTACCTAATTTGCCTTACCCTAAACAAGCAACACTGACCTTATCTTCAGTCACTAGAGAGACACTTCAAATGTAACCACTGGCTTAGAGGTCAGGAGTGAACAGAAGCATTCAGTTCAGCTCTCAGAGGTGTGGGTTTAGCAACACACTTATCTGTTCACACATAAACTCCTGAACTGCTGTGCATCTATGGAAAAGAAAACAGTGGTACTTGGTGGTGCAACCAAGCCAAAGACCAGGTGCTTCCCTGAACACGGCTGGTGTACACAAGGCAAGGAAATTCTAAAGATAAATCCCTTTCACAAATAAAGCTACCTATGTAATAAGGTAATGAGGAGAAAAATTGTGCCTGGCTCCCAGCTGTGAAACTTGAGGACTGACAGAACCTTCTTCCTGCCTGCAGACCCATTTCCAGGTCTGCACTGGAAACTCCGCCTGGACCAGCTATGGAACCCAGTAGGTAGAGAATATTCCTTCTCTTACCACTGTGATTTTGCCAGAAAAAGACCCTGTTTAGGTGTATCTAAATGAACAGGAGGATTCATTGCTAATTCTGCCCAGAAAATGAGCAGGTTCGATGCTGGACAGAGTATGTGATGGCAAGTAGCTGGAGGGCTTTCCAGCGTGGGCTCAGGGAATACCTTAGGATCCCCTCTGAAGCACAAACAAAGCCTTTTCCTTGTTGCTGTGCAGTCACCAGAGCTATCTGCCTCCATAGCACCACATGGCAGTATATTCCTCTGGTTAATTAGAAGCAGCATAAGCAGGAGACGTTTGCACAACCAGGAAGCACTCTCTGTGTCTTACACAACTACTAAGGAAACAAACTGGTCTTGTGGTTGATGCCAGAAATATGTTGCTGCAATACCCACACTACTTGTGTGCTGTAGCCCTTCATCTCTTGTTTGTCAAGTCTGCGGCAAGGACAATCTGGGCATCTGCCTCGTACAATAAGGCCCCCCTGTCAGTGCTTCTGAACCTTGATACAAATGGTCACTGATGATAGGAGATCCTTTGTCCTCAGTGTATATAAGCAAGCAAACAGTTAAAATTTTCAAACACTCAGCTCTGGCTTTTGCTGAAACAGTGGCAAAATGGTCAGTGGAAGGAGGCCCAAGCTCTTTGGCAGTGCTATCAGCCCTGGCTCCTCCATTTCTGTTGCAGCCTCTTTGGGGTGCACGGAGCTCTTCACTCAACCATTAGTATACTGAAGGTCATAATTTCCTAACCTGCCCTGTTGACTTCCCAGGGGGGATTTACAAGCTCACTCCTTCTGGTGACCTGATTTCCATGTGTATGAGATGAAGTGAGAGCATGGCCATTTCAAAGCCTCGGAAGTGGACCTCCAGCACTGGGATGCTGAAGGAGGGCAGGGGAATCAGCATGAGAATATTATCCTAACACCTTGGCAAGAATGGGAACCCTGACACAAATGTTTATTCAGAGGCAGAGGGATGGCCTAGCTGGGCAGCATTTTATTTTTCACTCCTAGGAGTGTGAAAAGAGGACACGTAAATAAATTTACAACCTGTGGTTCCCCTCCTGAGACCTGAAAGATGCAACAAAGTCATGGGAAACCAAAAGGCTTTTAAGATGAGGGATGGAATTTGCTGGCCACTGTGAGCTTAAACCTGCAGCTTGTCCTTCTGGCTGTGTTTGGACAAATTCAGACAAAAAGTTGATGTCAGGAGAAGTTGGATCAGAAAAGAGCAATGGGATTTTACCCAGGCTGTGGTTTTCAAAATCAGAGTCCTTCTTGTTTGTTGGTGGAAATGCTTAGCAGCCTGCTACGATATGGCTGCAGAGTTTTGCAAGGGGTGAGATACCTAACAGATCAGCAAATCTGGTCAAGTAATGGAAGTTACCGTTTGCCTAGCAAAAGCTGTGAGTACTTATCTGGTGCTCTTGAAAGAGCACATGGCATATTAATTAGTGTCAGACACTAATGAAAGGCTAGCCCACTGATTACTGCTGAACCAAAGCAAAGGCTGCTCCTGCTACCACTCAGTGTGTAGTGCAGGAGAATGTAGAGAAGGGTCTTGTGTTTGGGTCCAGCCTGACCTGGCCTCAGCCGTGCCCCAGGAGCTACCTACAGACCATCCCACGAGTATATTTGACATATGCAGAATGACAGCCAAATATAATCTGAACGAACTGCATCTAGACAGGCATATTTCAAACCCAGAAAGCCCATTAGGTTTTTCTGACCTGAACACTTGTGTATCCTTAGCATCCTCAGCCATGGAACTTCAGACCATTCCTCTGTATTGAGCAAGGTTTTCACTTAGGAAAGATGATAAATTGCTGTGCCCTGGTGGAGATTAAAAGCAGGTAAACAGGCAGCATGGCCTTGACCTGTTTCTCACACATATCACACAGGTGAACTCAACTCAGTTTCCAAAGTTTACCTACCTGTCAATGATAAGCGGTTTACATGAGTTTCCTGTTTTAACCACCAGCCTCTGCATACCTTGTGTTACAGCGTTATGCTTCTCTACTCCAGATCGATGAGTCCACCCCATGAGCATGCTTCTGACCAAAGCCAAGGACCAGCCAAGGAGGAACTGAAATGACAGGCCTAGCACAGCAGCTCGATCTTATTGCCCAACCTTTTAGGACGACTGAATGACAAGAACACATTCATTTGTACATCAGAAGATGGTGGCACATACTTCTAACTTGTGTTAATGTGACTAGGACTAACATGAGCATTCTTCTATGGAGAAATGTGTTGGCAACTGACAATATATAACTATGATTAGTTTTCAGAATAAAAGCAGCCCACTTTGTTAAGTCTCCAGGCACAAGTGTCTGCATTCAGATGTCACAGTAAATTATTTCCTAATCAATATAGTATATATTTTCACTTCATGAAGAAACCAGCTTGGTAAGTCAAAAGCCTCTGGGTAAGGCATTTGTGTCCCATAGATGGTGACACTTACAGTCTTTCTTATTCGGGAGAGAGTGATTTCCAGTGAACCGGCTGAGCTCTGGGGCTCTGCAACAAGTCCTCTCTCCCTCTCCTCCAGAATAAGACTGCAGGAAGACAATCTGGTTCCATCCTAACACTCTCTCTGAGCTGCCCATTTCTAATAGTCAAAGGAAAAGCAGCTCTTCCCAAGGGCAGATTCAGATCTCAGCTGAACTGACTAACCCTCAGCGAGGCACTGTCTTTCCTCTTTCTTGAGCAGAAGTGAAGGAACAATGGGGCTGGCTGGCGTAACACCTCAGGTAACCAAACCACCAAAAATCAGACTTCTAGCTCATGTCACCACTTGAGGCTCACTTTACAGTCAGAGATAAAACGGGCACCTGCAGGAGACAATTTTCCCACCTATTCTAGGAGGGGCTCAACTACCCTCTGAAAATACCTGTTGTGTCCTGACTGTCAAGAGAAGGAAGACAGACTATCAGTCTGGATCTGGGGCAGCCCAGTTTTCAGACAGCTAATGCTGGGTGAGGACCCTTAGGCATCTCAGGTTAGATGCCTCCAGTTAGTTGATGGGAATCTGGGCCAAATACCTTTGTCAGCCTCAGAGAGGAGTTTCACATTTTCAGCATTGCAACCCTTTTAAAAAAATAGGAAGAAAAAATAAAACAGCAGAAATGATTAGATCATATTGCAAGCTCTTTGTTGGACATTTATATGTTAAAATTGAACCATCATCAGCTATGTGATAGCAAAACAAGAGCAGTCAGAAAAAGCTGCAATGATTTTAGTCAAAGGACTAAACCTTCCAGCCTGGACTAAGGTCTTGCATACATGCTGGTCACTCTGGCTAGTGCTATACTCACCAGCATCTTGGAAGATCAGACGATAAGCTTGCACATCCACATGGAATTTTCCACAACAGCCACGGGCAAAACTTATTTCAGTGATGCAACCTCAAACGTCCAACCAAGGCATTTCAGTTCCTGTATTACTGAAGACAGAGCACAGCTGGATAACTGCTTTTGGGGGCAGTAAAACTGCATGGAAAATTCAGGCTGTAGATTTGAAATACTCAAATAATTACTATTAGAAGCCTCAAGACCTTCTGAGTTCCATTCCTGACTAGCAAGAATCATGTACAAATAACCAGTAGTGAACCTGAGAAGCTTTATGCATTCTTCCCAGCATTATAAAGAAGCATTTCTGATTTCTTTATAAATTATGACAAGCTCAGCCCATATCTGAAGATAATGTCACAACCTGAAGGGGTAGTCTGATCTGATGCAGCAAATCCCACTTTGTTTTGATTTCAGGCTCTTTTTTTTCCACCACCAATAGTTAATGTTTGATATGCAGGGCACTTGGATAATTATCACTGCATCTGTTTTCTCTATTACAGACTGCATTTTTAGCCATCTAATCACTTACAATTGGATGGAGGATTCTCAGAGTGTGTTTACCAAAGAAGTGTATTAAGAGGCATCTGTTTCATTTAGTCTGGAATGAAAAAAAGTAAAAATGGAATACTTACCCTGGAGCAATGCTGAAATTACGTTACATGCTAAAGTCCAGGCTACTGCTCTATTAAATCAATTTTTAATGCCTCCTTGTTAAATCTACCAACCTTTCCTGCACTAGACATGTCCAGATTTCATGAGCATCCTTGCCAATGCTAAGAAGCAATTGATGCTAACCAGGAATAGAATGCAGCAAAATTCAATTCCCAGAGCAAAACCAGCTTGTATTTTGCACTCTTATAATGAGTAAACTCTAATTAAGTGTACTAAGCAAAGCCCTGGCTTGCAGAAGCTCTGCACAAACTGCAAAAGTTCTGAAGGCAAGAGATATTTTATTTGACAGTTTCTGCTAAGGAAAATAAAAATAAATACTTATGTGGAACATTCACATAACATTCACATAACCCCTTGCTCATTTCAGAGTCTGTGGTTTGCAGATCACTGCAGACAAACTCAGATTGCATTACTTGGCTAGGCAATTCCCACATATCTGTCTCGAGGTCTTGTTCTTTGAAGATGGAGGAAGTTTCAAGTATTAAAACCATCTTTGAAATCTTTATGAGACAGAGTGACAAGGTACTTTGTGCTTGTAGGGAGGTGGAAAACAAATGATCTGTAATTTTTCCCAGATTTTCTTACGCAACTTACGCTACTAGTAAAACACCCTGGTATATGGAGATACAATCCCCTCACCTACCTATCCCCCTCCCACCCCTCATCTTTCCCTCTCAGTTCCTGGCAGAGCAGCTGGTAGTGAAGGACCTTGGGCTGCAGAGCAGAGACATCCATTATTTGAGGGATGACACTTCACAGGTTTGGGACATGTCTCAGCCATGACATGCACTCTCCCATTTAGCCTGTTTGTAGAGGTGTAGGTGTCCCTAGAGCCAAACCCTGAAGGATCAGGTGGACAAAGTTTAAAACATCTCTTCCACTAGAGACACTCAGCCCTTACGTACCTGCATATGTCATGTTGCTCTTCTTCAGTACTGTGATGAACAACTTCTTTCCATAGCTGCCTCCCAGAAGCAAACTATCAAACAGGTTTCTGATTGCTAAGATTTAATATCCAACCCGGAGGTGGCTTTGCATAGGTTTTGTATTTTCATCAAAGCTCTAGGATGCATTGTGACTTCCAACAGGACCTGGAAATGACTGACTGACCGATTATCCATCTATCTATCTATCTATCTATCTATCTATCATCTATCTATCTATCTATCTACCTATCTATCTATCAGTCCAGAGCTACCGGTAATAACTGGTGTTAATAAAACACTGCATAATATTTGAATATATAGAAAGCCCAAGTGCATGAGATGCGATTTAAATAAAAACACATGTTTCAAAGTCATACAAATGACCATCAAAGCTTGATTTCTTGTTATTCTCTCAGCTGGCTGCTGTCAGGTGAAGAACTGAGCAATTCCATTTTTTAATGCCATGTAAATTATACTTCTGTGTTGTGATACATCAATTAAGTTCTTTGAATAAATTAATCAGAAAATTCTGTAAGGATGCTTCTTTGCTTTCTAAAAGGAAAAAATAATAAACCCAAACACAAACCCAGGCTTTGTGTTTATCTGGTGGTTTGTTTTCCTCTGGAGTTAATTCATGGGTTGAAATCTCCATGCATATATATTCACACATGTAAATAAGGACTGAAAAGCTTCACATTCTCTGTGAAAGGGCTCAAAACACTTCTCATAATTTAACTTAATAGATGTTAGAAACATGCCAACTAAATAAAGTGCCTTACACACATTTAGATGAAGCATCACTTTTGCAGCTGACTGACTACTGCTCCATTATTTCTACTAATTACATATTTATCTGCCTTAAGGAGCAGTTTTACTATTGATTCAACTAGAAACAGCTTGCACAAAGCCAAAGATAAAGCAGCATTATGAAGTCAGACTTTTACATGCAAATACAGGACCCAGTTAGCAGGGTCTAAAGCAGCAGAGTCATGTAACTTCACGAAGAGCTGTACCACCTCATCACACAAACAAAATTGTTTCATCTCAGGTTTTAACATGAAAGTAGACAAGTTGGATAAATCAGATGTGCTTATGAACATGTCCTCTGCTTACTGTAAAGACATCAGTGATACAGAAATGAATGAGTCAGACTCACAAATGCTGAGCATCATCAAAGCTCTCATCATGGCATGAAGAGCTTGGGTCCTTTGCAAGGGAGTAACACTGTGTTTTGAACAGAACCTGATTTCTCAAAACCTAATAGACTCTTCTCTGTGCTTTAGTACACACAGACTGAGCTGAGGTCAAACCTTAGTTATGTCTAAGTTTTGCTGTAGTGTGACCTATGTTAAAACATTCTAAAAGCTAACACCCTTCTCACCTAAACCTTGACTGCTGCATCAAACTCCAAACCTGATTTTTAATTTAAACCCTACATTTTGTTTATTTAAATTAAATGATAATTTTTAATGCTTACAGTTTCTCAAGAGTGGCTCTGGCTATCAGAGGAAATGAGTGCAACCTGTTGCACTGAACTATGAGATGCTGCTTTTGCTCAGCTATCTCCAGGTATAATGTGATTTCATTAACCAATAAATGGCACATCCTGTCCCCTCTATCCACCAAACAACCCCACAAAACAAAACAAGAAAGCTGAAAACTGGAAGCATCATCAAATGCCATGGATCAAAATCTCATCTGGCATAAACCAAAACACTGATGCTGAAAGTCTATGGAGTTGCACTGATTTATACAAACAATAAGCTTAGATGCTGAACTGCTGCAATGGCATGCCCATTCTCAAAACTGAAGACCCATAAAGGAACATAACAGCCAGGTCAGGCAGTAAAAGGCAAGTTCTTGCTGGTGATAAGAGAGTGGGAGGCTGCCTTATAGGCTGGTTTCTTTCTTTCTTTCTTCCTCCCTCCTGTCCTTCCTTTCTTTCTCTCTTCCTTATTAATTTATGTATTTAGAGATTTTGACATGTAGCATATGAAAGGTAGGCATGTGATTACTCTATACAAAGGCAAAAAAAGATATGTATTTTATGGAGGTGCTGAAAGAGTATACATGCATGCACGAGTAAATGTTATGTATTTTCAAGGGAACACAGGAGTGTTTCTTTTGGAATAATGAACAGAACAGTAGTTGATGGGGGATGACAGAAAAGTCTCCCCACCCCCTTGCAAAACCAAGCATCGTCTGTACTCATTCTGTCAAATAATAAGCATTAATGCTTTTAAACAATGTGTGCTTGAAGAAAAAGGACGGATGGATTGAGGGAGGGGAGGTTTGTAAATATTGCCCACAAATCATTCAGCACTTCTTTCACAGTGCAGTATTAAAGACAGACTAAATTAGCAGTCCACTTCCCCCGCTCTCCTTCCCACTCAAGTCATGTCTGTTTACCCTCTGTAATGACAAAATGTAGACAACTGTCTGCTAGGACTGTGGTGACATTGGCACACACATACCAGACAAGCAGAATGTTGTGGGAAACAGAGATTGAAGCATCTTGATATACGAGAAACAATTATCATGGGAATTGTTGTTTCTCAATGCAACAGCTATAATAAATAGTTGCCATATGCTAAGCACAGATGCCTCCTTGAAAAGCAGCCCTGTGATGGCACAGCCCATGTTCTGTAGAGTCTGGGGCTTTGATGAAATTATTGGCTTTTGCAAGCAGAACTGCTGCCCCAAGGAAAGGTATCTCAGGCCACTGAAGAGCTCAGAGGGAAAAAAAGGCTCTGTAACAGCTTTGCATTTTGCTGGTGGGTTTTGCAGGGGAATCTGAAGCTGATCACTTCACTCAGGTGAGAGAATCTGAGATGCCTCTTGGTAGCATGGACTTCACCTCTGCTTGGTTCTCAAAAAACAGATAAATAGAGAGGCACAGAAAACCTTTTTGGGAAGTACTGGTTGCCTGCATTACGCATGTATCAGAACTGCAAGAGGATTTGGTGCACTGCAGGGGCCTCAGGCTTTGTTTGATTTCAGGAGTTTGAGTGGAACACTTCATATATGTGCACACGCACACATATGCATGCATCTTCATCAGTATATCACAAGATTGCTCTGTCGATCTAGATAGGAAAATGATTTTTGTAGCAGTGTAAGATAAAGAAGCAAGGGGAAGGTTCTTCCACTTATTCAGTAACACATCACAGGAGGCTCGTGCTGTTCAACACAGAAAGCAAAACAAAAAAAAACCTAACAGGTCAAAATAAACCAGGCAGACTGACTCACACAGCATCCTGCTGAGGCTGGCAGGACCACTCTCGGTTTTGCATATGTTTAGATTCCAAGTTCTTTAGAACCCTACCTTCCTTGCATTCACAAAACCCTACAGGCACATCTCCAGCCTTTCCTTAAGGCAAGTGCTACATTGTCAAAGTGCCTAACAAGGCAGCAAGAGCCCAAACCCTAGACCATTAAATGCACCTAATTTACCAGATTGCAGTGAAAGTTAGATGGGTAGGTTCTTTGAGAGCAGGGGGAGTAAAAAAATCAATTTTCATCTGTATCATTAGGCATCAAAAGCTTCTTAAAAAATGCCTGCTTCTGTATTCATGAAGGCTTTGCAGTACTCAGCAGTCTCAGCCTTGCACTACGCTACAAGCAACTATTAAAAATTTCTACTTCTTCACTTGTACTAAAATGGGACCACGATCTCAATCTGTGCATCCAGGTGTTATTGTAACAGAAACATCTATTTAACACTCGGGTCTTCACTGCAAGCATGCATGAGAACTGACACTCCAACAGGCTCTGCTAAGTGAGAAAACTGGATGAAAATCTAAACTGCCAACCATCTCCCTCTGTGTGTGTCACTTTAAGAACATGGCAGGGCATATATTTGGAAAGCCAGCTGTAAGCCCCTTAGATAGGCTTTGGAAAAAGCCAACCCATCATGCACAGCAGATGCTGGCTTCATAAATGTCACAGAAGGCAATGATGTAACCTGCTGTACCGTTTGGCTGACATAATTTATGTGTGCTATCATACGCAATGCTAATAGTTTTAAACATAATTCCTTTAAAAGTGCTAACTGAATCAATAAACCTGTTACAGAGATCTTGGCTGGCTTTTGATTTCTGATATGATTAACATATGACAGCGATTAACAGCTAGAAAAGATTTCCAATAACTTTTCAAACTCTTCATTCATACAGTCCCTTTTAATCAGAAACTTTCTTTTATCTGAATTCAGTTGCGTGCTTTGTTAGAAACTGTAACATCAACAATACCAGGAACTTCCTTATTATTATCCTATTTATGCCAAGGATTCTGATTGCTACCCCCCACTCCCATCCCAAATTTAAAGGAAAATGGAAAACTGTTAAGGAAAATTAAACCCTGCCGAGTGGTTGCTATGCATTTTGAATAGCCCTTTTGTGCATGTATTATACATACATACATACTACATGAACCCTTTATTGGCTAAATTTGTATCTCGTGTATGTTTATTAAACAGCCAAAAGAAAAAAAGCCACTGTTAAGAGGCTGCCTGTTTTCAGCTCTTGCTGCATTTGCAGCAACACTTCCAAGATAGCTGAACAAAGGACAAATGCTCAAGTGTTAAAGAATCCTTTTTTAGCATGTGGGACTTTACAGCTTCACACTTGGAGTTCTCAGAAGTGCTCCTGTTTCCAGGATCTTTGGGGGATCTCACTGAAACCTTTGAAACTGTCTTTAAATGTAACTCTTTGGTCATTAGAAAATAAAACAGGAGTTTTCTGACCAGCCTTACTATTAATATATTAAAGATACTGTACGACATTGACAATATCAATAGACAAGCTATTTTAACTCTGAATTCCACAGTGCCGTTTTACCCAAGGGAAATATAGACTCAGACCCCACTGCTGTACCTGGCTGCTGATAGAGCAGCCTTTCCAGTGTCTCAGAGCTGAAGAGAGGGAATGAAATTCAATACTGGCACTACAGCCTACTTTAGTTTAGACCTACGATTGGAGGCCATTTGCAGTCCTTAAACTTCTCCTCACAATATTTGTACTGAAGTCAACGGAAACACCATCAGGAGTAAGGACCCCTTTGAATTCAGTCTGTAGGTAACACCATGCAAAACTAACTCATTTCAGCAACGAGTTGGTGTAGCACAAGAAAGCAATTTAGCCTAACAACAATTTAGGTCAATACATACAGGGAAGAGCTGAAACCTCATGAGGAAGACACAGAAGTGAAGTCCAGTTACTCTGAACTGGAATTCAGCTTCAATGCGCAAGTTGGCATTTGGCAGAGGTGAAAAGTACCAGGAAACATACAATAAGAAGAAAGAGTCAGAACCCTGGGTTTACAGTGTTTTTGAAGGAGAAGTTCAGGCACATCAAACAGTATCCATGATGGACCTGAGCTGTGTTCACAGAAGGCAGAAAGCTTTCCTCCTCTTTTAGTACCTGCTCATTAAAGGAGGGTAATTTCCTTCTGCATCCTCTGGATGAGAAGGCTTGTTCTGGAGATATTTGCAAGTGAAAAATCTGACACTTGGGTGAAGGGAAGGGTTAGAAAACCAGTAGCTGATGAAGTTAATGACAAGAATAGGCTCCTGAATGTTAAATTATGGTGTGTTTAAAAGGAGAGACACACAGAATGGATCAAACTGAGCAGAATGCGTTCATCTGTTGAGTTGCACATTTTACCAACCCCTTCTACCAGGAACACTGCCCTAACCTCCCCATATAGTTCCTGCCAGATGAACACACTGCTGAACTACCAATACACCACTACTGAAGAGCCCTGTTAAGGTGGCTGTTTCTGACTCTCCTTTTCTTCCATCTCTTCTGGCCTAGTGGGAAGCATGGCTCAGGCTGCTGGGCCAGCAGCTATTTTTAGCTCTGCTTTCTGACACGTCTAATTCTGGACAGTCTCTTAAGCTTGTGTCTGCAGTGTTGAGAGTTCCTATAGAGGGATCTTCACCTAATCTCTGCCGGCATAGTCTTAAGTGCCCTGTTTTCCCTTTTGCTCTTGCTCGGGCTTTGTACTTTTTGGTTTGCACACTGACATTTGCTTACTGAGACTCTGGAGGTAACTTCAAGTATCTCCTCTCCAGGGAGAAATTCCTCCTATTTTCCTCAGCTCTGCTTTGCCTAGACTGAGTAGTTGCCTTGGCTAAGCACCTTAATTGTCCTGCTCAAAGACAGATATGCTATCTGTGTTTGACTTCCATTTTCCAAGGCATAGGAAAGAAAAAAAAAAAAGGCAAGAATAACTAATGGTTTCAACACACATTGCATCTTTTAAGTAGGACACAACCTCACATTTGGAGAGCTATGTCCATGTTCATTGTACCTCACTACATTTTCAAAGGAGATAAGCCGTTAGGAAAAGCGACCTTCACATCAGATTCCTAAATGCACACATCGGCAGATAAGAAAGTGCCCAAAGCATCAGGATTCACAACTGCAATGAACTCACTAGGAGATGATGGAATGTTACTGCATGGAGACAAGAGTCTGACGTTCAACACACATTTTAAGCTAAGTTTACTGAAAAAAGAAGGTTGATTCAATAATTTTCTGCACACTTGCCTCTCTTCATACATACTCAGCCTTCTTAATGGCCTTTGAGTTAACTAGCCAGTTTCTACCAAGTTCAATGGAGGTTGAAAGGACACTCCAAGACATTAACTTCCTGCAAGTTGCATGAAAATGGACACCTGGGCTGAGGAAGGTGTTTCTGCTTATCCCCTTATTGAAGACAAGTCTTTGGCAGAAGCTAAACCTAACTGGGTGTAAGGAATCATATGGGAAACATTATGATGTCTCAGTCATGGTGAAAATCCTCTGCTAGAGCCAACATGTTATTAAACACCAGAATATACAAACACAAAGCAGAAATCCTGCAGAGGTCACACTCCCCTTGTTCCTCAACTTTTGCCATTTTTAACAAGTTTTCCTAGGCAGATGGTTTTCAGGTTTCCCTGTCTCGGTCATTATGGGCCATTTAAAGCATACAAATCAGAGAAAAAAATACAAAGCATTATAAAGGCAGTCAACTTAACTTATTAATCAGATTACTTTGTCTGTTACCACTTGAACGTTTGTCTGCTCCTTCCTTTTACCATCTAAATACAGAATATCAAAGAAAGGTGAGTGGGAGAACTGCACTAGCAGTGTTCTTCATGGGCAATTGCTTTCTGAGGGTAATATTGATTTCATTTATGGCACTATCACATACTGCTGGCTAGGACTGCTGGGGGCATTTGCAGCCACGTGAAATTTAGCCAAATATATTGTTTTGCTACGGATGAGATGCTTCCCAGGAACATATCCATTTCAACAATTTTCTGGTCCAGATCCATCTAGTCACTTCTTATTACAGAGAGTGGAGAATGAACTAAAAGGTTTGAGTTTTCAAGGCTATATATGTGAAAATCCAGTAACAAGGGAGTTGTCCATCTGGTTCTGAAGGGAAACCAGAAAAATAATAGTAATATCAGAATTTATGCGAGTTTAATAACACAAAGCAATGAAAGAAAGCAATCTGTTCTGAGAGGAACCCATATTTGCATTATTTTGCTGTTGGATCTTACAGAGTTGAATTCTGCTAAAATTTCACACCCCCTGCTTCATAAAAGAAAGTCAGGGATACTTTAAAGAATATCTATATTCCTCCTCTTGTTACTGTTTAAGTGCTCACTGGGGTGGAAATACAGCACTTTTAATCAATGATTATGTGGAGTTAAGTGGTATCATTTGAAGGGCCAAAGTCTGAGTTAGGATGGATTTATCTGCATGCATCGTCAGACTTCTCATTATCTCTATGGTTTGTCTGTTGTTACAGAACTTATCTATGTGGTTTAGCAGTTTGATGACAAATTACTACTGTCAATCAGGTTAGCTTTCCCAAGATGGTCACCAAATAAATGAGAACTGAATGCCACAATATCAGTTTTCACTAAACACATGCTCATTCTGCTAATGTATTGTATAACAATGGTGAGCTTTGCTGCTGCCTCCAATAGGTGCATCTTTTATTGCAGATTTAAAATATTAGTGTCACATCAATGAAAGTAAGCAGTGAAGAGAGGAGGAGTGAACATCTTTGAAACAACACAGAAAATGCACATTCTTCCCACAATTTTGGAAGACCAAGTTCTAACATAAAGCCACATCAGAACATACATTTGCAAATACTCTTCTGAAAGCTGCCTAAATCTGCAATCAGGTTCTGTTTCAGGATATTACCAAAAGCCTGAACAAAACTGAAACATCACAAATTCAGGATTATGAGAAGTATGAATAACCATGGCCAAACATAGATCTTTTAGGGATGTCATTGGGTCAAAGGAGTAAGGTGACAATGGCTGAGTTAGTTAGTTAGTAACTTCTAGGAAAACAAAGAAACAGAATCCAAGGAATACAAGCATGTCTTCCAGCAGAAAAAAACCCAAAACCTAAAAAAAAAAAAATCCAACTCTTCAATTCCCCCCCACAATTACTTGAAAATGCAAAGAACTAATAATTGCCTGTAAAATGTAATACACCATGTGCTGATGCACAAGTAAGGAGTATTACAAAGAAAGTCAGAAACCAGGAGCCTTGCCATTTATTCAATAGAGAAAGTGCGGCTGCAAGAGTTGATTAATCACTGGTGGTGTCGTTGTTTGTACTTTAAAGTAAAGGCAGCCAAAATAACAGCACTGAATACCAGATGGACAGTCTAAATTCTGAATATTTTGCAGGAAAATAACCTTTGCATATCAAGCGATCTCTTAATTTGTCATAAATTGTCTTTGTTAATCCAGATACAATAGCAACTTTTACCTCAAAGCAAGAGTGTTTCTATCAAAAAAAGAGAAAAAACATAAACCAATAAATAGTATTTCAACTGAGAAACAAAACCTTTGGAGCCTGAAAGACCAGGTTTGAAGGAGACACTAGGTACGTATCAGCCAGGGTGACAAAGGGAAAACAGATCACGTATCCAGACAACTTGTTGATGGATATGCTTGCCAAAGATAATTTAGTGCTGAACACAGAGCTGAAAGCAACCAAGTAAAAAAATCAATAGGCATCCAAGCGGTGCTGTGTAGAGCAGTTTTGCAGAGGACAACAGACATCAAAGTATGCAGTGAGAGTGAGCTGTGGCCTTTTCAGTGCTCAGAACTGAATTAAGTCAAATGCACATGGCTTCTTCATACAATGCTAACAGGATAGAGGGAAGACTTAAGCCCATCAGCAAGAACAGAGCAACGGATAAACCTCTTTGACTAAGACTTAGTTTATTGAGTCAGATGGGGGAAAAAACCGATCCACCAAAGCCCCCCTGAAACCATCACTATCCCATCTGTCTGTGTTATTAACAAAGACTTGTCCAAAGGCTGAGTGGTGTTAACAAGGCATCTCTGCTCATTTGAACCATACGAAGGTGCAGAAAGTCATAAAGTTAATACATTGTTAAACATTTACCAGACAATAACAACAAAAGGTAGTGAGAAATCCAAGAGGATCCACTACCAGCATTTATTTCAAGGACACAACTGCAGGACGTGAAATACAAATAAAAGACAAATTTTTCTCTTGTCCCATCAGCCAGCCAAACCTAATCAAATTTGTACTTAAAAGACAGCGGGAAGGAGGTGTAAATCACAAAGGTAAAGCACATCACATCTCTATTCAACTGTGATCTTCTCTTTCTTCCTAGCAAGAGACAGCCACCAAAAACCAGACTTCTCCAAGTACCATTGAAGAAGGAAGATGTGTGTTATACTGCATGCTCTAACAATGGGTGAAATCCAGCCGTAATATAGATCTTGGCTAATGCATGAGAAAGTCAGAAAACAGGCACAAAATATCACTCACTGACAGTAATATAATAGCATGGTCCCTCTGGACTGACACAGGCAGAGTACTGATTGGCCTGCATGTCTTTTTGGGATGCAATGCTGTTAGTGTTTTTTTCAGACAAAGGAAAACTGGGAGCCTTAGAACTCATGCAAAGAAAATGCCATTATCAATATAACTTTTCAGTGTTTGGACAACCCTGGGAGCTTTCATCAGGCTTCTTTCAGAAATTACAAGAATTCACATGCCATCTGTTTGTCCCTAAAAGTGCAACAACTGATGCCATTATCAACCCTTCTCTGCCAAAAGGGATGAAATTGACTCCAGCCAGCTTCCCCCATGCAAAGACTGCTTATTCCAGCATGAACTGCATGCAAACTATTAAGCAGGAATTTGGAGATGATTCCTGCAATGTAAACCCACTCTGCTGGATTCAACAAGTTATGGCTGGACAACTGATGCCAAAGTGAATTTGGACATCCAGTGGATGCCTGAATCATCACCACCCAAAACTGTCTTGAAGCTTATGAATTACAGATGTATAATATCCATTCCTGCCAAATTGATGAATGCTTATGCATTAGTAATGGATTTAAATGCACAAAGATGTGTAAGTTCCAAGCCATACCAGCTACATCACTGATGGTGAAGAGTTTGCAAGATCACTTCGGTGAAGATTTGGCATTAAATAGGAAAATAGACTTCAATCGAGAAAATAAGATAGTGCTAACACACAAAAAAATGTGGTCCTGCACTGCTCATCATTGGTGATACTACAGCCAGCCACCGACACAAGGGAATATGAATCCAGCTATATTCCTCACTTTCCTCCCCAACTCCAGCTGAATCTGCTCCAGTTTACCAACAGGGTAGGAAATGCATGGTGAAAGGAAGAGAATAATACAAGGGTGAGAACAAGCACCCAGAAGCAAAGTGTGGAACTGCTGCTTTTATCAACACTGACAACTTCTGCCAGCTTAAAGTACTTGTCTGACTGGAACCCTGGAATCTTCCAAATAGCATCTCATTTCAGCTTATATATCACCACTCCATTATCCCATCATCACTGCCTGAAGTTGGTCAAAACACTGCAAGGGAAGAGATTTTTGAGAAGGAGAGTTTCTTGTTCAAAAACTAAACTCAAGCCTCTTTTTCTTGTGTAAAAAGAGACTGGATATCTGAAGACTATTCCTGTGCACTTAGATTCAGTGTGATCCTCACCCCAAAATTGCCCTTGACAAGCACTACTTCCCAATTAGCAAGCACCAAAAGTCTAGATCACAGAACATCCTACTGAGAAGATGACTGAAAAGACTCTTCAGTCTGGAAAACCCAGAGTAAACTTTGAAAAGCCAGAACAGAATAAACTGATCACACACAGAGACCAGCCCAGCTGACTTGCTTAGTTTCAGCACTCCTCTCCACAGAAGTGATAGCCATTACCCATTCCCCTCTTTTCCTGCCACACACAGTTAGTTGTCCAGGTCTGATAGTGTGCAAAACCTGTGCAGGTCTCTTCCTTCCAATGGGAAAAACAAGAGGTCTTCATGCAGCTCTACATCACTCATTTCTGCTCACCAACAGTGTCAGCAGCAAGTGCAAGGTTGAAAGCTTTCGGGCAGGATTTTGAAATTAAAGTTTTTTTTGTCCATTACACCCCATCCCCAGGATGCTTTGATTTCTACACTGCTATGAAAAAACTCCCTTCATTTTTCTTATCCTTTCAGTTTATTCCTTTTGGCTCAAATTCTTAGCTTCAAATCACTTGTCATTAAAGTCAATTGACTTTAGTCATTAAAATACTTTAAATACATTACACTAAATATTTTATTTTAAAAACTTACCATAATCTGCCATATTTTATCATGATTTAATGTGCCTTTTAATATTGCATTTTAATGCAATTGAATATAAAAAGCATAAAGAAACTGACTTGACTGAAATGAGAATTTCAGGCTTACTGAAATAAAAATATTCAATCAATCTGAAGGAATAAAAAGTGGCATATCTCTTCTATGACCAGCATAAATACTTTTTCCATTCTGGTACAGAAAATAAGCATCCATAATATTCACCTCCTATGTACTTCCCACCTCTACAGACACTGAGTGTGGAGCAGTGGCAGGTACCCCAGGCTTGTGTTTGCCCACTCAGTGCTGCTGCTGCTCCTCTGGGCAAAGCACGCAGCCTGAAATGCTCTCCCTGAGCTGCAGCTCATGAGGAATAATTCTACTTAAACTATTTTTGTGAAATTGATTGCTGTGCCAGAACTTTTACATTCAGAGCCAGTCCTCTGGGATCCGCACACTTGCTTCACCTGAATCCAAAGTTTCTTTGAGATCATGGCTTTTTTACATGTGAAACAAACTCAGGCTGATGCAAATAATGATGTTAACCTTCACAGTGTTCAGGTGTCGAAAAAGGACTCATTTCAATCTAGTGACTCAAACTACCTTTGATGTACAAAGCTTCCTACCCCAGGTAGCCTATAAGACTGCCTGAGCTCTGAGAGCCATTCCCTTTCCTTCACACCCCTCTCCAGGCACTCACATCAATGCTGAAAATAATACCAGAAACAACAAGAAATTCCTGCTCAAGGGAGGGATGGTGCATCTGGGAGGGAGGCAGGTAACGCAGTTCCCTCCTTCTCCCCAGCAGATCCTCCCCTCAACGGGAGCACACACGGAAGGTTTTATGGAAGTGACATATGTCTAATTGGCTGAAAGGTAATATTCAAAGGCCTGCCGCTCCTCTCTGAGCTCAGGGACTGCAGCTGGCAGAGTGTTAAATCAGTTAACAGTTGGGCCCATTTACTGCGCTGCACCACTGCTGCTGCTGCTGCTGTTACCGGGGCTGCTGCCCAGTTTGGCTCATTGAGCTCCACAGTCAATGGAGAAGGCATCTCTATTGTGCACCTCAAAGCATGCTCACAGCCCCTGAAAGAGAAACAGGCCCCAAACTACTGGGGCAGATCGTATGACAGGATTACTTGCTTGTTGTTCCTCTTTCTTTCTTTTTTTCTTCTTTAAAGGACTTCTATTGGACTACAGGAAGGAATTACGTGAGGGGGAGACCATATTACATAGTGACAGCTGGAAAACCGGGGATTGCAGACTAGTAACAGAGCTGGGTTCCTTCTGTGCCGGCTGGACACCTACCTAAGGCATCTTTTAATTAATTTGTGCAGAGGGTGATCTCCAGAACCCAGGCAGTGCAGAGCAAATCCTTACACAACTGATGCTAGCGGCAGCCTGCCCCCCGCGCTGCGGCCAGGACAGGGTTTTTCACAAAGCACACACAACAGCCCTGATTTGCAAACTTTAGAGCACAGCAGAGCAAGCAGCCATTTATTGATCTTACAAGTGATCCAGATTCAGGAAATGTGTTAAAGCTGTGATGAAACAGAGCTCCAAATGCCTAACACTCCAGCCACAGCAGATACCATGTTGTTGGCTGGTAAAAATCAGTGTTTCTCTAACACTGCCAATAGACATCATCCCACTGAGGAACTTCCCCAGCAGCCCAACAGGTCTTCAGTAACTAGTTCTGATACCCCTGCCTAAGCAAAACAGGCAATTCATATCCACCCTTCTATTTTTTACAAGCTGGGGCTATGTGTACCCATCTCAGAAGCCTGTATATGTGTTTGCAATGAAACACCTACCACCTACCGTTTGCCTTCCAGTGCTGTAGACAGGCACAGCAGCAGGGACCTCCATCACTACTTAAGATGAGGACAGTAACCATTACATAGCTACCCATGAACAAAGGCATCACTATCTGGAATTTCAACATGACCCATAGTTGCTACGCTCCCCTGGAAATGCACAGACATTACAAACTTCTGGTAAAGCATATGCATGTGCCTCATCTCATCTTCTTAGTAGCATCTCAAAGCTTTGAAACTCTTGCGTTTACCACTCCCACTGTTCAAATGCCACTTAATAAAACCACACGACATGGTAATCTATCTTCTCAGCCACATGCAGAAATCAGCGCCACCATTTCATCTAAGAACTGTACAAAACGTGCAGTCCTGTCCTGTGTAAAAATAGCTCTCTCAGTTGGGAACTGCAAATCCTGCTGGAGGCTGGGCAGATGGTGGCTCACGCTACCAGTTTTCCTTCATGTTTTTTGATTGAGGGAAAAGCAAGTTGTCAAATCTTAAAGCAAAGTGTTGAATTCTGCATTGTTTTGATTCAAAATACATAGTAGTCCAGGCCTGTAAAGAGAGCAAAACCCCCAAGCTCTATGACATGCTTGGAGGGGAGAAAAGATTGGCCCACTTTTCTACATACTAGCACATTTGCACCATCCTGGCAACAAACAAGGACACCAAAGTGGTTTTAAAGGCAGACTGGCACCAGACGAGTTGCTACAAGAAAGGGTATAAATTTAGAGTGCTCAGGCCCCGTTGTTGTAATTGTGATAAACTACAGATAAATGCTTTTATCATAACCACAATAAAGGCAAGGTAAGAGACCTGACTTGCCACTCAACAAAAGCACAGCACACTACCTCACACGTGCCATGGAAAAGGCCCAGCACTCAGGCACACGCCACAAAACAGATGAGGCAATGCAAATCCCCACCCTTCTGGCCTCGTGGTTAATTTGCTCATGCACTCATCCCCAGGGTGAATAAAACCAGCCTCTTGCGCCAGAACATCCCGAAATACCAACATATGCTGAAGTTGTATGTATGTTATTATTAACACCTAGTTTTATGTCAGTATGCGTCATATCTCATCCAGCTCTACCACACACGTCATCCAGTATCTGAGCAGACAGGATTATTGTACTATTCAGTCATTTAATTAAAACAATAATTGATCCCTTTTTCTGAAGAGATTACAACTTAGCCTTATGAAAAGGTGGTATAGATATCAGACAGGATTCATTTAACACTATCAAGCATCCTAAAGGCTGCCACTGTTTACCCTACCTATTGTGGTTGGTTTCACCAACAAAGTTCATTTATCAGATGCTGCTTTATTCCTTTCACATGTAACACGGGAAGAACTACAGGACACTGTCTCCTCAGCCCTCACGTCTGGTGTGCAGCTCCTGTTGGCACCATGGCTGCGCTGGGGCTCTTGGTGTGTAACGAAGGGCAATATGGTCTAGTGATCTCAGCAGGCAAGGGCTGGGAGGTGGGCATACCGCTCTTCTTGTGCCAGCTCTCACACTTTGCTTCTCCCTCTTTAAAATGGGAATACCACCTGCCAGCCCCACAGGCTTGTCATGAAGATTGATTAATGTTTGTGGACATTTTCAAGAGAGCAGAGAGCTCACCAGACAGAGCTGCAAAAGGGCTGCATGCAAGCAAACAGTTTTATTAGCACTGCTAGATCTTAGCATCACCTTCACCCCACAAACGGAGGCCTGCACCGTATAGGACGAGTTACATTTGGATTCAGTTATGCCTGAAAGATTTGTGTCTGTCAGGCACAGCTACAACACACAGCAATTACAGAATAAGTGACTATTAACCAAGGGAGAAGTTGCCCATCTCTTGCCTTTTGCTTAGCTCCAAAAATCTCTCTGTAGCCTCATGCATCTTCAGGGCTATCGGTGTTTCTGCATGATGCCAGTCACAGTCTCATCACACAAACTTTCTAACCCCCAGCAGATGCACTCCCTCGACCCTGGGGTCCCATCAGAAAACATGCCTGCCACTGTGAGCCTGTGCTGCCAGCCGTGTATCACAGGCATGCTAACTCTGCAGCAGCCTTTTACATTGCCCTAAAACTTGTATCTTGAATTTTGCTCCCCCTGCGAGAGAGGGAAAAGGCAGGGCTGGGGTAACCCATGCGACATCGGGGCTGCCATTCCAGAGCACAGATAAAAGTGAAACCTGAGCGGAAAATATTTGCGGTGCCACTGGCAATCAAGGGCTGGGTTGTCCCAGCAACGGGAACACTTCATCAGCTCAGCTAACAGATGGTCAGTGAGCAACAGGCAGCATATGTTCCAATAAGCACTGACATCAGCACAGATGGAGGGTGGGCAGGAGGCTGGCCCTGAAACATAACCTGACATTTCCTTCTCATTTGGTGCTGCATTGTTATAACTCACACAGGAAGATTAGCAGGGAAAAGTGAATAGCATTAGGGAATCTGCTCAGGAACTGATTACTAACACTTCACTGCAGTTTTAGATTTTTACTTAACCAGAGTGCAACATTGTTAACAACATTCAGGGGCAGAAAAGGAAAATGCAGTAGGTTTTAACGATGGGGCTTTATTTTCATCACAGGCAGGTTTTCCCAAGAACACTAATTAACAGATTGCCACCTTCTAGGACTCTACATCTCCAGTTCCACTGATTTCTACAGCTTTTTCTTTTACTCCTTCCAGCCCTCCCCCAGCAGAATGCACCCAAATACCCCACAGGATTAAATAAAGCCCTACAACACATTGTCACAAAGGGTATAACTTTCCTCAGCCCACAAATAAATTTTAATGGTTGCTACAAAAGACAGAAAGACAGCCACAGAAGGAAAAAAAAAGAGAAAATCAAGCATATATCCCTGCTGATAAGCATTCAATAAAAACAAGGAATCAAAGGAGACTATAGTCCTTGAAAATCAACAACAGATTGATCTGGGACACGTAGAATCAGTATGCAAACAGGTTACAGACAAGTTGTATATTTATAGACTTGCATTGAGGATAATGGAAAAGCACGCGGGATGGCTCCAAAATGCCTCTTTGTGACAGACAGCGAGATGTTGAGTAGATGCATCCAAACGATGTAAGCATACAGCTGTATCACAGCCAAACATTAAAGAAATGCAACATGTGCAGCAACAACCTTCTGTTACCTCGTGAGATACCTTTAGAAGTCTTTTGCTCCGCTAACGCGTGGGAAAGTTTAGCAGGCACCTCCCTTCAATGCTAATGGGACTTATATGTACATCCATCTCTCGTGGCAGCAGAACAGACCCTCCAGCGAAGCCAGTCTACAGTCCTGGGGGACTGCCAAGCTGTTTTGGGAATGGCAAACCCTTCCATCTCTGTTCCCTGTGCCTTTCTTTGGAGAGCGTGAATTTGATCAGAGATTTGCAGTGTGGATAATCCCCTGTGCACCCCCCTATTTATTCAGAGAGTCTTTTCTCTGAAGCTTTACCCCAGATACTATGCAGTCCCATAGCCCATTGACATGAGGCTCTCCTGCCATTCTTCAAACTATAATCTTTCTGAGAGGGGAAAGTCATCAACTGTCTTTTAGCAAAAAACAGCACAGGGAGTCAATTGCCAGTTTTGGACACTTTTGTGGATACATGTCCACAGAAGTTGAAGTTAACTGATGTTACTGTCATTTGTCCTGAAAATTTATTTTTGGACACTTTTGTGGATGTTTGACTAAAATAGTCAAAGCAGATTCCAGTTTTGCACACCTTGCTATCTGGCCTCAGCATTACAGAGTTATTAGGGGTAATAATGCACACATTTAGTGTCCACCCACTATAGCAATCGGTGCCCAAAGGAGCTAAGCTTCATAGAGACCTCTAAAGATGGCAGGCTGTGCTCAAGCAGATGACAATGAGCATCACAAGATACCATTATGTCTTGACCAAGGTCACAGAGTTACTAAATGACAGGCCTAGGAAGGTGCAGGGGAATTAATCAGGTTTCCTAACTCTGTCCCATACCCTACCCATTAGACAGAACCCTCTTACAAAGGACCAAATTAGATACTCATCAACTGAGAAAATGCATTCAATGAGAACTCCCTAACTAATGATGTATGTCAATGAGCAGATAGACAATCACACTCAAACTGCAGATTTCTGCCTGCATCAAAGCGTCCAAGGCATGCACTCTTGTTAACTTTTACAGACAAGCACTGTAACTCCAGCAAAGCCAGTTGAGATCACCTTCAACCTGAAAAGACCAAGTATCTGAACCATTTTTGATTAATTTCCAGCACCAAAAATGCCCAGCTGCTGAGAGGTCCCCAATTTATGCTCTGGGCTGCTTTATGCCCTCAATGACTTTTAGTGTATCAAATAGACAATCTGCAAGTTTGGGACTGTGCTTCTGGAGGCCTACCTCTTTCAATTATGTTTGGGGGACACTCTTAAAGTCATAGTGGATGTTTGTTCCTTTCCTTCAGCACATTTAAGCAAAGCTTATACATACTTACTAGTTTGGTGCAGCCTCATTGTCCTGATTACACTAAAGACTTTGTATTTCAATCACCATTCAGTTCTTCAGCAAATCTTCACCGAGGTTCAGGCAGCACAGATCTGTTATGATCAACAGTCTTCTTATGTGGAAGTTGAAGGTGGTGAAAGATACACAAAGTTAAAATGAAAAAAAATCAAAGCACGTGCTTTAATTGTGGCAATAACGCTGGCTGGTCATAGAACAACATACAGCCAGAATTTGCCAGTTAAGGACATTTGGAATTACATTAAACAAATCTAGCCTTTCAGGATCCAAAATGTCTGGTTTTGCATAATGTGCTATTCATCAGAAAAAATATATTCTGTATCTCTATTTGCACTACATATGTTCCAAAATAGGAGGGAAGCAGGGCACTGGGATTAGTTATCCAACAAGGAAGGTACTAAGTGTGCTGTTTCTCCGTGTGTGTATATATAAGACAGAACCTGGACAGAGGCAATTTCTCTAATAAAACCAGCAGTCTCAGGCTGTTAGCATTGTCTAGATCTCCACAAGATTCCTGCCTCCATGTATATCCATTAAAGAATCAACCTGGCCAAAGTACCTGAGCACTCCCTTCCAGTGATTGCCTTAGTTCTTTGGAGTATTATGGATAAGGGCTTGGAGAGGTAGCTAATCTGAGCAAGGAACAGAATGAGATAGCTTCTACCTCTTCTTTATTCTCCAACTTCCTCATCCTCAGAAATACCTCATTCATGTTTAGTGAAATAAAGTTTATGCTCTTTCCTGTTTGCTGCCTTCATTCCAACTCACTGCAGTCTTCATTCATAATGTAAGGCACCTGCTTGTCAAATGCTAATCTGTACTGCTGATGACACTAAACTGGGTGGTGAGATGGACATGTCATAAAAGAGAGACATCTTACAGAAAGACTTGGACACTCTAGAAGAGTGGGCTTGAAAGAACAGTATGAAGTTTAGCAAAGTCCTGCACCTGGGACAACATAACCCAGATACACAGTGCAGGCCAGGATCTGTGTGGCTGGGACACAGCCTTGCTGAAAGGGAGTTGAGGGTCCTTGTGAACAGCAAACTGGAGTCAGTAGTACGCCACTGAAGCAGCAAAGGCTAATTTGATGCTGGGATGCATTGGCAGGTGCATTACTAGCAGAAACAGAGACAAGATCATCCCACTTGTCAGGACACACCTCGAGTTCTGTGTCCAGTTCTGGTCCCCATAATGCAAGAAAGACAGTGACAGATTGGAGAGAGTCCGAAGGAGGCCATGAAGATCATCAAAGTGCTGGAGAACAGGACAGGCTGAAGGAGTTAGCTCTTTTTTCCCTGAAGAAGAGAAGGATCAGGGGGAACCTCATCACAATATTCCAGTACTTAAAGTGCAGCTATAAAGAGGATGAAAGTTCTCTTACTTACAGAGAGAACAATCATTCACTGGAACAAACTCCCCAGGGACATGGTAGTGTCTCATCACTGGAGGTTTCCAAGATGTGACTGGAGAGGGTGCTAGAAAATCTCATCTGGACTTTTCCGTGAAAGACTGGGCCAGGTTATCTTTTGAGGCCCTTTCCAACCTGGGTTGTTCTGTGATTCTGTATTTCCCACTGCTTAAAAGAATGTTTTTGGAAAGAGAGGCTGGGTTCCTCCTGATGTGGAACAAGTCCTACCATTAAAGGGAAGCTCCTGTGTCCCCTTACCTGTTCCCAGCTACCAGTTTAGCCCCTCCTTTGTCCTGATGCTAGCTTTCATGCATCCACAGCAAGAAGATTGAGTAACTGATCAAAACCTAGTACTTATTTATAGTTTCTTGAGCAGGTTAGCTTTCAGTCCAGCCAACTCCTTGACTTTTTAAACAAGGCATGAGCAAAGCAAGTCTGGACAGCAGTTTTCAATTTGCTATAAAGCAGTCCAGTGGAAATTTTCGGGACAAATGACAGTAACATCAGTTAACTTCAACTTCTGTGGACATGTATCCACAAAAGTGTCCAAAAATAAAATGGCAGACACTGGGCAATGTGGGTATTATTTTGAATTTTAGCCATCAAATCTGCAAAATGCTAGCACAGGCAGGACGTACAGCAGATGCTGTATACAAGTAAAACCTCTCACAGGGTGGAGAAACAAAACCAGGACATAAAAAGTCTGGGGGCTTCCTGAACATTTCCCTTTGGGACATGGAGAGCAGGGGCCATAAAATACAGAAGAATCCTTACTGAGAGCAGATCCTGAAGCCTACGAAAGAGCACCGCAAATGGTGTAGTCACTTTGCCTAATGTCCCCATCAATATGAGTGCTTCAGTGATATGTTAAAGCACTACAAATAGAGAGACCTCAGCAAAATTTGCTCGGAGGAAGGAGAAACAGAGCAGTTCTAACGAGGCTCATGTAATGCTAGGAGGATATTTGTGCAGAGACTGGCAGCGTTTTACAAGCAATTGCAGGTGCCTGATCTTAATGCTAGCAACCCTTCCTTTTTGTCTGTACTGTAGCCAGGACTTGTGAGCGTGAGAGAGATTGAATGCTTTGTAATGAAGGTATATTGTAACATTTCTCTCCAGGTGGCACTTTGTTAACAACAATTAGATCCTGATTGATCTTTGAAGGGCTAATTCTTATGTGGTTTGCAAGGGTCCTACAAGGAGCAAGTGTTGAGTGGGGGCACTTTAAAAGTATTAGTGAGGAAAAAAAGAAGAATAGTGCCATAAGAAATTTGCAATACAATGCCCAAGCCTCCTTTGCACCCCATAGTAATTTGTTCTTATTCCTGTTATTATCCCCTCGGGCACTAATGGTCACTTTATTAATTAGTTGAAAATTGCATTCTAGGTCAAATGGCAGCTTTTTTCCCTCCCATTGTTGCAAATTGCTAGTGGTATGGCCCAGTAAATGGCAGTGTTACTGCAAAATGGGAAAGATCCTTTGCTTTTCAAGATAAAGCCCATGGACCAGCTGCACTTTCCATGACATTTCTAAGCAGAGCATTTCCCCAGGCCTGCTTTTAAGCAGTTAGAAATTAAACAGAACTCACTGTCATTGTTCAGATTTCTAATCATAGGCTGTTACTGTATTTGCTCTCACTCTCCTCACCCTCCCCCCTCCCCCCCCCGTTTTAATTCCAACCGAGCCTGTTTTCTAAGGTGCATCTCTGCAGTGCTTAGACCCATTTTTCAGGAAAGCAGGCAGCATGTTTAGGTGCCTTCGTTTCTGGTGCTCTAATGGAAATACTTCAGAGACAGCTGCTTTAGCAGTAGAGGACAGATGCTTAGCAATTTCTGAGAAATAAGGTCCCGTCCGTGACATCTGAAGATCGAGACCCAAAAATCACAAACTGCACTTGAAAATGCTTGCTGGCTACTGAATGTAGAAATAGAGCAAACCACAGACTCAGAAAACAAAATGGGAAATTACAGATTTTGTGAAAGTTTTTTGTAACAAAAACTCCTACTGAGGACAATAGATGTTTAGCCTTTAAACCAGAGGATCAGCCCACCAGAAGTGAACATCAAAGCAGTCTATTTTCCATTAACTATTTTCTGCAGCCTGCTGTGCTGGATGCAATCTGTCATGCGAGTTTGTAGTCCAGCAGTCAGGAAAGCTACCAGAAGTCAGAAGGCCTGGGCTAATTTCCCAGCACTGTCAGTCTAACACTTTTAAAAGGGTGCAGTTAATCTGAAGTCAATTCCACAAGCCACCTAAGACAAAACATAGCCCTTCATTTCCATTATTTTTTTTTCCCCAAGCAATTCTCATATCCTCTTAATATTCTGTAAAGTTACCTTTAAACTGATTTATCTCCTTTCTGGTGGGCCCAATTTTAAATCAACAGAATTCAGGGGAAAAAAACTTTCCCTCTGGCCCTCCAGAGACTTAACTGAAGTCATGCAAAGAGGGAAGAAATTGTTTGTTTAAGAGAAAAATGCTACAGCGTCTCTTGCAGAAACTTCACACACACTACCCTCACATACCTAGAAGTACAACTATTTTGAGATTGAAACTATTCCTTCGTGAAGGATATATCATATCCAGCACATAGAAAAGCAAATGCATTGCATCCTCCAGCAGCCTGAAAACTCATCCTCTCAAAATCCGAATGCTGCGGGCTGGCACCAGCTGTAGCCCCTAGTGAGCATTACAGAGGGCAGTTAACAATCCCCTGAAGCACTGCACTCCTGGAGCACACGCAACAGAAAAGAAGACCCCTCATCCTCCAATCCTAATTCCTAAACCAACATCAGCCTTGCTAGGTTGGGCTCCCTCTATGGACATATGGAAGGTTTATCAGGGAGAGGGATGGTGGATTGATTAAGCAATAACATGTGAGTGTAAACAAATGTACAGCTACAAATTCGGGATTTCTTTCCTGCTCCCAACAAGTGATTGTTAGGACACACAAACTGGCTCTTAACAGCACTTAGCATTTTTCTCTTTGATGCTAGTTTTTAACTTGCTTAGACCAAACATTTCTTACAGCACTATTTGTTGCCAGGACTTCATGTAGTAATCAGTAATGCAAAGAAGTAAAAGAATTCTCTCTTCAAAATAAAAGGAGGATGAATTTACATGTTAATAATTACTTCTTTTTCTTGGCCACTTAAGGAAATCATTGAAAATGTAACCTTATGCAAAGCATAAACCACAGTCACTGTATAGACTTGCAGAGGTGTCACACAGTTGCAAAATAAGCCCAGATATGCAGATAGTCAATAAAAAAAATATAACTGCATTAAGCGTATAGCAACTATGATGGAAGCACAGTAAGCCCTAGTTTTCTGAATTGTTTTTAAAACCTGGAACTTTTAGCCTAGATGCACTGTCCACCTTTGTAATGCTCTGGGCTGCGGTGCTTCAACTGTGTAGCTGCAAGCCCTCTTCTGCTTGACAATGCAATGTCACCAGTGGATTTTTTTTTAACTCCTCCTGTTCACTCCTTTGCGGAGTCTCCCCTCTGCACAAGGAATGTAGAGTAGAAATTAAATCACACCTACAGAAGGAAGGCTTTATTTAAGAGAGAAATGTTGCAATTTGCACAAAGATGGTTAAGATTCAGAGTCAGCCCTGTATCCATATTTAAATGTGGTGATCTTTCATATGTGTATTATATAACAAGAGGCCTGGCTTTATTACTGGAATGTCTCAAACCTGGGTGAACTTCACTCAAACTGAAAACCCTCCAGCAGAATACAGATCAGAAGAACCAGAAGATCTGATGGGCAATTAAACCAGAGGGTGAAGATGAGTATCAGAAGGCAGCACATCACAGAGTTACATCCTTTTAGATGAGCTGCATCATCATCACAAATGAAAATTAAAGTAGTCTCAGAAAGTAAATACAGAGCTTACTGGGTCTCTGCTATTAACTAACAAACAAACAAACAAATCCTTGACTAAAATAGGTGGATCTGACAAACCTAACTCCTGAATGGTAACCTTGACTTAAATTTTCCAAATGCCAGAAACAATATACAAATATCACTTTCCTTAAAAAAATATTTCTTTCACTGAAGAATGACTTCCTGAGTTATCTACAGCATATTTAGAAATCATATCTGAGATCAGAACAGCTCTTTACCATAGTCTTGCTCTTCAATTAGAGTCCAAAGGACAGCTGCATACTTTGCTGCCTAATTTTTAAGACAGGGGCCATAATTCTCTATTAAAAACCCTTCACTTTCAAGCATTTTCAGAGGGCTTATATCCAGAATTGGTTTCTGTGCCTAGTATTTCTTGTGCTTTAGTGTGAGGTGTCCCTGCCCACCGCAGGGGGGGGTGGAGCTACATGATCTTAAGGTCCTTTCCAACCCTAACTATTCTATAATAGATTAATCTAGTTCCAACTCCCCTGCCATGGGCAGGGACACCCCACACTAAACCATATCACCCAAGGCTTCATCCAACCTGGTCTTGAACACTGCCAGGGATGGAGCATTCACTACCTCCCTGGGCAACCCATTCCAGTACCTCACCACCCTAGCAGTAAAGAATTTCTTCCTTATATCCAGTATAAACCTCTGCTGTTTAAGTTTCAACCTGTTACCCCTTGTCCTATCACTACAGTCCCTAATGAATAGTCCCTCCCCAGCATCCCTGTAGGCCCCCTTCAGATACTGGAAGGCTGCTATGATACATCTGAAACATCAACATATTTCATATTGAAATTCATGCCTAGATTAAATATATTAGCATTGAATATAACCCTTCATCCATGTAACCACTACTAGTAATAGGTCATTCAATACCAAACATCAGTCCTTAATTTTGTAATAAGATTAAATAACACATTTAAGCTGGTGAGTACTCAGACAGAATATCCTGTCAGCTGCCTCTCTGTCTTTTACAGATAACCAACTCACCACATGTTGTCTCAACTACAGAGCCCTAAGAGGACTACATACTTTCAGCTGAAAAATCCTAGCCAAGACACTAATTACACTTAACACCTTACGTCCTACCTAGGACTTTAAAAGCACTAGAAGACAGCAGAGCTCTAGGAGTATCACTTGCAAGAACATATTCTTTAGCAAATGAGCTTCCATGTTCAGAGCCAGCTTCACACTTGTGGTGTGTAACATTAAAATACAGGGTATTAACATTAAAATATAGTGTATTATAATATTAAAATACACTGTATTAAAATACAGTGTGTTTTTCTGAGCTCTGTTCTCAGTAGCTTCAGTAGCTTGATTATGGCTGAGAAAGGTCCGGATGTCAGCTGTGAGATCTAGGAAATCAACGAATGCAAGGTCCTAATTGCACAGAGATACACAAAGGCACTGTGCTGGTTGTAGCTGTTTTCAGTTTTTCAAGCATGTTTCCAGCAGCAAGTAATCCCATGGACCGTATCTATTGTTTTAACACTGTCCAATTACTGTGGTAGTTCCAGCTAAAATTTCTTACCACCTTGCTCTCAGGGCCTTATAACCCACTATCATGGAGCACGAAGGGTGAGCTGCTCCACAAAGGAAGGCAAGCCAACATCTGAATGGCAACACAAGTAGGGCATCACTTTCCTTGTGAGGGCCCAGTCCCACGGTACCTGAACAAGAGGAGAACAGGTCTGATGATGGTAACCAGGTTCACACAAGAGTCCCATGATCTCTGGACAGGTCTATGGAGATGACGGATATCCCAAGTCAAACCAAGAAGTCAAATCATGAAGGCAAGGTGCCAGGCTGGACACAGCCATATCTGCAAAGCAGATTAGGCAGGGACCTGGGCTTAAATGGAACACTTGAGCCAGGGGCAGAGGTCTCCCATAAGACTTTTTACAGATCTCTGACACAGGTCTTTCCCATACACCAGCTGAATCCAGGGTCACCTAGCTGCAGGCAGCTAAACCCCATGGGAGGTGGAAGGAGAGCCTGGTAGAGCATTCAGGGTGCAGACAGCCATGTGGCTGTCGGGCACCTCTGCACCAGAGACACCAGGAAACACTGAAGCTTGTATACTCACCATCACTGAGCCCTGTTCTGAACAACCTCAGCAAGTCTGAATGACCTACATACAGAAGCATGGCGAAGAATTATTTGCAGAGCTTTGGCACCACTGTTCCCCTCCACCTCAGCATAGTACTTGCTAAGCTACCAAAGCAATTATAACTGTTGTTTCCTGTTATACAAAACAAGCATAATCTGTATGTTTTGATACTTACAGTGTGATAGCGTCATAAGATTAACTCAGTGTTTCAGTGTTTTCTGCAACTCAGACTCAGATTCCCAGCCTGATAGTGTCACAAATGAGCAAATGTAAGATGAAGGGTACCTACTAAATAAAAAGAGGAAAGTTGATAAATGTCTTTCTGTGAGTCACTCTCTTGCAATGACCATGTCACAGTTTCTGTTGAGTCACAGCTGACAAAGTTATTGATGGTACTGAATGTTCTCTGAATCCCATTCCAGAAATAAAGCTATTAAATAAGTCTACAATTTTAGTGAATGTTTGATGAAAGGCAGCTACCCAGTGCATTGGATATAGAAGACAGTAAGCAGTATAGCCAAACAAGAAGAAAGTTTTTCTTCACAAATGGAGGTTCCTTCACTTCAAATCCACATACCCATGCAAAGTAACTTTGTAGTCCACATATTAAGGAAACCCTATTAGAATGGAATCTTTAAGGTCACATTCTTGTATATAATTTCCTTCTACAGTCCATAAGCTTTATGGTACTTTGATGAATTTAAGGTTCATGGAGACAGGAACGTAGCACCTCTGTTATGGCTTCATGCTTCTGCTTTCACTTTATGATTCCTGGTGGGAAAAAAAACCTTTGGCATGGAAATAATAATAAGGAGCTTCTGCTTATGGTCTAACATTAGAAAGAAAAAAAAACTTCACAGAGAAGCTAACAATTCTTCAGTAGTCAGGGTAATTATTACCAACAATTCATAACATACCACAACTAGCACAGCAAAACTCCCACTCCAACAGTATTTAACTTTGTTTATTGAGGCCAACCAAAATCTTTTCTCATATAAAAGCCTGAAGGGGAAATTACCAACAAATTCTGGCACACAATTACATTCTTTTCAAATACACTATTATACATCATGAGATTCCTGAAACTAAAGAACTTTCCACAAAACTCAGATCACATTATTCTAAGAGATTTTAAGGGGGAAAAAAAGAAAAAGAAAAAAGCGGTAGTACAATTAACCTTTATGCTATTTGAGGCTGAAAGTGCCCAGTCTTTGATAAAACGGGTTCTTCTAAAGTGTTTACAATCATGTCACAGTTAAAAAATGTTACTGTTCTACCATGTAGCTTTCTTTCTTAGTTCCTCAGTCTCCGAGAATGAGTAAAGGCTACCTAAAAGACTCCAGAAAGTTATAAAATCAGTTTCTACATACAAAACTGCTATAGCTTTACTGTCCTATTATTTTTGGGCCTTTCAGAGCTGAGTCAAGTGGATAGTCCTCTTCTGGAATACCTAGAATTCTCCTCCATATGCAGTGAGTCATTTATGAAATATTTAAGGTTTATTCCAGTCCTTACATCTGTCTTTAGCCTCAAAGTCTAAGTGTCTTAAGACACACTAAGACTTAGACTAAGCCTCTGGCCAGCATAACTTCGGAGGAAATTCTAAATCAATAGAAAAAGGCAGCAGGAATGTCCCTTTCACTACAAGATCCCTGGAATGCAAATCAGACACTGTGCTGTATAAAAATGGTGTCTGTTCAAACTGCTAATAGGATAGCATAAAGGTTTAACAGAAGAGGCATAATAGTATTCACAACAGAACCAAATGAATGGATTAAAATTTTGCAGTCTTCTTTAATACCTAGGACTGCCCTCTATTTTTTACATGTAATTTTTTGATGACTATTTTTCATAAGCGTGTCAACCAGGTTTTTGCAAAGTGCTCCTAACAATACTTCGTGGAACTTAAACTACGTAACAATTGTTTCACAAGATTCCATAATTTACTTCTCTAAGCTACAGGCTAGAAGCAAAAAGTATAAAAATAAAATGGAACTGAAAATAAGGCATGATAAACTTCTGATTGCACTCTCTCACTACCAGTTTTGAAACACCGATGAAGTTTTAATGATTTTCAGCATACAGCATTTTATAACGCATCTTGCTCTCTTAGCCATTTTCATTCACTTCCAGTAATGAGCAGGGTCACCTGGGTGATTTAAAAAACAAACAATTGTGAGGAGACAAGACACATGAACATCAACACTGAAACAATTTTAGAAGTTATAGCCTGATGCAGTGTAAGATTTAGTGATCTGTATTACACAGGTGATTAAACTACCACAATGACGCGTTCTGGGTTTAGTGATCCATGTTTTAATTATCCAAATCAGTACTTATGTTTTGACCCTTATATTCCGCAAGTCTTAATGCAAGCACTAAGTTTTCCAGCATCTGCTGCTCTCTGTTAGGATTGGTTATCAGATAGTTTTTAGATTTAATTTTCAAATGCTTATAAAAATAAATATGATTATATACAATAAGAAGGCTAAGAATGAGATACAGTTTCTGTATCAGTAAAATCTAGAATGATGATTATGAGAAATACACTAACAAGATACTAGTCAGTATTATTCAAAAGAAAAATAGTCCAAAAGAGTGGATTTTCCAACATGGTAAATATTAAGGCCACAGTTTTCTGTGTAAATACAAAATTTTGTTCACATACAACACCACTGACTTTACTGTTTGAATTATCATCATCAGTGATTCAACATGATCTTAGGAAAATCTGCACACTGTATCAAATTTCAAATCTTGCTCTTAACATTTTGCCTCTATCTTTGGATATCCCCTTTTTTGCTGCCTTTTTTTTTTTTTTGAGAAGAGGAATGGGATACCAAACTTTCATTTCTCTTTCATCATATACCTCCCGTACAAGAAGACATGTTATTATATAACTTCATGCACTGAAAATGCTGAAGTCAAAACTGAAGATACTGCAATTCCAAAGCACATAAATAGCTGAAACCCCATCAGTTCCATAAACATCCACTTGAGCCAACTCCATTCAAAGCTTGCTAAAAATCTAAGAAAAGCATGAAATTGTTGAAGATTATATAGGCTGAGATGAAGATCAGTAAAGAGATAAACACAGTTCTAAGTGTGTCACCCATTTTCTATGTAACATAAAGTTCTGTTGACACTTTCTTGCTCTAGTACAATTTTTATACTTCATGATTTAAAATGGGATTTCTACATAACTGCCTAATATTTTTAGCTTTAAGATAATAATTAAGTACCTCTGATTATTTTTAGCTGAATGGGTATGCAAATAAAGTCATATGAACGTTGTTGTAATCTCTAGAACAGTTTCTTAATAAACACAATTAATGACTTGAAGAGGGGCTTTTGTAGTACCAATTTGGTCCTATGGTGCTGCTAAAAATTGCATGTGCTCTCTTATTTTACGTTTTTTTTAGTATTATTTATATAACTCCATTTAAAATTAATTAATTTTATAACTAAACACACACATCAATTAAATGAAATCACAAAGTGAAATACAGCAACTTTTAAGAAATAATTCTGAAGGTGTTTAAATTAGAAGTCTGGACAGGAAAGAAGACTTAGTTCTCCTAAGTAAGTTTACTGAAGTAAGGATGATAGATTCTTTCTCTCCTCAGCAGTGATGTGGTTCCCTGTGGTTCTCAGTCAGCTGAGATACACAAACAAAGGTACTTAACTAGAAGTGCCAAAACTAAGAACAATTTTTTGCTTTATTTTACAGGAAGGTGATTTTGGTTCATTGGTAGCTGATGTTAACATCAGTAATATGTTTCAAAGTTTTCAATGGGTTTCAGTAACAATGGTGTAACCTTTAAAATAAAGATATAATCCACAATTAAGACACAAACTGCTGTGAATTAACATGAACCACAATTCAGCAGGGATATTCATGGTAAGCAAACTCTTGTAATACACATGTCTATACTAAAAATATGCAAACCTTATAGTTTAAGTCTTAAAGCTTATAATCAGGAATATCTAACAATGTAAAAACACTTCAGACTGTGTCAAATGGACAAAACAGTGCCAAATGGACAACACAATATAGCTATACTGGATGCTATTTTGCTTCAGCTGGTGCCTTTAACTTCAGTTTTAGTGATTCTGGTCTCATAGCAAGCTTAGACCTAATGTAACAAGTGATTAACAAGCTGAATAGCCTCAGCTTTGAGTTATTTCCTCCACAATCACATGGTTCAGTTATTCTGTAAAGTCCATGAAAAGATGCTGTCATAAACAAAAAATATCTCAATAGTAACTATCCCATCATCTCAGTTTGCTACCTGTACACTTGTATCCCTCACCAAGAAGGAACACGGAATCTTCTCCTCCGATCTGGATGGCCTGATCTATACTCTCTACCTGGAGGGAAGAGAGGATTTAAATGTTTTTAATTAACATTAAAGCAAGAACATGAGAGCTTATTCAGATAGTCTGCAAGAAAATATTTATATTTATATAAATATTGAAAAAAGAATATGTCCCTTTCCAGTTCATGTATAGTTATGGCTATATTTTTAGATGTTGGAGCATAGTCCATGGTGGCATTGCTCTTAAAGCTCTTGGCCCACTGCAACTGCTAAATCGGGATAGTGAATCATACAGGTCATACACTGTGGTTGGTAGATAAGACCACGTGAATTCAGTAAAGGAAAATATACTATTTAGAATCAGACGTAAGCTGTATTAACATTTTCATACTGGTTTAAGTGTGCCTGTGTACAACGCTGCTTCAGTTACAGATTTCTATAAGCAAAGCAGTACTCAAACTCAAAATGAAATCTTTTTTCAGCACCAAAGGTCTGTCAAGTCCCACATACTTTCCAGTTCTATCAACATCTTGTTAACCAGAAATATTTTTGAACACAGAATATGCAGCGTAAGTGTGGAAGCCTTGATTAAATACATAGAATCATAGAATAGATTGAGTTGGAAGGGACCTTCAAAGATCATCTAGTCCAAACCCCTGCAATCAGCAGGGACATCCTTCAAATAGATAAGGTTGCCCAGAACCACATCCAGCCTGGCCTTGAATCTCTTGAGGGATGGTGCATCCACCACCTCTCTGGGCAACCTCTGTCAGAATTTGACCACTCTCATTGTAAAAATTTTGTCTTCACACCCAGTCTGAATTTCCCCTCTTTCATTTTAAAACCATCACCCCTGACCCTATTGCAAAAGGACCATCTTTCTTATAAGCCCCTTGAATGTAGAAAACTTGCTACAAACTCAGATCCTTCAGTATAGTTGTATTATGCTCAGTTACATGGCTTACAGTGTGTTAAGACTGAAATGAATGTAGGCTTTTGATGCAATTACATTCCATGAAGAAATGGGACTCCGGATAATTCTCTTTTTTCTTGAACAAACAAGTTTCTCTTCAGTGAGACATACCTCCAACAATTCTATTTTTCCCATATCTTACCTCATATCTTTCCTTGACGGTCATCTTTCCCTTTCCCTGAAAAGCTGCTTTTAATTTCCCATAAGAGCTTTTCTCCTAAGACCTTGTTTTCCAAGAAACATAAACCACTTCTTTAAAAGCTGTATTTTCTAACTTGAATAGTTAAGAAACAAAAGCTGCATATTTTCCTAAAATTATTATCTGTAACTTCTAGCTCTCTGACAGCTCTTACTCATTATGTCTTCATCCCTCCCCTCGGTCCATCGTACAAAGATTTCTGATGCTTGCCTTATCAGTGGCAGAAAATCTATATTCTTGCCAATACCTTTCACTATTCTAATACATTAGGGTATCCTTAATTTCAACTATTCATGCAGCTGTTACAACTAGTCCCGTAGACACTCTCTCCCCTATCCCCTTCCCTTACATTCAGCTCACTTTTCAGACAGGTTTTCAAATACTAGTATGAGAACCATTGTCCAAATCACTGAAATTTTAAAATACAGCTATAGAGTAGGTAAGACAATGCACAGATAAGATTATACTTACTTTTTTTTTCCCCCTCTCTTTTTTATGTTGATTTAGATCTAGAGGGTAATTTATATGCTATGACAAACACTCTAGGTGTTTATCTGCTGGACTGTTGAAGAGTGGCAAAGATGCATAATACCCAATATCACAATTCCCACTGTTGTTAGTGCTCAGTTTATTTTCAGCTATTTGTAGAATGAGGTAACAATGTGATTCAAAATAATGTATTAGTGATGTCAACTTCTAATTAATGAAGTTTCAACTACCAATAGGCTGTATGGCATATAATGTGGTGTTTCAACCATGAAATTAGAATCTGTGAAGTCATGGTTTGCTATAGACGTCTAGGCTACCTTGGGGAAGGCTTTGAAACTCAAAGATTATGAAGTGCTGAAACGCAGTTTCATATCTCAGTAACAGAAGCCTAACCTTAAATTTAAATTGGATGCCTAAGATTGTCTAACAAGCATCAGAAAAGGACAGACACTCAGAATAGGATATACAACAACCAACATGCTAAATAGGAAGTCTTCCAAATTAACAAACATGAAATACTAAGTGAAAATCTACCTCCCTGTGAGGCTTAGATGTTCTGTGACATTTGTGACACACATACAAGAAATTTACAAAAAGAACTTAAAATAAATAAATAAATAAATATTTAAAACCACCTCATTCTCCCCAAACCAGAAAAATCCCACAGCTGAACTCTGTTCTCTCAAAATACAGGTAGAGGATGAGATGTTAATTACAACAAATCAGTGTTTAGTATTCACCATAAAATGAGGAAAGCCTATGCTCAATTCTTGTCCTGCCTAAGCAGAATCAGAACATCATTTCAGAGAAATATCAGTGCTTCTTAGCTTTATGCTTTCTGGGTGGAGGCACTCTTTCTTCCACTGTTAAAGCTGAGACCCTGTCACAGAATCCTTAAATATTAACAGATAAGAGAGAGTAAAGGGTGCGTAATGGTTAGGTATGCTCCTGACACAGAAGATATGGGTCCCATCCTTTAATTTTTACTGCTTTTAATCCAATGATTTATGTATCCTATGCAACAGCAGGAACCATAACAATATACCACGAGAATGTACATAAAGGATGGGATAGATAAGTAATTTTGCTAGGAAATTTTATCACATAATCTATCATGGAACATAAAATCACTACTTTTTCATTCTTTGTTCTCTCTCTTTAGTGAGACACATACATACAGCACAGAAAAAGCTACATAATGAAGCAATTCATTGCTTCATAAGTGACTCATTGCAACTGCTGTCTTAATATTAGCAAACTCAGGAAAAAAAGTTTGTCAAAGTGTGTCATCTTGGCAGATCAGCTTAAAAGCAGCTCTAAAACATCGCAGGGCTCTTTTGTAAGGACAGATACATTTTCCCAATAAATCTATGTTAATTATAACAGAAGCAATTTGACTACACTTATGGGATCACATTTTAAGAGTATCCTGAGGGTAGTATATAGGTTTAGTGCAGAAGAAGCCAAGATATTTTAATAATGCTACTGAAACACATTCATAACACTGTTCAGCACAGTTACTGTGGAACATGCTTTGAGAAATACATGTAGTTATAACATCTCTGGAGCTGGTCAGAAATGACCTAACCCCTGAACAGCAGGCTTCTTCAGAAGAACATGATAACAATGACCAGTTTTGTTTCTGCTCATGGTTAACATACATACTCTGTATTTTAGCTTTACATTTTACATACATGACCAGACTTTTTCTGTGAATCAAATGATAGTATCTCTCAAGACTATGACAGTGGCAGCTGAAACATTAAAGACTTTACTGGATTTATTTATTATTTATCTTTCTTTAGTTATATCATAAATCTCTGAAAACTTCACTTGCAAACACAGAAGAAATTTAGGCTCTACAAACTTCACAAAATATTTGATCTTTGTTAGACATTTCTCTTTCTTTTGTTTATTTTTGTTAATATATGCGCATATGTTTTCATTCATAATAATGAGAAAAAAAAAACTGAATTATGTCAGCTCCACAGTGTTACCCACAGTGATGCTCCACTGAAATGATTGTACTGTTCAAGAAGTGAGATTGGTGGATAACTTAAGATTAATGCCAAGATAAGATAGGACTTGCATTTGCACTGCTTAGGCAATGATCTGGAAGTTGAGATCCTGATCTAGAAAACCACTCAAGAATGTTTTTATGTGAATAACCACATGCTTCATACATGAAGTATGAACTATGATCTGCAGCTAAAGACTTCAGACAGACATTTCCATGCAGCTGTACCAATTTGCTTTACAACTATTATGATTTTAAATACAATTCAGCTGAGACCAAGCATGGAAAGTCTAAATACATAAGTTTTTTTTTTTTTTCCGGAACACTGAGTAGAAGATGACTCCAGATTATAATGCTACACTCTTCCTCACCTTGCATAGTTAGTTTTTGCTAATGGCAGTACACAACTACAGCTGATACAAGTTTTGTTACAGATTGCTGTAGCCACAGGATAACTGCATACATACAAACTCAATCTGCATACAGACACAGCTGTCACAGTGTTGACAGAGACAATTCTAAATACACACATGTGCACACATCTTTTTTACCTTGTGGTTGAGGATTCCTCCCCAGGAACCCCCTCATCTGGTTATGATATGGAGGAACAAAAGAACTTCTGTGTGTTTGTTGGAACCTGGGATTAAATTCTCTTTGCCGTGTTCCTGAAAAACAGTATTTACTAAGCAACTCTAACTCTAAGATTAAAGGAAGAAAAAGCATATTCTTTTTTGGGAAACAACATTTCTTACTTTTATGCCAAAATACTTATGCACAATTACAATTTCTCCAAACTAAAGTCAGACTAATAAGCATGGGTCTGCCTTTCCATCTATGCACATCATGATTACAAGCTGTTAACAAGTGTATTTGGAAACCAGATCAAAATTTTATGACACAGATTTGGAGACTGCAGTCATTATAACAAACAGAAATCTCTGTCCAAATTGGAATCACAAATCATAACTAAAAAGGTTAAGTACAGCTCTCAAGCAATAGCAGATGCTAACAAGGTCTGGTATCATAAATTACCAACAGATACCCTTAGTTTTGGATGTCCAGCACCAGTATGGTGTAGTACCACAGCAGAAGTATTACTGACATGTAATGCAAAGTACTGAACTAACAAAAAATCACTCTTGTTTAATTTGCTCAAGGAATTTTGAAGGGGTAATTTTTATCTTCACAGACACAACTGATCAGGTATTAAGCAGGTAATAAACATAACAGCAGCATAAGCACTGTGATTCAGTATGAATTATGAATCTAGTATGAATCCCTAACATTCAGACTGATCAGTGAATGGTGCTAAAAACCTTTCAGATGTTTTTTACCCCTAAAAGTCAGGCAGATCAAGTGGGAGAAACAAATGCCTTTAGTAAACTGAGCCATAAAGTTGACGGGGCGGGGGGGAGCAAAGGAAAAAAAAATGGCATTGTCCAGGCTGCCCAAAGCCTGTATCAGTGAGTCCAATAAAGAGTATTCTCTCTTCAGTGCCTCACTTGGACCTTCAACTATCAACATTAAAATAGCTTCCCCGAGGGAAAGAAGAAAAAAAATTCTGAGTCGTCTAATTCCTTCTATAAAATAACTTTAGTAACTGAGTAAATAGCAGTGATGTTTCAGTCAGTGAAAGGTATTTTATTTAGTGCATATATCTCACTACCTGTGTAGCTAGATGGAAATACTATTCTATCCAAACTCGGGTAATCCAAATTACATAAATTCCTGAAACCGTGAAGTATCTTCCCAGATCTCTCCTTTCGTTTCTTGGAGAAAGATCTTACAATTTACTTGGCTTGATGGGCTGCCCATGTAAATGTTGCTGATGTTGAAAGATAATTGAGCTTATCAATATATTGACTTATTGAGAAAGTCAACACAATGCTAACCTGTGATAAATCCATCCCCTCTTGGTCTGCTGTATATTGTTCTTTTCTTTGCCATGCAAGCCTTGCAAATGAAAGACCTCAGATTCTCGAAGGGTGTATACAAAGATTCCTGCAGACAAGAGGGTTAAAAATCAGTGATTGTGCTGCTTTTCTCTCTTCAGGTGTAGCAGAAATAAATCACATATACCACAACTTAGCCACACTCATGTATATATGAAAGTGGTAGATCTGGTTCACATTTCTTTCAGGAAACAAAGTTCAAATATTTCGTGTTAAAAGTGGATTTTTGGAGAGATGAGTAGAGGACAAAGCATATCATTTACACTGACCCCATCAGGTAATTTGCTTATAATTTAAAAAAATTGATCATGAACATATTCATTACTGAGAAGCACAATAAGAAGGCTAACAAAGTGATAACATCATTGCCTCACTGCTTTATGAGACTATTATATCCAATTTTCTGTGTGGATAAACAAACTAATATGATTACTGTTATGAAAAACAGAGAACTAGATAAGATGAGCTTAGCATTTTTTTTTAAAAAGCAAGATGGTTCTATTTTTGATTCTTATCAGAAGCTTCCCATTTTTTATCTTTAATAGCTACTAGGCTACAAAGAGCTCTGCTACGCAAAAACTGGTCCACACATATATGAACTGCATATAATTTATACATTTTCTTCTTTTGGTACAAGAATCTGCAGGAAGTAAATCCTAAAATGTTCACAATTTCTGGTATGCATGTAAATGTTTAACCAAGATTGTATTTCTACTGCAATTTTCATAAAGCTATTAAAGGAATTTAAACCCATCATAATCCAAACAATGATGCTGACATTTCCCTGAAGTAATGTAACTATCCAGACCATAGAGAAGGGACCTTAGGAGTTAGGAGACAAGCACCAAACGCCAAAAGGAGTAATTTCTTCCTATCCTGTTACTTTTCTAAAATAAAAAAATCATACGTAGAATATCTGTTTTCTGAAAACAATGCTGTCACTACCATCAGATTAGATTTATGGTGCTCAAGGGCAGATTGTTAACACAGAAGTGCTGAAAGATCTTGGCTTCCAGCAGTACATTAAGCTCTGCCAGAAACTCAGTACCAGCTGAACTTTTAATAATAGGAAAAACCAATCACATATGCTTGTTGCCTTGCCAGTGTCCCCAGCTAAACTGGCATCTCTTGGCAATTCTCCCCCAAACAGTTTCTTGTCTCAAACTGATAAGCCGGAAAGCTATTTTATTGGTCTGGGAGCTATCTCTGCCATATATGTACCATAAAATTGTACCTAAAAAAGAAAAAGTTATTTAAGCTACTCTAAAAATTCACAGGGCTAGGCTGTTCTTCCCCACAACAGAACAGTTTATCTGGGGTTTGTTTAAACTAGGGTATCAGGCTTTTCAAAACCCTAACGTAGATATTTTAGTTGATCAAGAAAATTTCCAACTCTATTCTAGAGATCTAAGCACCTTCCTTCCTTTAACCTGATCATATGAAGATTTTCAAATGCTGGCTAAAACGTATTACCTAACACATTTAAAAACACCTCTCAGGGAATATAAATTTTCTACAGATATAGGTACATATTGTAAAAGTTATTCACTAATCTAAATTCTACCCAAATGGAAAAGAATTATCAGGTTCATATAGATCTATACAGGTTCATATTTTCCCATTTATTCTTTGGACAGTCTACTGCACTGCAAAAGTCTTACATGAAAAACTGGAGGAAGCACTGGCCCAATTCAAAATCTACTGAAATCAAATGACCAATTAATGGGAGCCACAGGATCTGGGTAGAGGCTATAGTCCTAATCATATGATTGATTACATATGGAAAATATTATCCTCCTCCTCCTCCACACTGAAAACACATACATTCCACCCACCCACACATGTCCCACTCATCATTGCAGATCCAGATGGTATGTAACTGGACACAAAATTAGAAAACTAATTGTACAACTAGTATTGAATGCATGAGATTAAAATCATTGAAAACTGAAAACTGCTGTGTCTGTAATCACTTTTATTTATTTTATCCTCAAGTGATATATGTAACAGCAGGTAAAAACACTTCAAAGATAAAATTTTCAAAAGTAACTAAATGATACAGGTTTTTCAGGACCACACTGAAAAGAGTTACAGTAATCAAAGGTCTTAAGAGCTATCTACACAGATCAGTACAGATCTACCCAAGCATCTCTCCACATACTCTGTGCCACTGGGGCATGAGCCAGGTCTCGTCCAAGGCTTCACTAGCATATTCCTGCCACCCTGCCCACAGTCTAGCAGACCCTACCTCTGAGCCTGGACATGATGCCACCCTAACACACTACTTGTGGCCCCTACCCAGACTCTGCTGATATGTCTCTGGCCTGGACTGGGAAGATATGTTTTAAATAATACTGGTTTTATGGTAATATAGCATGCAAATTGTACAAATATCTAGCCTGTGGAAAGCAGGATTGAGAACTAAGTCAGTACTTGGAGGTACAAGAAGGTACCTGGTGAGATTCTGAAAAAATACCTAGATATCTACTTTCCTCCAATTTCCAGTTCCTCTTTGAATTCACCAAACCTTCGATTAAAACTTTAGGCTCCTTAACGACACTCCTAAACACTTTAACAATTATACCCAGTATATTTACTGAAAGACATTCTTAGTATGTTGCCTAAAATCTTAAAGGAAAAAGATCTCTTTAATATCTTACTGAGAAAACTATTACAGGAATTATAATATTTTGAAATATGACAACCATTTTGACACTTCCTTATATTATTTTTCTGAGCAACAGAAACAAAAATAAAGGCAAATTTATAACTTCCTTCATAGTCTCAGTATTTCTATCTTCTTAGTTGTTTTTGTTGGTGGAGAGGACGAAAAAGGAATAAGGAAGAGAGGAAAAATACAAAGAAAATGGACCAGTGTAAACAAGGATATTAAAACAATAAACGAACAGGGACAGGTACATTTATCAAAGAATACAGAACTGTCTAAGAGGATGCGATTACTCACATTGCCTTCCAAAAGCTCCTCCAAAGAGCAACTTCTATGTGACTGCTGGTATTTTTCTTGGAAAAGTTTTCCATCAAACACCTGCCAAGGCATCAAATCATCCATTCTAAATGGAAAGCCACAGGCACTATTGGCCATCAGCAAAGTTGAAAGGCCGCGAACAATGACAGCACCAAGATGCACACCTCTGGAATCCACTTGCGCAAGCTGTGCACAGAAAAGAAAACAAACCAAAAAAGGGAGACCTCACAAATCAGGAAATCTAAGCAAACCTACCACCACATATACCCATGCAAGCAGCAGAGCAAAGATAAACAGTCCCAAAGTTGTGACAATGATGGTCCTCTACTGAACAGTAGAATTCATCAAAGGATTCTGTATCTAGGTTTATTCAATAAAATGGAAGTGAAGTTCTTTTTAATAAATACAGCATCTCATCCAAGTTTTTAAGACAGAAACAGTCAGAATGAAAATGGAAAGACAAATAAAGAGCTATTCTCCATAGCATTTCTGAAGAACTAGCAGTTCCCCCCCACGAATTCTGCTAGTAGGAGGTAAAACATGAACTGGGAGTATAAAATGGTGTGTACAGTGATCCACTTGACCTTCCAAAGTTTGACCAGCCAGGAAATGTTACAGCACTTAGAGATCATTTAAATTATGAGATTTGACAGAACAAAGTTTGTTGTGCATAGGCTTTTGTTTTTAAACACTCTAAAATTTCCTCTGACTGTAGTCTAAAAGTCAAATTATTTCACTTCAACATGGATGTCTCCAGAAATACTGGAATGGTGTGATGACATCCAGAAAATACAAAATGTGCAGCTCAACAACACAAAACTCATGGCAAAAATAAACCTGGTGGGTGAATTTAACATCCTGCTGTGGCAGAGTACAGCAAACTATAAAAGCCTTGAATTCAATATGGGGAAAACCATGATTTTAAGTATTGTGTAAACTGTACAAAGCTCCTCAGTAGGGAATGCCTCTTCCATAGTTTGTACTGAAGCAGTCTGTCAAAACCAGGAGGGATTCATAACAGTGTGGCCATCAATACTGTCATCTGTGGCTATTGTTGCACCCTTACAGTACAGTTTTCCTTACAGTATAAATTATATTAGGAATGGAACAGCATTGAAAATAGTCTGGAACAGAAAGGACAAAAAATGTGGCTCAAGTTTGTCTTAGTCCTAACTCCTGGAGCGCTGTGAAGTATCTGCTTGAAATGCAATGGAAAGGGTTGGCCCATTACTAACAAAACCAACATCTTATATCTTGAAAGACCCCCCAAAAGACTTAAAGGTATGCACATATAGCACCAGTGCCCTACTTAAAAAAATGGCAAGTAATAGCAGACAACAGGAAATGTAGTAACAGATCAGAACATCTTCCCTAAGGCCCACATAAAATCACGAAATCTTTGTTACCATCATGAAGCTACAAAGCTTGCACCAAAAGAGACAAACAATAAACTATTTGGAGAATATAGCTAGACCCTGGTAAAGGATTTAGGTTTTCTGTATTATTAAGCAATGAGCTGAAGTCCATTGTATAATCTGACTATGTGAAACTGTGATAGGGCTCCCACTAATCACATGTAAGGGGCAGTAGGGTTCTCTTAAGGTGACTTGAAGATATGAGGTGTACCTCCACTGGCTGTTTTTTCCACTGTGCAAAAGCAAAGAGGACCTAGAGATGACAATGCAGGCAAAAGATACCAGGAAGGGTGGTCCAGAGCCCTCTGGGAAGAACTTCTGCTTCTAGTGACTCCTGAAAAGGCATCAAGCTGGCCACCAGGGCACTGACCCAACACAACACTCAATACTTGAAGTCCACCCAATACAGATAACTGAGGACAACCACTGACATCCAGATAAATGCAGACAGTATAAGCTAATTTGTGCATCCATTTAGAATATGAAAGGCCCATTCCTTTTCTGACTGTGACACTTTGTACTTGAGTAAAAGAGACCTTCTTCTCCCCACCCTTTAAAACAAAAGTATTTTCAGTATGGGATCAGGCTATTGAGTTTCAGGAAGTTATTGTCTCCAGATGTAAGCTATCATTTTGCTGGCTGACACTAGTAACTACATGCACACTCACAACTCTCTTGCTCTGGCAAGCAAAGCAGGTCTTCTTTGAAAACCATTTAGCAATGCTGAAAGGTACTTGAAAGAGGAATGTGGTTTAAGTGAGCCAATATAACTGGTAGACTGCAAGAGTGAACACAGCCAGTTATATCATGTTGCATCTGAGAGATTCTTACATTACACTGGCCAGATTGTTTCTGATCAAACCTTAAGACCTGCTAAGGAAATGAGTCCACATCATTACAAGCTTTAAAAATGGAATCTGATTGGTTTGTGATCACCCAGTGAAACTTTACAAGCTGGAAGTGCAAAGAGAAAGAACTGCTGGGAATCCTCAGAATTCCTCCCCCCCTTTTTTTTTTTTGTAAACTAATCCAGCTAGGGAATTCTCTCAGAATTTATGCATCCTGGTCTTGTTCACAATGCAACAATAAACTGAACTTTAAATAACTTCAATAAAATAGAGAATTTTGACAAGCAGTACAGCTTTCCTCTTAAGCTACAAGGAAAATGGATGTCAAGCTACAATTAGCAATAGAGGCCAGCAACAGCAGTGCACCAACACTGAATCAAACTTGATCCAATTTATATCAATATGATTTATACCACCAATAGCCTCTTTGTTATAGATCAGTACAAAACTAGACTGAAATTCCCTGTCAAACAAACCAGCATCTTCCGTCACTGAATTATCAGCAAGTACACATTACATCAAAAGATTTAATTGCTGAAAACAAACTTTCATGAAGAATAATTAAAACAAATATTTAAGCTGTTGAAAAGAGTAAATGCTGTCATCTGCAGCAAGCAATTTCCTGTCTTCTAATATAATGGCTGTGACCCATACGACTATTAATTCATACCTTTTTATCATTTATTGGCAAAGATGCTCATATTGCCCTTTTTAATCCCACTGGTACCAAGGATGTAAAACAGCTGTTAGAACAGATTACTAATACTATATGTGAATGCTGAATGCCATCTGGACCATAAATCTTAAAATAAAGCTTTCATATCTTTATTATAAAACTAAGCACAGAATCAACCCAAATATGTGATTAACGCAACTTTCCTCAGTAACGTTATTCAAGTTAGTGCAAAATAAATGCATGCGGTTTTGCAGAACAAGTGCACAAATGAGAATCTGAAACACTGATCTTTTCAACTACACTTGAGACATACTGGTTAAAAAGATAGAATAATGTTGCTGGTGACAGGTTTTACAGGTAGAAGGCTCCACTGTCTAGGAATATCAATCCAAAACTTTCCTAAAACACTAAAGTGTCAGGTGGGGGAGTGGTTATCAGGTAAGGCTGCTTTTTCAATGGAAATCAATATTAGCAAGACCAAGGCTAGAGCTATGAACAGTGATTTCTTTATTTTAATAAGACAGGAAATACATTCACTAAAGGACAGTTACTATTTTCCACGTCTGGCAATGAAAAGCAAAGAAAATGAAAGCACAGTGAGTCTATAACAATGAGCCTGTGCACATGGCAAACCACAGACTTGCTTTGCCATGGGAATGCTCACAACTGCTTGGTGTCGGCAATGAAAAGACGTCACGATGAGAAGTGGAAAATTCCAAAAGAAAAGAAGGCTTGCCTTCCAGGGCATTACACCCTAGAGATTACTTCTTAGTGGAAATTGTGTCTGTTCTTTCTACTATTTTTATAAACTCAGGACCCCAGTGAATCATGTGAGATATACCCCTGTGATCCTGCTGCTGCTACTCTTACCACCAGCTGATGACATTTGTGAGAGAGAGAGACAAGGGAGTGCGTGAGAACTGCTCCTCCTGCACCAGCTGCCTGTGCTGTGCCCCTGCTGCTGCTCCTACAGCAGCAGCTCCCCACCCTCATACCATTTGGGGAAAAAGATTACTTTTCCTATTTTCCAACATTAACTGAAGACTGAGAAGAGATATCAAAGTTCACAGTCCTCTAGTATCACTGAAGCAGAGGTTAGTGACACTGTGCACAGAAGGCCTGAACTGAACTGGGTAAAGCCCACTTGAAAAGAGCGAGAGAAGGGCTACAGCATGAACATCACTAATATATCTGGTTTTTATCTTAACAATCTGAGAAATGTCTTTGCTAGCAGAGCCATCCTCATAGACATATCATGCCTTTTTCTGCTCTAGAAACAGGAGGCTTTGGCTTGTTGACCACAAGCTCAGACTGAGCTCTGTGCTCGTTTGCATTCCCCCTGACTGTAGGAAGAGGCTTTGCAAGAAGGAAAGCATTTGTTCCAGGAGCAGTTTCCAAATCTAGACCCAGACACTGTATATCCTGCTGAAGAGTTTTTACTTACAGGAAGAAAATACGTAGATCTTGTATATGAAATGTGAATTTCAAGGTCAAATTACATCTAATGATGATAATAATAATAATAATAATAATAAAGATGTAAAAATACCTTTATGTTTTAAGGCAATACTACTGGTCCTCCAAGACTGTGTGGACTCACAAGTGATTTTTTGATAGAGGTGTAAACTTTATCCTATGTGTTTTGAAAGATGCACAACCTCCTTTCAGGAACATATTAAAAAATGCCACAACTCCTTCAACACTCTACAGTAGGGAGTTCAGAGGGTTCAAATTCTGTTAAAGGATAAACAGATTCTACCACAGTTGAAATACGAGGGCAAGTACCTAAACATGTCAGCAGACACAGATGAAGGCCAGAACCATACTTACTGGCAAAGCTACCTCACTATCTTCATTTCTAGAAACCAAGGAGAAAGGTAAATATACGATAATAACTCTACAGTTCTTTATTTTTGCTACTTCACACATCATCTGTACCTTGATGCACTGAGCACTTCCATTTTAAAACTGGTTCCCTTAGTAGGATTTTCAACAACATTCTGGGGACACACTTTATCAATGAAAAAAATTTGGATTAATAATTGTTACTTAGGTTAAAGTTGGTTTTATGCATTTTTTCCCTGTCTGTTGCTTTCTGCCTGTGGTTGAGCTGAATACTGAAGATATGACTACGACTAACATTTTGAAATATAAAATTTAAATGAAATAACTTTAAAATTACATAAGGCATTTTTATCCCCCCCCTCCCCGCCCCCCCCCCCCTCAGCCCAGCCACCCTCTGTTACAAAAAGCAAAATACAACACTTAAGGACAGGGTATTATTTGCTAATTTCTTATTAAGATTACTAAATTGAAGAATAATTAAAAATCAATGAAAGCTGACCCACGCAATAATCTGAGTACTTCTCTAGTTTAACTGGTTTATTTTAAATCCATTTGAACTCAGTTAGTTTACTTCTTACCTTACCTCCCCAAACCCACTTGTATTTTAAATGATCAAATATTTAACCATAGGCAGTTTATGCTTGAGTAATAAAGGCAGCAGGTAGATCCTATCTCAGGAACTTGTCATTAAAACAGTAAGGCTTAGCTTTGCCTGTGAGAGGTAAGACACATTGTGTTTCAAATATAAAGAGATAAACTGTCAACTGATGACAACTTCACTAAACTTAAATTCACTGTAACAAAAAGTATCACTAAAAAGATTTTTTCAACCAAAATACAGACTGCTTTCTTGAATTCCAAATCTTCCTGCCTTCAGCCATTAGTACAGGACCAAAGAATCATAGAATGGTTTGGACTGGAAAGGACCTCAAGATCATCTACTTCCAGGCCCTCACTCCCCACCAAATTCTCACTGTGAGCTGTCAGAAGATGTTGTGCACTGGAGCTATATGCTCTGTTCTTCAGCAAAGATAACCTAAAGTAGTACAATGGTGGTACTGAAGGAGTGTTACTCTACAGAGATGGGCTGGTGAAACAGTACATTTACTTGGCATCAATCAGCTTTAAGCAAGAGGCTGTTGGGAGCGTAGTACATCACCTGCTTCCTTGATCTGGCAAACTGAGTGGGGAAAAGAGCACCAGTATTTTGAAAACATGACTAAGGTTTATTCTGATAAAAGATTACGGCTTAAATTAAGCTCTTCCTGCTTAAACAAGGTGTGAGTGAATGAAAATGAGGATTGAAAAGAGATCCTATGAGGGCATCTGCTGCAACAGAAACTAGATAAACCAGTTTCTAAACACTTCTAAGGCTTTGCAGTAAATATTTACCAGTAAACAACCCAATTGTTTAGTATTTATATGTGGAGGAAAGTTTATTGACTGGATTTTATCAGGAGTTTGATGTAAAATGATACCTTTCTTGGAACAACACTGTTATTTACATTAAGCAAAAAACTCCAAAGTGGTCGTCCTAAAAAAAGCTTACAAATTTCTTTTACCTTTATGCACTCTCAAAAGTAACAACACAAAAGTACTACTGCTAACTCATCTGCAAGCAGACAAAAGTCTCCTTCAGTTCTAAAAAGTCTGCTTCTCATTTCTTGTTTGGTTTTCAAAAATATTAGCCTTTATCAGAGCTCTTAATCATATCTACAACAAACCCCAGCAAAAATTACATTTCTGTGATGATAAGGGTCACAAGTTAAAAAGTTTAGTCCCTTCATCTTATTTGTGCAGTTATGTACAAGATACCACACTAGCACCTGCAAAAAAAAAAGATTAAAATAACATTATCTTTCTGTCTTTAGCCACAACTGGCTGCCTCTGATCTAAATGATTACTGGGCTAATTACAGTCCATGATACATGAGATATTTATAGAACATTTGCATAAATTCTGAGCTACAGTCATCAGTCTAACATCTGACTGTAGCCCAGCCAGCAGCCATGTCCTTTCTATAAAAGTGAATGGATTCATTAGGATTGTTAATTTTTCCTGTTTTAAATACGTGCTCGTGTTTTTGGTGACAAACCTTTGAATCTCCTTACCCTTCCTTCATATAGATAATACTGAATTTATTTGGTAGCAAAATACATTTCATTTGTTTGGGACTCTGAAAACTCTTAAGATCACATTTTCTTTTTCATTTTTTTCCCCCCCCAAACATAGTTAAATGCTCTCAAATTATGAGAAGGGGAAGTACTGGTAGCTCCATCTGCCTTGCAATTAATAAAGTTTGTCCTGATGAAGGACAAAGTGCTAACAGACTCCTGGTATGTCTGCACCAGTAACTGATGGACTCCTGCATGTGCTGTGTCACTGGCATCTGAAATGGTTCAGTAATTATCTGATTTTTTTTCCCATGCCTGTAGCAATGTCTCCCTCTCACATGGATGCCCTAATAACATGATGTCACATTAAAGGTTCCTCCACTTAGGCAATTTAAAGTCCCTTCCCCTTATCCCCAGCTGTCTATTTAAAACAACTGGCAGTAACTTCTCTCACAGACTCCTACATCTCTGTCAAATGTGGCTGAAATTAGCCAACATATTAAAAGTTATTAGGGAACATAGAGGAAAACTTCAAATGCTTGCAAAAGGTCACATCCCTCTCTTATTACCAGTAACCTTCCATTGTAAGCCCCCAGATATCAAACTTATTTCACTCTGTTCTGGTTTTGGCTGGGATAGAGTTAATTTTCTGGTGCAGTGCTGTATTTTTGCTTTAGTCTAAGAATAATGCTGATAACACACCGACGTTTTAGTTGTTGCTAAGTATCCTAAGTCAACGACTTTTCAATTTCCCATGCTCTGGCAGTGAGGAGGGGCACAAGGAGCCGAAAGGGAGCACAGCCAGGACAGCTGACCTGAACTAGCCAAAGGGATATTCTATGACCATAGAGCATCATGCTCAGTATATAAACTGAGGTGAGTTGGCCAGGAACCATCAGTCAGTGCTCAGGTTGGGATGGGTATTAGTTTGTGGGTGGTGAGCTGTTGTATTGTGCATCACTTGTATTTATTGGGGCTTACTCCTCTCTCTTTTCCCTTTTAATTTTTTTTTATCATTATTATACTATAATAATATCTTACTTTACTTCAATTATTAAGCTGTTACCTTAACCCATGGATTTTACCTTTTCCTGATTTTCCTCCCCATCCTGCCAGGGGGAAGTGGGAGCATGGACTGAGTAAGCAGCTGCATGGTACTTTGTTGCCAGCTGGGGTTAAACTACAACACACTCCTTTACTTTCTGACACTCACTATATATATTTCTGTATTCTACTCTACACTGATTAGCTCCTTTACCAAAATCTTTAAAATGAGGGGCTTCATTTGCCACTACCTGTAAATTGACCATACTCCTGATTTAAAGTCCTTATCCACACCTTACCTCAGCCCTTTCCTTTTCCTTAATCATAGGATTTGTCCATGGAAAATGTTTTGGAGCAAAAACCCTGCTACCAACACAATTACTCAGCAGAGCATACTTGGCTACATTTCTTAATGCAGTGTGCCTTTTCACAGCCGCAGATTATACTGGCAAATGGTAGCTGGTTAGGCATGCCACTACTCAGTGTGCTGCTATCTGGTGGACTATCTTGTTGACGTTTTTTTTATAGTGTACTATGAAACCAGTGCTGTGGAATAAGACATCATTATGACTTCAAAGAAATTTTGATAGATGGGAGCTCATTGCTAAAACTGTCCAAGGTTTAATTAAGCAAGCTTAAAAATGAGCTGTTTTTTTCCCCCCCAGAAGCAGAGTAGCTGTTCAAGATCTATCTAATTGTCCTAAGGTATGACCATTCCTTTTCTCAACCTGTTTTGAGTATATACTTTTTAAGAGCCTGATCCAGTGAACCTCAGCAGAACTACATTAGGTAAAATTTAATATATCTGAACATTCCAGACACATTATGACGACTGTTATGAATGTTATGGCTGGTATATTATCATGGCTCTTCAAATAAAACTGTCATTGTGTGAAGATGGTTAGCACAGAGAAATCCAGGAGAACAAATACTGTTTGCCAATGCAATATAGGCTTTGCTGTTTGTTGGGTTTGGTTTTTCTTCTCCTCAGGTTTCTTTGTATTGCAAAGCAGCTGCACAATAAGATTGTTGATACTACAGTTCACCTTTTGAAGTGATATGGTCCAAGGTAAACAGTTTTGGCTAAGCAGCTTTCTAGCAGTTAAGTCCACAAGTTGAGGAAGAAAAGAACCAGTCTGCTGCTATTTCACAACAATCTGGAGTTCCAAGACAAATCAAACATGAATCAATGCAGTATTAACACACATGACCTTTGGAAAGAACTGCCAGCCTGCAACCTGTGATCAGGTATGTTCAAGATACGAAGAACTGATTTGTAATTAAGTTGCGAGAGTACCACTTGCAGGATACCTATTTCTTTTGGATTTTTTTTTTTTAATCTTATTTGCCATACTCGAAAGCTGCTATCTTTTGGCATAAGAGCACCAACTCTATGTTATAGTTCAGATGAACACATACAGTAAAATCAGAGAATCCCTGTTTGGTGCACACAGCTATTACATACAGATGGTTTTCTGAGACATTCAAGAACTAACTACAAATAAAGGTTTTAAAGAAAATATCATTACTTATGTGTAATATTCTACATTTCCTTGTTATCGGCACTATATCAGAGCAAATTGATACAAACAGGGAAGTGTTATATGTGAGAGTAACAGCCATTTTTAAAGGTGTACTTAAAATGAAGAAGAACGCTGTTTGAAAGAAAACGCATGTTCTGTAATCAGCAAAACTTTGGGATGGCAGCACTTAAGCAGCACTGAACTCTGCAGGTACTTTGCTGATGAAACAAGCATTTACTGACATTCCAACCTCAGGAACTGATCCACAGCCATTTTTTAAAAAAAGGTACCCCTTTTTCTTTTTTTATTTTTTGGCACATGATGCTGTGCCAAAACAAACTTCCTGCAGAACCACTGTGTTTTTAGCCTCCTATAAACAAAAAATATTACTTGCCATTGGTGCTAGACCAAAGCATGCCTCTGTTGTATTGAGCCTCAGTGTACAAATACAATATACAACAATTGCATAATTTTGCTAAAAAGTAAGTAACACTGAGAAGACTGAGGGATGGTTTTGCAAAAGTGTATTGGCACAGCTCTGCTTTTATGAGATTCAGTAGCATTCACTGGCTTTAGTAGGAATTTATGGAACTTCAGTCCTAGCATAGAATATTTTCTGCCAAGATGTATTTTTGTGTCTTACATGCAGAAAGTAAATAGAAAACTACTGATAAATAGGAAATTATACTTAGGTATTCATTAACTGCCCTTGCTAAAACCAATACACACATGATTTTGTATTTGGCAAAGAACTGAATGTCTCTTATCTATCAGGGAATATATAGCAGCGTAGCTAAATGTAATATACCTTTTTTGTTAATATGCTTATGCATCCTACATGTGCCTGTGCTGGTGTGACACTAGATAATCTGATCAGATTCCTAAACAATTAACTAAATCTCCCCATAAATCATTATTTTTTTTTTGAGATAACACACAACCACCTTTACAAATCTAGTGTTTATCAACCCTGTGTTTTGTTTCCAGCACTGGGATAGAACTGTCTTAATGGGCAATGATGTCTTGAGGTGCTAAGATATAATGCTGGTAGGGGATGTTATAATGTACATGTATCACTTTCCTCCTAACACAGCTCCATTTCTTTATAAAAAGCTACTTTAACCACATCTCAGCTATTGTTCAGTGAATGTCAAATGAAAAAATCCCAACAAAGAGGTGAAGGGGAAGAAAATACACATGTGACATCAATATTAATGTTAAGAATGTATGAAAAAAAATCACATTTATACAGCACTTTTTGCTACAGAACTTCTATTATTGCAACTACTGGTGCATGAGTGTTACAAGGAAGAACTAACACACAAGAAAGAACTGAACAGTTTGACCAAAGTCACAGAGAAAGCAACAAATAGGAGCTGGACACCATTTTGACTTTTAACCCCTGGACAATGATAACGTCAGTCAAGAATACACTTGAAAAGAAAGGGAACTAATCAGTTCTTAGTTAGCCTGGCTGTTTCTTATATCTTCTAGATGAACATTACTACTATAGCAATTTGAAGAATTCCTGTACATCCTACAAAGCACTATAACCATATGCCTAAAGGCTTGTTTTATCTTCTTTCTCCATCCACCTATAAATGGCTCATTAGGTCATTTCAGAAACCATTTCTGCTTCTCTGAAGTTACACATAGCCATCTGCTTCTCCAGGGAAAGCCAAGACAGATGTGCAGCTCACATTCCTGCTCAGGCGTGACAGGGGCACAGAGGCAGGTGCAGGCAGCCCTGAGCAGATGACAGGCAGGTGCATGCATGCCTCCGCTTCCTGGCGGCATGCTCCCTTCCCTCCCTGGCTCCAGCCCCTGCACGTTGCGTGCCCTGTGGGGATGCAGATCACCCCTTAAATGCAATGGAGAGCAACCCCACGTACACCATGCAAACACCACCTCCAACCATCATGTACCGCTTGATTCTTCTAACATACAATATGCAAGAAATTGAAAACTACTTATCTCAGGAGTAAACATACACTTTGACCAACACAAACTTGGCAGGAAAATGTCACCTGTTACCAGAAATTATTATTATTTTCCCTCACTAGAATAAGCGATCTCTGTTTTTTTCAAAGCTGTCAGTTTGCTTAATATTTTGGGAGCACTTTATTATCCTCACTATTAAATAATTATGTTTCACTTCCTGCAATATTCTTAGGCGTGGATTAAAAATTAACAGTAATTTTGTTATCTGAAATTCCAGTATCTTTTACCTGAAATGTCCTGAAAAATTCTTTATGCTATATAAACTGTAGAAGTATTTATAACTGAAAAACTGCTGGTATTTCATTGTTGAAACCTTGTTAATAATGAGCTATAGGGCAGTAAAAGGGGAAACTCACAAAAACGCAGAGCAAATTCACACAATTATTGAGGAAAAATGCAACATCATCCTCCACAATAGGAATAGAAATCCTCTCTTTTAAGGCTCTTGTTCAAATTCTTGCCCAAAATTTTCTCCACAAGCAAACTGAATCCAACTAAAAGAATATTTTTCTCAGAAAGTGAACGAGATGATCTAGTCATGCTGGGGTTTGTATTTGTGCCAGTGACACATAACAAAATTCACACAGTTATGTGAATTCTGATACTAGATTATGTCAACTGTAAAAAAATGTTCAGGGAAATACACTGCAATAATACCAAATATACCAAATTTGGTAAAGACGAAAATGGGGGAGATGGGGCAGAACAGCAATTTTGTCTGGACGTTGAATATGTAAGCCCAAAAAATACTTTTTATATGTTTATGAACCAACAACAGCAAAGGAACAGTTGTCCATGCAACAGGACCAAGAAAACTTGAATTCCTTCAGAGCTTCAAAAGATGCTTATGAAAATAGCCACAAATATAGAGATGGGACTTTCCGCAATGCTGTAAGCAGTGAGTAACTTCAGCTCCTAAGATATAGTTGTATTTTCACTGATTTTTCATCCCTGACATTTCCAACCCTCTGCCAGTTATAATCTCACCTGTTATTTTTAAAACACCTTTCACAGATTCAGATGCTGTGGGATTACAGATCCTGATTCAATAAAGCATTTGACAATGTACCTGAATTCCACTTTAGTTAATATTAATGTACGTCACAGAAGCAGGTCTTAAGTATGTAAGAGAGGTTTATCTTTGAGATCTTTACAAAATTCTTACCTGTATTTTCTGTTTTACCCAGTCCAATTAGACTTTAAGCAAATATTTATTAGGAAACAGACACACAGGCACAATAAACACATGCCCTGGGGAAGAAAGGATTTTTTTTTTTATGCAATTATATTTTGAAAAATACAAATAACTCACAAAGGCTGTCTGGAATCTGTCTTAAAAGTATCCCATCCAATGGTGTTGACAAACTTATCTTGGGTTCCCAAATAGGTCAGAAGATTGAAATTCTGGAATGACCAGAATCTGGGTATTATTTATGCTTTTCTGCTCACAAGGCAAGGGATAAAGGATATCAAGTTTAAAAATACAGAATAGATTTAGCAGCATCTTTCTGAAATTTGAGGGACCCAAACCAAGATACCCACACACTGCTCTAAAACATTGTGCTTTATCACATGAATGTGGCTAAGCATCCCTCAGAGAAATATTCAGAGAAAAAATCTTGTGCAATATTAGTATAATGCTACTACCAAGCTAATTTTGCTTCCGTGACACTGTACAATGCAAAACAGTTGAAGATCCCATGGAACTACAACTCTTGCTAATAGCTTCTGCCCATCAAACTAGTTAACTAGTTTGCTGAGTATTTGTTTTTTTATTGTTGTTTTTCCAAAAGCTAGGGGAGATTTAGGTTAGACACAAGGAAGAAGTTCTTTACTGTGAGAGGGGTGAGGCACTGGAACAGGTTGCCCAAAGAGGCTGTGAATGTTCAATCCCTGGGAGTGTTCAAGGCCAGGTTGGATGGGGCTTTGAGCAACATGTTCTAGTGGAAGGTGTCCCTAACCATGGCTGAAGGGATGGGGCTGGATGATCTTAAGGTCCTTTCCAACCCATGCTACAATTTTATGATTCTAAGTAATACTTAACACGTATTTTGTGAAAGTTCATTTGCAATCAAATTGCAAAGACTCTCTGGAGCTTACCAGTTAAGATCTAAAATGACTGCTCATCTTGCATCAGTAATACTTTTTAAATAATTGAAGGCATTTGAAAACTTGAAGGAATATACTTCAGCGCTTGACTTTCTTATACCTCATATACAGCCAAACTGTTCCTTTTCCAAGTGGCACAAAAGATGCAATTACTCCAAAGCAGATATTCTGGCATAACTGGATTTTTTTTTTTTCTTTTTATGGCAAAGTTATAAAGTGCTTGCAAGTGCCATAAATTCCAGAAGTGATATTTATGTCCAACCATGCATCTGCTGTTAACTTTGAGTTCATATTTTTTGACACACATTTCAATTTTAAAAGCATTTAATTGGACCCAAATTTCATCTACCAATTTCCAGGTATATTTCCTTTTTAACCAAATCTTTCCATCTCATCTTTGGCCACGACTTTCTGAAAAGATGTGACTCACAGCTTTGCACCTCCAATACAATTTTCTCATATATTCACATATTTAGAAAAATCTTAGAAAAAAATGTTCTTGTGTTTATAAGTCATTATGGTCTGTTGTGTTTGGTCAGTATTTTACATGCATTACAGGTAAAGATGATCTACAATTGCACTTGTAAACAACCAGGGCCAGCACAGTACAAGAAACAAGGCTGTAAGCATGACTGCTGGTGTCTCTGTTCCTCAACAATGGCCTCAAAGTTAGACTGATGGCTCTCTGGGCTTTTTGCCAATACCACACACCAATGTAAAATAGAAAGGAGGGAAATAGGCAACCTGGGGTCTAAAATTTAATTCTGACCTTATGTATGAGCTCTATGGGAGGCCTGGGCAAAGCAGAATGTTAATCTACCATATAAGGGAGGCACAGGGCAACAAGGGGGAAAAAAAATACATTTTGGTATTTCCAAACCGTCAATCTTGAAAACTAATCAAACCTTCATGTATATACGTTGTTATTCTCAGAAAATACTATTTAATGTGAATTTTAGTTATATGTCCACAATCCACTTTCTTTCAGCATGAGTTAAACTATGGAGTTTTCTGGCTTCAACCCACTTTATTCAAACCATGAACATTTATATTGCATAAATTTGCAAGTTTATGAATCTCATTAACTATGAAATATGGATACTACATCAGAAAGTAGATTTGAAAGTGACGATGAAGAGAGCTTTTCAGCCTTATCAGTGGAACAGGCTCTATTCACATTTTCTCTCATACTTCACAATAGGAGTTTAGTTTTCTTTTGCTAAAACATATTTGCTAATGGACTCCTTTGTAGGAACAGAATATTTTTTTTATCAAATCAATGTTCTTCACAGAGCTGTCCACAAGGAGTAAACTTTTTTCCTACACTTAAAATAATAATGCAATGTTAAGTCCAAAACTGCAAATGAGCAAGCATATTCAGAAAATTTTGCAGATGCTTACTAAGTTTAACATAACTTCTATGGAAGCTCAGTTATTAAGTTCTAGGGATCAAGTTTAACTTCTCAGTGGAGAATAAGAAGTATGGTAAACAGACTAAACTATTCCTCTATTTTCCTGCTATAGAACTAATATATTAGATATGTGTTAGTGTAATCAATTGCACTTGGATCCTTCAACTTTAAACACAAATACATAGAAAATTAAGCTGTTAAATACCTACTGGTACCATAGTTGCTAACTATTAAAATATTTTAACAGCATAACTCAATTTTGTGAAACTACCAAATAAACACAGTAACGAGTAAAACCAGTTTAAGCTATTCTGGGATGGAATAATGAAAATTAGATGCTTGAATTACAGTGCTCAGAAAGCTTGCTTTACTGATCATTATTTTTAGAATATTTATATAAATTATTCTATTAGTTTAATCTCTGGCCTTTCCAAGAGAAAATTCACAGGACATCATCAACTTCATCTACACACCAGATTTCAGAAGCACAGAAACAAGAAATAAACCACTTTTTACTCTTCCTGTGAAGTGAGATTAACCTCATATGAATCTTCAGCTTGATCTAGGTGCTACCACAAAATTATAGGTGACATATATAAAGACAAAGAAGTATTTTTATGACAATTAATACAACATCTTCTCTTAATATAGCTCGACAAGCCAGAGGTACACAACCAACTGAGAAACAGCAACTATTCTCCTCTGGGAAATCCAGGTCATCAAAATACAGAAAGGGAGGTTAATCTGAAAGCAATGGGGGAAAGTTCTGAAACTGTTATCCCCTATTCACAGCCTGGGAAAGTTACAAAATTTTGTGAACAGCTTTGAATTAGCAGAATGACTGCTGATAAGCAGTATACATGGATTAATATTATGTGTTCAGATACAACACTCAGATTCATAATTTCACAGAACCACAACACAAATGAATCATGCAAAGACATCTAATTCAAACAGAATAAACTTCCAAGCACCTCAAACATTTACAAAATAGTACCTGTGAGTGCACCTATAAACAAACAGTTTCAACACTTCCTGCTTATTCTTGCCTTCCTTTATGCTTTTACTGAATGACTATCAGAAGACTTGATAAAATGATGATACACTCAATGTTAAGTGCAACACTGTGCAATAATGTCTTCAATAGAAATAAATCCTACATTTTTGCTGTTTTCCATACAGCCTTCAACTCATTGCTTCTTTTTTGTTATATAGACCAAATACTTGATGAGCTGCAGAACAAATTTGTGATCAATTCTGAAAAAATTCATAGGAGACTGGACTTTGTCTGTTATAATGCATCAAATAACAAAATAGGAATCAGACTGGTTTTGTTATTTTGGTCCCTGTGCCCTAGAAATGAATGGATAGTAACGGGAGTGGTTCGGTTACCAATCACAATCAACAAAAATCAACAAAAAGTACAATCAACAAAAGTACTTTTTGCCATCAACAAAAAGTACTTTTACAACTCTTAACATGGACTCTTCAAAGTAACAGAGAACTTACTGGAAATCTGAGGAAGATTTTCAGAGTGAAAATGTGCTAAGGTTCCTACCATTTCTAACCCTTTCCCCCTTACTTTTAAGTAAGCCTACAACTCAAACAACCATTGACATGTGCAATCTGTGCTGTAAGGTGCTAATACTTTGAATACAATTGCAAGCTGTGAGATTGAAAATACTCTTGTATAATTAGATATGCAACAACAACTATTTAGATGTTTCTACTGCAATAACCAACTAGGAACATGCTTTTCCACATATGGATTCAAAAAGATAGCAAATGAAAAAAAGAACCAGATTGCAGAGAGTATATAAAAATATTAAAAAGAACTCCCGAAAAATTATGGAATAGTGTGATACAAAAGGTATTCACTACATTGGGCCACCTTAGGAAATTACTTTTTTTTTTTGCTTTAGTTTCTGTTATGTTTATGTTCTCTCACAAGTAGTAGTACTAAACCTTATGTGATATAGTGATTTTCATAAAAATTATATCCCAAAACACTATCCTCAAGAAAAAAGAATGAAGCAATGTTGCATGACAGGATTCAAAATTACAAATTTTCCATCAGCTGGAAGTCTGGAAGCCAAGTCAGGAGGAAATCTGAGAGGACTGCAATCACCATTTGTATTTTATTTTTTTTTTAATCTGATTAACAAATGTAAGTATTCATATGAACTGTAGCACATTAAAAGTCTATATATTTACCATGACATTCAGTTATTGTATCTGGAAAAAACTTAGTGTAGAATTTCACCCCAAAATATTTATCGCACAGTTACCATGAACATTTTATGCTATTCAATTAATCCAGCCCATACCTGCAAACTTGCCAGTTCAGCAGCTGACTTCCCTTTGAGGCAGAGAATGAGTGCCACAAATGCATTCAAGTCCTCCATAGAGAGGCTATTGACCTAAAACAGATGAAAAAATAACACATTATCTGAAAGGTCTGAAGAGGAACTTTCTGAAAATCAACTCCTCTTGTGCTCAAGCACATCAAACATAAATCAACAACCTCATGAAATTATGACCACCATGAATACATCATGTAAGAAGACACTTTAACAGAACAAAATACTTCCACAATTTGAATGAAGCACATAGCCCAATACCTGTGTAAACTGTTTACACATGGATTTCCACACAGTAAACAAGATGCCCACCCTTCATGTATTCCCTTCTCTTCCCTTGGAGTTTCTTAATCACAAGAAATTTCTTCATCTCCATAACACTAAGCATAGTAAAAACCTGAGATTTAAAAAAAAAATATATACATTTCTTTATAATCAAGACTCAGAATGAAAATCACCTCAGTGAGCCACAGACGTGACCACCCTTCGGATTTTTTTTTCAAAGGTTTACATTGTTATTTGTTGGAACTTTTAAAATAATCTAAAATATTTCACTTACCCACTTTAAGCTAAATTTTAAAATATAACAAAACATGTTTGGATTCGTTTAAGGTTTTAGGCTGCATACTTAAGCTGAAAGAAGTCAAAACTATAAGAAAACTAAACCTAAAATGTTCAAGGGGAAAAACATGAGGAGAAATCCTAAATTTGCATTAACAGTTCACTCTAATACTTCTATCAGAAAAAGGAGAATGGAGGCATTTACTGTTGTGAAAAAGTATTCTGAGATTCTACAGAAGCACATTATCAACTCAGGAGAAAGACAGTGCCTCTAGACCAGCTGGGCTGATTCCCTGACAGTACCAGTCCCTTTCTGATCATTTGCTTCCTCTACCAAGAACACTAGAGATGATACATGCGCACCAGGACCAAAGATCTGTTACAAATGTTGAGGCTATAAAGAGGTCTCTAAGTGAAATCCATAAAGCATTAAAATTCTTTATCAGCTGGAACTTGAGGAAAGGTTTCTGTTGCAAAGTACAGAAATGTGCATTGTGGGTTTACAGTAGATAAAAGGTTGCCTAAAACGCTGCACTCACTTTATTTTTGGGGAATGTTGTGTACATCCCATTTCAATCTGTTCTGAGGCTATTAAAAATCAAAAAGTGACAGAAAAAAATGAAGGAGATAAAAATTAACAAAAAAAAAAGCCAACCAACAAACCAACAACGTAGATCAGTAGGAAAAGAAAAAAGCCAACAAGAAACCCGAAACCAAACAGCAACAAAACAAACAAGAATGTCCCAAACAATAAGCAGACACCTAGAATCACTTTATTTAGGAAGAGTGACCCATTCTTTCCTGTTCAAGATACAAATTATTCAACCATTACTGAGAATTCTTTTTTAAAATCACACCTTGCTGCTTGTCCTACTATAAAATACTTTCCCTTCTACAATGCTCTTAAAATTTGCATTAAGCACATGAATGTGAGGGGTATCAGAAAAACTTCAAGCATTCTAAATGCTTCTTGGTATTCATTAACTCCACCAGGCTGCTGAGATGTGATAATGGCCCTACTTTACCCTGTATTTTAAGTCAGATGTCACCTTTGTGTAGACGGCAACAAGAGAGGCTTACTAAACCTGTACATTGTATGCATTGCAATAACAGAAAAAGTGACTTTCATTTACAAACAGCCCTTAATACTTGCACAATTGTGTCCTAAGAAAAATAAGTCCATGACTGCTTGCAAGTATGACAGCAAGGAAATGCCCCGATAAGAGCCGATAAGACAAAAGACTTACAAATACCAAAACACTTCTTTTGAGAAATATTTTATTCAGTCACCAAAGTTGGTGGGTTATCGTAGTTCCATTGTCAGATTTCTTCCAAAACTGCAAGAGCTTGAAAGAGAAATTTTCCCTTTCTTTGCAGGCTCCACAGTTTGGTATTCGAATGAATGAATTTCAACAGCTTTAAAGACAGACCTATTATCTTGTAATTTTTTCACTATTTCTGTTCTTAATTTGGAGGATGTTTGAAAAGAACCCTCATGGAAAAGATTACTCTTCAAACTGACACTTTCTTTACATTGCTAAGATTTGTTTATTTCACATTTTTTCTTGTTTGGAAAAAAACCCCAAACTTGCATCTTAAGTTTTCATTAAATACTTGCACATGAATTTTGAGGAAGCCAGATGGGTAGGTCAGTATGCTGGCTCCTGCAAAACTTAGATTTGACGATAAGTAACAACATTTTTAAGAAGTATACTTCTCTCTTACATGAGCTGAAGGAAATTATGTTAGCCTGCTTCAAGTTGCTCATCCTAAATCACCTTTTGGGTAAAAATCTGCCTTCCTTCTCTAATATAAATGCAAGACTAAAGTGTTAAGTAAAAACAAGAATTAGGATACAGTTAGACAGCTTTCTCAGCTATAAAACAAATGGAAGCAGTATGGCTAACTTTAAAATGTGGATGCTGACACTCTTGCTCTCAACCTTCTCCTCTCAAACACCCAAGAAAACAAATGGACAACTAAGCAACACATAACTCATCAGTGAGAAACAGTTTAATCCAAATCAGTTCCCTAGTCTGGTTCACAGGGTAGATTGTATCAGTGAAATTCAGAGGGCAGAAGAGACTCAGAAAAATGGAACAGGTGTTGAGAAACTGGCAATGCCACGAAAAACCTTCCATGAAACTAAGTCCATTGCATGTTCTCTGCTATTGCTACTGCTAAGTCCTCTGCTATTATTCTTACTGAAAACATCAGCTGCAAAACTGTTTTCATCTTTGTTTTTAGCATTCGCCATTGAAATAGTAAGTTCCAAAAAAACAAATCCCTAACAAGATGGGTTTTTTTCCACTTTATTAATTTTGCTGTGATCAAGGCTCAGGAAATCCACATTTCTGTAGGTGTTCTATCCTGTTACTCTTCTTAATCCCACTAAATAAACCCCTCCAAAATAATTTAGCAATCATATTATGAAAGGTTATACAGGATATCACAATAAATAAATGAAAGAGTGAAAACAGATAAATGAAACTATAGTTTCATATCCAAATACAAAAAACACTTAAACATAATTTAAAAGCTACGTATATGACATGCATCTTGCTGAACTGAAACCACAAGCCATAGAATTATGTTTAATAAATGTTATCTTCAAAAAACTTTCCATTTATATCCTGCTATGAAAAAAATAATAATTAAAAAAATGAGCTATATAGATAATTTGCATAATTCCTGTACGTACTTCCTCACTGCATCGTCTAAGTTTGAGCAAACTTGTAAAAAGGAAGAAAGGAAAAGGCAGAGAGAACTTGTTGTTATGTAACATACACCAGTATAAATCTGTTACTGAGGGAAGCAAAGTCTGAGGGAAAAACAACCCAAAAGACAAAATGCAGTTCAGTGCAAGGAAAAGTACAACAAAGTTGATCAGATTAGATAAAGGCATTATAATTTTCTCATCCTCAAAGAGGAAAATCTTCTTGTGAGATCAACATTTGAAAGGTGGCAAGTACAGACAATATATTAAATACCTAAGAGAAATGTAAATAATGAAGCAATATTTTATTTCACCTAGTGTTCCTTTATGTTACGATTAAGGTAGTCTGCAGGCTGGCAAATGCTTGGAATTATAATAAAACTGCTACCTAATGATCCCCTATTACTCAGAATTTAATGAGAAGAGCCATATCCTCAATTCTGGCTTGAAACTGAGTAGATTGGCAAGATGGTGTGAAAAAGTAGTGACAGCTGACTAAATATTTATATAGTCTGTTGGCACAGACTGCATAGTCACCTGAGGGAATGTCTTCTTTCGATGACACAAAGGAAACACAAGAAGAGAAGCTTTAATTTGCAAACAGGACCACAAACACAGGGGAAATCCCTCAGTTTATACTCTCTCTTTTAAACTGCCCAAGGGGCTTTGTCATGGGCATGTGAAAGTTATGATTAGCTACTAAAAAACACGAGTGTTTCTTGAACAGGATGACACATGTTAAATGAAGTAATTAAAAATACTGTAATGCAGTATTATTATACTTGAGCATCTATGCCTATGGTAAAGATTAAGAGAAAAATCCAGCACAGACTAGCAAGAAACAATTCATTATTCAATCACATCTATCAGGGATGACAGCTGAAGAAAAAGCAACTGTCCCAGTTACCTGCATCATAAGATAGACCAGCAAGCAACAGAATGCTGCAACAGGTGCTTCTAGACCTTGGAGATATTCCATCCCATCATGAAGGTGAAAGCATGCCAGAAATGTACTATATCGCTGCTTTTCCACGTCAGGTCCTTTGGCAAACCACAGTGTTTTCAAATTAGGTGTTCCACCTACAAAAGTAATCCATTATTCTATCTTGGCAGCAACAAGATAAAACATGCCTACCTCATTACAATCTGAAAGGAAACAACTGATCTGCTCTTGGCACTTGCAACGACAGAATTGAAAATGAAATGTATTTGACAAAACTTGGCATTTGGGGAGAAAAAAAAAAAAAGGCCTGTAATTTAAACAAGCTGCATTGAATACGGGCATGTTTAAGCAGAGTGGGCTGAATTCAACTGTTACAAAGATGCAGATGACTTTGAGACAGCGGGCTTTTAGTCTTTGCAAAAAGTCTGCCTACAAGTGTGTCCTTTCCCGTGGGGGTTCACAGTATTAAATAAGGTTAGGTTCATCATAAAACAGCAATTCAGCAAAAAACAACCATATGTTTCTTCTCTCTCTTTCTCTCTCAGGGGTCCTTGAAGGATCCTCACACTGCTTCCCTAATAATCACCTGTTTTAATGAACAACTGGTCACCTATGGCATTTGCTGGCAAACACATCCTACACAAAACACTGTGCTTGTACAGCTCCTCTGCAGCAGGTTCCAGTTTGGGAACAGAAAAGAAGGCTCTCTGGTATTTTGCACTCCCTAGGCTACTGCATAAAACACTGTTGCAAACACACACGAAAGAATTGCCATCAGTTATGTACAACATATCTTCCAGACTTCCTATAGTATCATTCACAGTGGTCTACAAATCCTTAATATTTATCCCACATTGCCATCCCCAACTTTTGAACTAATGCAAAATTTGCTCCCCATTTAAATTACATTTAATCTGTTATGAAAATAAACACTAATGCACGTGAAATAACAGAACAGCTAACTATTTATGCCTAAGAATCCCAATTAGAGACAGAATCCTCCCATAAAATACTGCTGCTTCTGTAGTTAAATAAAATGAGGTGTGAATTTTAAATGTGGACTAATTAAGCTACATTTGGTAACACCTTTTCCTTTTTTGTGTGACAAGCAGCAGCTGTAGACCAGTTAGGAACACTTGGTGATAATAAATGGTTAAAGTGACAAGGTGCTGAAATCTACATAGACAATGTTTATTTAGCCAAGAAAGCCCATTAACCAAATGGTACTAATTCTTTGGAGAAGGGGAAACTAGAAGATAGGATTTTCTTTTTTCATCCCTGTGATGGATGTTTCCTTTACTATTTTTAAGTCTAACTCTCCCATCAAAAGTTTTAACCATGTAAAAAACCACCATCATACAACTGTAAGAGATTCAAACCTTCTTTTATAGGGAGATAAATATATTATGAAAAAATACCAGTTGCTTGATTTTAGTTAGAAATAAAGGTTAGTGATAAAACAGATATTGGCAGTGAGTGATCCAGTACAGACAACACAGTAAGACTCAGATTGCTGGTTTTGATACTGGTAATTGCTGCTTTAATAAAAGAAAAGCAGAGACTGATTTCCAGGAAGAAAAGCAAACATAACATGTATAAAATCAGAGCAAAGCCAACTTTTCCTAAGCAACTTTAATGTGTGAAATAATTTTTATATACATAAACTCATATAGTTGTGATAGTTTCCGCTTTCTAGAAGCTTCCCAATCAGCTGCATATGAAAACATATGCCAAGAACCAGTTAAAGAAAAGTACTTTTTCCATCTGTACAGCTGTTTCTTTTACATGACTTGCATCCAGGGGTATACCTAATAATAGATATCTCTTTTTTCATAATAAAACCATGCACCACATAAATAATCAACATTAGATATCTATGTAGAGAGAGCTCAACAAAATATTCAAGACATCTCTTCTATAAACAGTTTCTTACTCTTTCAGAAACAACATCTACTTGCGCCTGGGAAAAAGAGGTACTGTTGAATTATGAAAGAAGACTTAAAGTAATCTCCTCTCAGAACATACCAACCAAAAGTGTTTTTTTCTGAAAGGATTTCTTCTACAAGTAATTAAATTTCATGTAATAGCCAAGATCAATCCATTATATTAACTCTCAAATGAAAGATAAGTAAACCAAAGAAACAATTACGCTAAGTTAAACGATTCTCCCATCATGACTGGAAGTCAACAAGAGGCCTAAGATTCCTGTGCAGTAGTCCTCCAAAACTGTTCTCTGCTTTAGTTACTTCATTATACACTTTACAGCAATTAGAAAATTGCTGAGAGAAATTTATTTTACTAAATTAACCTAACCCCCCCACCCCCCCCAAAATAAGCACCAAAAGGGAAACAGAATTAAACATACTAGATATTTATAATTAATACACCTTTACTGTAAAGATCAATCATGAGAAAATTATCATTCCTACTGGGGTTGTAAAAACCACACACTTCTATGAATTACAGACAGAACCTCAAACACTGCATGTGCTTATGGTCATTCTCAACATGCATAAAACTGGGAAAACTGTATTCAGTACTATGTAAACTGTAGTCCTTGGGAACTCCAAGAAGAGCAGCATCACAAAAACCTCCATTGGAAATCAAGAGATATTACTTGCCTAAACAAAAAAAATGGATAACCAGCAAGTTAAAAAAAAATTCATTTTTTCCCCATTTTTCTTTTTACTCACACATTTAGAGACACTGTCATACAGAAAGCATCATAACACGAGCACTTCAAGGGAATACACAAACATTTCATTTGTTTGAGCTTCAATTACTTATTTATGAATATGAAATGCATGCAAAAGTTGGGGAATGCATTAATACTAGGATATTATTGAACTCCAGGCTTACACAAAGAGGATCCTCACATATATACCAACTTAAAACATGTCATCATTGTGTACATAGATATAAAAGTATAATATCAACTATTCATGTGTAGTTAAAATAATGACTATTGAAATTCCATTTTATAACACCAGGAACAGAACTTTTACACTTCATTGCTTTACAAACTCATGTAAATACTGAGCAATAAAAATAAGTTTATAAAATGTACTTGCTAGGAACACTGAACCTTAACTTGTTAAAAATTGTGGCTAGTTTTAAAGATGCCATAAACCCAAATGCCAATTAAATCTGACCTTTAAAGAAGTATTTCAGAAACTGCATTTTGAACATAAGCATATTCATGATGTATTCCAGCAAGACACAATGATTAGAATAGTGAATGTACATCCAAAGTCCTGTGGTATGAAGCTACAATATCCTACACATTTTCAGAAATAAAATGAAAACCAGAATCCACACAATTCCCAGTAAATACTTCACTTTAAAACCTTTTCTGTTCTATATAAACTGCACATGTAACAAATAGATCTGCTACGTTCACAGCATATGGACGTTGAACAGTATTTTCTTGGCTCACAGGCCTTCTAACAAATTTCAATTCTCAGAGACATTTTTATCATTTAAGTGCTGCTCTGTCAATGTGTGGGAAGCATAACAATCACATTCATTCAACTGAAAAGAAACATTCTGGAAGAGAACAGAGAGAAGGCAAGCAAGCACAGATGCCAATTCAGAAGACTGTCTCTCCAGAAAAATATATATACGTAATACACACTGTATTTTAAATATATTTTATTACCCTACAGCCTTTAAGATTCGATATTTCATTTTTAAGAAAACCTAACATTGAATCTATTGCCCACAAGCTTTTCAGATGGAAGACAGTTCTGCTGGTTTATACAGACACACATGCACACATCAGTGGTAATTCTACTTTTTTTGGGTCTTTTTACATCAATGCAAAATTTAAGATACTTATGGTTATGTGCATTGCAGTTTGAAGTTCAGATCAAATATTCTTTCTTCAGACTTTTAAATCTAAATCAAACTGAATAGTCAGGATTTCTCGTGTATTCTCAGCACATTTGTGAAGTAGTTGCAATGATGAGGTTATATTTTCCCCAAAAGATAAAGCAGAGCCTTCCCAGATTAATTGCACCTGTGACTTTTTAAATAGTTTCTGGTAAGGTTTTTTCTCTTTTTGAGTAACCTGATCTTGATTGACAGCTTTGAACTCTGACTTCCTATAACAACTTCTTTAAATTTAGCTCTTAATATGATCCCTGTCTGAAAAATCTGATGTGCTGTTGAGAACCTTATTTGGTGAACTAGAAAGTCCTGCTGTGGAAAATGAAAGATGCATGAGCGAATGTAAGGCATACTAATATGGACTGTAAAAATTTTAGAAAAATATTTGTGCACTGAAGGAATGACAACAGAGCACTAAAAATAAACACTACAAGCCCTCCTCCCATTTTTAATAGTCTGCTTGAACAGCCTTTCATTACAGAGTAAGTAAAGATTATGGCTGAGAAGATGCTGTTTTTATAAACTCTTCTTATGTGGTTGCTATAAACAAACACACAGAGTGATTTTAAATCCTGTTTATTGTCAACATGAGGGTGGGTTCTATGTGTAGCATGTTTGCAGAGCAGTACAACCAAAGTACATAAAACTAAGTGGATTCCTCTCCAGCAAGGGAGGAAGGTACTATACTATCTGAGAAGGAAAAACTCACAACAAATAAAATATATTTGTCATGTAAACTGAAATGCAACTACCTAGGCATGTTTATAATATGTTGGGTTTTGTTTGCTTGTTTTACAAATGCATGTTATCAGACCACTGTATGCTGAAATAACACAACTGAAAAGCACAGATCAATCATTTTTTATCCTGCATATTCATATCCATTTGGAAAATTTCACAGCAATTTCATGTTATCATCAAGTCAATTAGATAATCACTCTCTTCACTGTACAATGAAACTACTGTATATCAAATGCAACCTTGTTTGGACTTTGTCTATATAACTAATTTCCTTCCAGTTTCTTTCAAAAGGATTTTGAAAAGGCTGATATCTGAAGATCAACTGGTTTTCCTTAAACCTTGAATTTAAAGACTCTTATTAAATATACAAGTTTCAAATATGAAGATAAATGTACAATCTTCGGGTACCTTAAAAAATTTTACTTTAATTGTAGAAAATGAAAACCAAGTAAGTTCTAAAGCAAACCCTAACCCCCAATCAAACACAACCCTGCCCCCCAAAAAGCCCAACAAATCCACCTTCTTTTAAATCTGAATTTAGACTAGATCAGAACAAGAACTGCTACAGAAAGCTCTGGATACTGAAGAAAGAAGCATTGGTAATTACTCTCAAAAAGTTAATAGATAATAATTTTTCTTAACAAGATATCAATGGTATTGTGTATCAATCATAGAATCATAGAATAGTTAGGATTGGAAAGGACCTCAAGATTATCTAGTTCCAACCCCCCTGCCACAGGCAGGGACACATCATACTAAACCGTATCACCCAAGGCTTCATCCAACCTGGTCTTGAACACTGCCAGGGATGGAGCATTCACAACCTCCCTGGGCAACCCATTCCAGTACCTCACCACCCTAACAGAAAAGAATTTCTTCCTTATATCCAGTCTAAACCTCTGCTGTTTAAGTTTCAACCCGTTACCCCTTGTCCTATCACTACAGTCCCTAACGAAGAGTCCTTCTCCAGCATCATTATAAGGCCCCCTTCAGATACTGGAAGGCTGCTATGAGGTCTCCACGCAGCCTTCTCTTCTCCAGGCTGAACAGCCCCAACTTTCTCAGCCTGTCTTCATATGGGAGGTGCTCCAGTCCCCTGATCATCCTCGTGGATCTCCTCTGGACTTTTTCTAACAGTACCATGTCCTTTTTATGTTGAGGACACCAGAACTGCACACAATACTCCAAGTGAAGTCTCATGAGAGCAGAGTAGAGGGCCAGGATCACCTCCTTTGACCTGCTGGTCACGCTCCTCTTGATGCAGCCCAGGATACGGTTGGCTTTCTGGGCTGTGAGTGCACACTGCTGGCTCATGTTCATTTTCTCATTGACTAACACCCCCAAGTCCTTCTCCGCAGGACTACCATGAATTTCCTTTTTGCCCAACCTGTAGCTGTGTCTAGGATTGCTCCGACCCAGGTGTAGGACCTTGCACTTGTCATGGTTAAACTTCATGAGGTTGGCATCAGCACACCTCACAAGTGTGTCAAGGTCCCTCTGAATGGCATTCCTTCCCTCTAGCATATCAATGGAATTAATGAAATTCATATGAAAGACTAAAAACCTGAGCTCCTGATCCACATAAAAGCAGATGACCAGAAAGAGAGCAAGCACTGCAACAGTAGAGATAGAGGGGTTATGAGTACAACAGCATGATCAAATGAACAATTAGGACAATTTTCTTTCTGAAATACCAAATTGATACAGTATTGTTTACTTCCTGTCTTAAACTTGCATTGCATGATACAGTTTAGCGACACAGTGCCCAATCTTTTCACTAAGGTGTACGATACTTCCTTGTAAATATAATATATTCCATTAATTTTATTAAGAGTGTTCATGTGTCCTTTACCAAAGGAAAGAAGATAAAAGACACACAAAACACTTGATGCTTAAGACAGCAGAAACACCTTCAGTAGCTTAGTTACATTTTTACTGAAAGCTGGATTCTGTTTCTGGGTTGTCACAGGTGATCTAAAAATGACCCTTTTTATCTTCTCTGACAGTCTTGTTAACACATTCTCTCAAGCAGCTTATTAAAAGAATTTTCATATGGCCCCACATACCACTTATCCCAGCGTCAAAGCAGTATTTAGAACCTCTAAGAAATTGTTCGCATTTTAGAACCGATGTCTGAATTAGCACTGGATTTAACAGGACATAGTAATAACATGTATCTTAAAGCTGAATCCTGTTACAATTACACAGGGTAATTAAAAGCAATTACAGGCATGCAGCATTTCTAGTATAGCTCCTTGTCCTCCACAGATGTTTCGGATTCCATATCAAACATGTGATGACGGATTGCCTAACCGTATTGTAGTGATGGCATTATTTCAGTTCAGATTTAAACACATTTTATTCTACCTGGAATAGGTTGTACAGGCTGTATGAGCTCTGGCTGTTTCAGAGGATTTCCAAAATAGACAAACCACTCTTTCACGAAAGAATAGGCTCCACCTAAAAGAGACAGAATTGGATCAGTAAATCAAATGCAAGTACTGACACTAGTGTAAAAGTTGGAAGCAGTAGTAATAAGGATTCTAAAGTAATGGAAGGCACTTGAAATTACTTATTTGCTCAGCTTCTTAAAAAACAAATAAAAAAAATAGTTTTAGCACCTTTGTGACAAATGATCAGAACAAATGAAGAAACTTTGAATTATGCACTATAAACATGAGTTTGGAGTTGGGAACTGTAGCCATAAATGTAAGTACTAGTCTGTGGAAAACATTCTAAAACGGCTTACAGCCAATTTTAGGCCTTCCCATTTCAAAGCAGTTCAGGAAGCTATGGAGGCATCTGACATAGCTTAGAGACCCACGTGAGCTGTCTCAGTCTCTCAGGGCTGTCACACTGCCACATATTGTAGTCAGTCCTTAATATGATTCTCCTCCCAACTTGCCCTGACGTTTCCTGTGTCAGGGTTTAAGACAAAATCTTTATAAGGCCTTGATGGCTATTCGAAAGCTGACAGCAATGGAGTCATCCCACCATCAGATGCAGAGCTTTTACAGCCCATTGTTCCAGACCTTTTATCTAGTATAAAGGGATTGTTTATGCATAATAGCTCAAGTGGTTTCCTACCCCCTAACTTCAACCCTACCCCGCCCTCCAATAAAGAGTAGGGAGCCTCTTAAATTAAAAATTTCACTGCTTGAGTTGTGCATCTAACTACTTGATGCTTAGGGAAGAAAAAAATTCAAGAGGAAAGAAAATACCCTCAGAAAAAAAACTAAAACATTTAAGAATTTTTGAAATGCTGCCTACCTAACTTCCAGTAGTCAGCTAATAACCGTCCCAATGCAAGTCACCCTTAAAAAATCCTAGAATAATTTTCATTGTTATAGATGGTGCTTCTCCATTCTGTACAGATACTGCTTATGGTAACCTTGTTATAGTGCCCTAAATTTCCACTCTCTGTAGTCTGGTAAACAGTATGAAGCAGACAGATCTAGCTAGTCCTGGGCACTTAGGACAGTGTTTTCAAATCTTTTCCAGGCGAATCCTTGTCACTTTCCAGATTCACACAGTTGTATCTACTTCCTTCCAGCTCTCACCCAGTGCTGAGGCCACTCTTTACGATTTCTGCCTTTTATCATCAATTCCAATCACCCTGCACTTTATCGCACAACTATTTCTGATGCCACATTATGAACCCTAAAGAAAAACTTCACCTAGCTTAAATCAAACCTCTCCAACACTCTCCTTCCTTCCCCTCCACCACCCAAAAAGTTCAGTCACATTAATTTCCTGATCTCATTCATAGTTCAACACTGTAAATGACTGTTGGCATGAATGAATGCTTGAGCAGAGTTCTAGTGTCAGGGATAAAAGAGGCAGGGGGAAAGAACACAACAAAATCTGGTTTACAGCCCTGCTTCTTCTTCTGTCCCCATTGACCTGCAGCACAAACTCCCAATAAAGGTGAGGGGCTGAAGAACCAACTGCTGGACCCCAAGGGACAGCATTACACCGGGCTTGCCATGCTTCACTGTTCAAAAACTGATGACATTAAGAATAAAATGAAAAATGCTTACACTGAGGAAAAGAAAAAAGCCTTCAATGGCACATTTCAGTAGCTGAATAGTCTCACATGAATATAAGTCATTGCCTATGATAATGCTATTTTATAAAATAAAAAAACAATCCTCCAATTTAATACCCTGAAGTCACATTCAGAAACATTTTGATATTTTAGCTTTCTGGTTTAAGATTTATTATGTAAATTATTCTGCTTTATTCAATCTATTCAGCTCACTCAGCCTCTCAAATTTTAGCCTGGCTTCTTACAGAAGCAAACCTAGGACATCTGTCTTATAATTAATTCATGGATGCACTGCTCTGTTTCAACTAAGTCTGACAGAAGAGATTTCAAATGTGTCTCTTTAGCTTGCAGATGACTGAGGGGTGACCTCATCAGTGTTTACAAATATGTAAAGGGTGGGTGTCAGGATGATGGAGCTGGGTTTTTTCAGTGATATCCAGTGGTAGGACAAGGGGCAATGGGTGTAAACTGGAGCATAGGAGGTTCCACGTTAACATCAGGAAGAAGTTCTTTACTGCAGGTTGCCCAGGGGGGTTGTGGAGTCTCCTACATTGGAGATATTCAAGGCCCGCCTGGACAAGTTCCTGTATGATGTACTCTAGGTTACCCTGCTCTTGCAGGGGGGTTGGACTAGATGATCTTTTGAGGTCCCTTCCAACCCTTGGGATTCTGTGAAAATCCTAAACATGTTGTGAAACTGGTGACTCAGCTGATGGAGACCCTGTTAGAACATCAACTGAAAGAAAGATAGGAAAGTCAAGTCACCTGTTGTATCCAAATGAACTGGATGTATGGTAAATCAATACACAAGTAGTTACAGAGCTGAGCAAAAAGGTAGATTGCATTATGGGAGAGCAGAAGGCAATAGGGAACATACTTAGGAACACCATATATTGCTGGAGGGGTTTGTCAAAACATGGGGAGAAGTTAAGATGCTAGGAAGAACATGGAAATATAAAAGCTTTGCTGAGGGGAAGCTGGCAGGGAGAGCCATTCTTTATAAGTTCCACAGCTCAGAACAACTTATCAAAATGTCTCTCAATTCCGAATTCCTATACTATTTTTACATCACCATTGAGCTCAAGCACAATACAGAAGTCAGTAGGAAATCTCCACTTTTGTTCTTTTAATATATGTGAATGTTTGCACAGGACACCATCATCAGCAGAGTGCTTTTCACCATTATAGCCCATTAGTCACAAAAGTACATTACTGTTCACATAAGTAGCCAAACAAATATAGTGGAAAGCAAGATCCTGCAAACTGACAGCACATTAACACACCAAGAACAAAACACAGACATGACTACTAAATGCTAACCCTCCCTGCATGGAAATATCTCTGGGGGAAAAAAAGCCCAAACAATTTTTCAAACGTCTTTTCCTACAGGGCACATACAGAGTCATCACCAGTGTAGTTCAAAAACCAGCAGTTCCTTTCTTCAAATAGATTCTAAACTACCTGTGGAAGCTGCAAATATCAACCATGTGAAAAACACCAAACACAGGAAGCTGGAAAGACTGTTACGTGTGCTCCTCTACACCTGAAACAGTGCCAGCCCTCCTAAGTCACTGGTGGTAACTGGCAAAAATTCTGCTAATGGACTGGTTTTGACAGTGTCCAAGTGAGGATCAGTCTGGTTTGCTAATGTTAAAATTGAGAGTGATGACAGAACTTCCAGGAGCTGGCCATGAGAAGCCAATGGACGCATGAGGGGCATTACATAACCCCCTAATTGGCACCAGCCACGGTGCAGGTATTTCTTCCATGGACTGCAGTAGTGCCTAGATCTGCTGGCTTCTGAATTCTTCGCACACAAAACAGTGAGCCTGGGTGGACTACCAAGGTGCATTATTTACTATTATCTTCCCCTCCTTCTTGAACTTTTCTAATAGTACTATTTTTCTAGGAAAGATGCTAAAAGTTGACAATTCATATATCACTATACGCAATATTCTACATAACGATCAGAAATTACTCAATTCATTTTGAAGATACTTTTAAAATATACAGGCAATAAATACCATGTTATCAGGATAACCATCAACACTTCATTTATTTTTGTAGGATCAAAAATAAAGCTGCTATTCTAGCAACATTTCCACGAGTAAAGTTACACGCATGTTTACCATATACCAAACTATATCAAAGGCATAGCTTCACGAGCAATTCTTTCAGCAGCACTGCTACCTTTTATAGGTGACTTGACACTGATTTGCTCACTCCCACTCCCTGCCATTCTCTTGGGCTGTTCTATCACAGCTGTTTGTGCAGGATTATAAATTAATGTTTTGGTATTTCAATTCTAATCTTCTTTATCTGAGTACTACAAACACTATAACATAAATGCAAATCTGCCTACTCCCCTGCCATCTCACAGCAACAATTGTTAATTAGCAGTTTTGGTCTGGATGTTTCTGAAAGCATCAATGAATATCCTATTACTTAGAAGAATAAATAAAACCCAACCAAGTTATAATTATCTACAAAATTTAGAGGCAGTAGGCTGAAAAATGAGAAACGACAGATGTGCATGATTACTGCTGAGATTTCTGTTATTCTCTCCAAATGACTATCATAGAATCATAGAATGGTTTGGGTTGGAAGGGACCTTAAGCTCATCTAATTCCAACCCCCCTGGGCAGGGATACTTCCCACAAGACCAGGTTGCTCCAAGACCCATGCAACCTGGCCTTGACACTGTCAGGGATGGGACATTCACAACTTCTCTGGGCAGCCTGTGCCAATGTCTCACCACTCTCATGGCAAAGAATTTCTCCCTACTATCTAATCTAAATATACTTTCATTCAGAAAGCCATTCCCTTTGTCCTATTATTACAGGCCTTTGTAAAAAGTTCCCCTCCAGCTCTCTTGTAGGCCTCCTTTAGGTACTGGAAGCTGCCCATGTTGAGCTTCTCATCTACCAACACCCCTATTATGTAAACTCTGATTCAGTATTTCCCATTGTTTGGGTTTGGTTTTTTTTTTCCTATTATGGAATAACTTCAACCTCTAGCTGCTGAAGCAAGCCAGGCATTTAATTACCTTTCTGTGGCTTTCTAAGCACATAGTTTGAATATTAGGTTTGATGGCAGTGCACTTTCGTCAATAAAATGTAAAGTGACTACCAAGAAGAAAAAACATATTAAAAAGAATAAAAGTTCAGTGCATTTTTAATTTTCAACTCACTGCCTAAAAGACACTGTAAAGAGAGCATTTAACTAATGGGAGTTTTAAGAACATAAGATTTCTTCAAGATATGAAAAACGGATTCTCCATCTTAGAGCAGAAGAATGGAAGCACACATATACACACAACTGCTACAAAACTGCTATTTATACCACTGGATAAAGAAATTTTATGTTCTTGTACTTTGATAAAAGAACTAATAATCATTGGCCTGACTACTGGCATTAGTGTTACTACAGTAACTATATTTGACTATCCACTGTTCTTAAAATTGCAGACAAAATCAACAGAAGGTAAGACTAACAGTGCATTACTGTTTTGCAGAAGTGCAAACAACTCACCAATTAATCAGGAGCTACACTTATCAATACAACATAAGCTTTCATATTCTCTCAAACTTTTAAAATCTTCTAAATGTCACTGCTCTGCTCAATCTGTTGCTCATTAACAACGTTCACAGCTTCCTGTTTAACAAGCAAAAAACCCCAACGAAATAAAAAATCTCCTTAAAAGCACTGAAATTGAACAGCATTTAGAAAACCTGCTATCTCATTGTCACATTTTCTCTTTATTCCTTAAGAAGTGCATTCAGCTGCCCACAGTTTTTATCCTAAATTCCATGCTGATGTAGCCACTGGAAAAATGAACTCGAGATTTCATATTTCAAAACTGAAAGTATACTTTAATACTGGTATAAATAGTCTAATCTTTACCTTTTCCAGATTCCAACAAGATAGAATAAATATGCTGACGAGCAGGGCGGTAGATAAGTGCCTGTCCAGGAATCTCTGTATCAGATTCATCTTCCAAAGAGTTGCTGCATTCGATCTCTCCCTTACTCAGGATATTGAAGATCGTGTAATTTTCAGATTGGACATGATGTTCTTTAGCTAACTGTTCAAAGAGAGAAGAAGGCATTATCTCCAAAATTAAGGAGGATTAAAAACTAACAAAATGCATTCACTGTTCAAGGAAACAGTACTTTCTCTAGCAGTGTAAATGGAGTGAACGCCAGGGTTGGAACAAGTGCTTTTTCAGGTAACACCAGTATAGTATACTTTTGGATGTCTACCTTTCTGGGAACAGGAATCCCCAGGAAAACCATCATTGCCTTTCAGACGTCTACCTTTCTGGGAACAGGAATCCCCAGGAAAACCATCATTGTCTTTCTTAGCCTCTCCCTGAATTCTTAAAACTTAGGGGGATTAATGACAGTTTTTTAGAGAATAATTATTTTTAAAATTAATTCTGAATTCAGACACAGAGAAATGAGCTGCCCTCCTTTAGTAATCTGAAAATGTATGTTCCCTCATTAAATAGTGACTGAAGGCACAACAAAACCCAAACTTTTATTGCAAGATGAAATACATAGGACAACTCCATTTCTTTCCTGAGCTGACTTTGCATAGTATACACTGTGGTGAAATTAGTATACTTACCTTCACCACACTTTTACTTTACAATAGCTTTTCCCCAAGAAAAGAAATACAATCTATTGTATTACAATCTTACACAATAGTGTAAGAACTGCAGCATCACCCAGGCTGCATATTAACCATGCACCACATGCATATACATCTGGCTACAGCAGCTGGCTACAAGCAGCCTCAGTACCAACAGGGACTGCTGCTCTTAACAGCACTGGTGCAGAAGCAACAATGCTACTCCCAGGCAGTGCAGAATTTCAAACAGGAACACCTGTAATTTGGACTGGCCAAGTGCACAGCCAGACTTTCTACTTCACAGCCTCAGACCAAAACCATGGGAGTGTTCAAACAGTTGAGCTGAGACAATTTTTTTCCATGGAGTACCACTAATAAATTCTCCAGGACCCATGCCATATGGTGAGCAGGCACCCAAGTTTCTCTGCTCTCCATTCCCAGCACGTGTCACCTTGTTTGAATTATTTGGGTTTGCCATCCATACAGCTATGTAACTAGAAATTACCAGACCGCTGGCTAGCTCAAAAATTCACAATTTCTGCAAAAATCCAGTATCTGCAAACCTGGGAACCCAGCAGGTCAAAGCTGCAGTCAACTAATGGGTCATTACTGATTAATTCTACTGAAATGTCATACCTTCAGAAGAAATTCTCACATAAAATCAATGATAGGCTTCTGTACACAATGCCAATCAACAAACCTTTTTTTTTTTTTTTTTTTACTAGTAATAAATTAATGGTTGTTCTGGAATAAATACTTCTGCATTCTTACTATATGTAAACAATATAATCCCTCAAATCTACTTTTGTATAAAACAAAAACCAAATAGTTAAGTATTTCTAAGCATCATTTGAATGAAGCATTGAACCATTTCATATAAACCATGAGATGTTTTCATCATCATCTGAAAATACTAGTTTGCCAATAATCTACATATCCTTAGGTAGTGAAAAAAATACAAGCTGATTTCAAAAGAATTGCTGCATTCAATGCTGTATCTTGAAAAACATTTCTGATTTACACCTACAGTCAGGCAGAAAGTTATATTCTTTTCAGGGAGAAGCAGGCAAGTGTCTTCAGAGTTGGAACTGAGCTGTGTATGTCATTTACATGCAGTTCAGATTATGTGCAAGGTAAGCAGAACTACATATGGTTTTCAAAAAATGAAGCAAAGCACACCCATTATACACACAATATTTAAACATCTGTAACAAAACCAAATGACAAGTTAACACGTCTACAACTTTGCCTGTAATTTCCCTGGCCCAGGGACTGGCTTAACATAGGAATTATGCAGCGAGTGAGGCATTCTTCAGTGGAGTTTCTAAACATTATTATTTTATTACAGCAGTAGCTCAGCATGACACCAGAGAACTGTAGCTCTTCAAATGAAAGATCAAGGCTAGAAATAATGACCACTTGTCATAAAGACCACATGGCTCATTTTCTTAAGGAGTAAGGATATTACCACTATTGTCCTAGCCACAATCCAACCTAGATAATTACATTCTGGCCAATTCTTCCTTGCACTTCTATTGTAAACAGTATTTTTCAATATGAAGATGCAGGGTTGTTGCTTGGGTGTGGTTTTTTTTTTTAATAACAACTTTATTTAATGATTTCAGTTGAAAGTGACGTGTATTGTGTTTATGTGTGGTTAATAAAAACTCCCAAAACTATCTGCAGCTTAGCTGAAATGAGCATAGTTTAAGTTACAATGCAGTTTTAAAATACTTTTAGAAAAAAAATTTGTAAATTTTAAGATTACTTTAGAGTAATATGAGGAAATAGAAAAATTAATTTTAAAGATAATGTTCAACATACAGACAGAAAAACAAGGTGCTCTATTTGAAGTCTGTAGGGATGTAACAAAACAGAGAGCAACAGATGACTAATATAGGGTCTAAAATACACCAGAGCATCTCTGCCCGTATAAGAGGCCATTAGTGAAACTTGTTAGTGCATCTCTGTCCTTCTAGGATTAACAAGCCCCTCAAAGTACTTTTGGTTCCTTCAGGGACAATAAATCTAAACAATAATTAACCTGATCCAAAAATCACAAAATACAGATTTATAGGAAGTTTCCTCATCTCCTCCATAAGAACAATTTCAACTTTTGCATTCTTAGTACAGCTCCCTTTGGTATTTTGACTGCATGTACCAGGTACAGCCAAGCAGACCACTAAACAGCTGTAACTGACTTGTGGATGCTCAGAGAGTAACTGTATCATTACATTGTGCAATACATGGGAAGTACTCTCTATGCTCATCTGTAGGCCTATACAGAAGCTGCTCCCCATTATTTGAACTGCTTGATGCTTCAAAAAGAGAGGAATCATTTGCTTTCATGGTGACGCATGTAACAGTCCTAACCATGGCTGTGCTTAATAGACAACAGATTTTGCTCAAGCAAATTTCAATCAATAGGTTCAGTGTACTCATTACTGACTTCCACTAAATAGTCATGGCATCAAGTGACCACAAAGCTTTAAAAAACAAGGTACCTGAAAGATTTCTTTATCTTGACACATGGCTGTTTCTTGTTGCAGGGAAAACATTTGGCAACTTGTTACTTTGGGAGGAATCCATGGAGACTGCTGCCCAGGTAAAAGATAGGACTCCACTCCTCTGTAAAGCAATGTCTTGTCTGATCCCAGAGGCAGAAGGTCTTCTAAGTGTTTCAGGCTGCTGTATGACTGTGGAACTTTTGAGATATAATTTGCTACAGCAAAAAATATGTTTGTTCTTCTGTTGTAGCTGTTATTCTTACGGGGACTGCTGACTAAACATTTATGCCAAAAGCCTTCCAACAAGTTTTCTGGAACAACATCATTGCCAAGCAAGCAAGCAAAGAGAGGGAGGTGTGTCAAACTAAGACCCAACGCACGACAAAGATCTTCTCGAGAGTACATAACAGTGACCAGGCTGGCCAAATGGAGCTTCCCAATGGAAAAGTAGGGGCATGTATTATAGATGAGGTAGTCACTATCTTGCCCAAGAATTCCTATGCAGTTATGTTGCAAACCGTATGTAGCCACCTCAAAGTCTGCCTCCTGCAATGTGCATACTGTTTTTTGACCGAGTGACTTCAGGGCAAAACGTGTAAAAGTAGGCAAAGCTGAAGGCATCGTAAACATTTCTCTCCCTGGTTGTTTCCTGTGAATCTTGATAAACTGAAATATTCTGGCTATCTCTTTGTTATTCTGCAACCTCCGTTTGATCCACTCATCTCTCTTTTTCGATTCTACCACTCCGTCAAAGAAAAACACCAACTTGATACCAGCTTCCATAAAAACTTTAATAAAATCCTCTAAAATGGCAAGGAACTCCCGCCACTGGCCACCACACACCCAGGATTCTGGTGTGTACCAGTATCTAACACAACTCATGGCATCTACTACGATAACAGGCGGAGAATCAGGATGATCGATGCAATGTTTCTGTGCCATTTCTCTCAGATCTACAGTCTTGCATGCATCAGGGCAAACCCTCTCCACAAATCCCTGCAAACCTTTAATGCCCATGGCTGATCTCTGAAACTCACAGCAGTCTGAAAGAAGAAGAAAAAAATATTCTATATGCAATAATGAGAAACATAACAGAATTATATAATAAACCCCCCCCAACAAACAAAACATACAGCAAAACAAAAGGCAAAAAAACAAAAACAGCAACCAAACAGCACAGAAATGGAACTGTTATTTTTCTGCTTTTGCTGATAGTTTGCTTTGTTGTCCTGGCCTTCAAACAGTTTGAACCAGTTTTCTTCCCAAGAACAAACTGTATGTAAGTGCCCATTCACTTTACCTTCCACTTCTGTTTTTCTGTCACTGAAAACTATAAATATCTAAAGGTTTTCTTAAGTACAACTCAAATCCAGATTAATAGAAAAAATTGTAGAAATTTAGAAATACAGAAACTGCTAGAAAACCAAGTACAGACATAATTAAAAGCTATATAACATCTTAGCTGAGTGTACAACACAGGAATTAATGGCTTGATTTTCACACTAAATAGTATATAATTGTCTTTAACTGAAGTCAGTGGGAAAATATTAGTAACTTTGGTAATCAGCCTTGTGCCTTGATTATGCAAATGGCTCAATTACTATCTGAGTTTATAGACAGTAGTCCACTGATATGGCACTAGCTGCAATACCTCTACTTCTGCAATGGTTTTGGTAGTATCAGTTCTCCTTCAAATCAGAAATTCAATCCATTGTACCATTCTGTCATTTGAAGACATAATTTTCAAGACCTGTTTAAAGAATTAGAGGTTTACCTATATTTTGTGACTCTACAAATCTGGTTGTCATTAATAATAAAATTAATGAATATGTTAATATATTAAATGGGATTTCTAATATACACAGCATTTTGAACCAATCTGTTTTAAAAAACTTTGGAGAGATGACCCCTACAACAGCTCATGATACCCCTAGATTTCACTTTGCCAGCAACCAATCATCTCAACACAAAGTTTATTACACCCATGGTAACACACAGTACCGCGAAGGGCTGTTAGCAGCAATGTTCACAATAACAGCTTCAGCCCTCACAACAGCCCACATCACAAGGGACGAGGAGCAAAGCCCTCTATTTCTGACGCACAGCCAGGCCCACAGTCCCGCTGCCTTGAAGGGCCGGAGCTTGCGGTCCCGGGCCGTCTCACAGGGTAGGGCCGAGGCCTGCACCCCGCGAAGCCATGCAGCACCGGGGCCAGGTTACAAGCGAGACCCAGGGCTCCAGTCACCCTCAACGCCCACAAACAGTCCCAGCCCCCACCCGCTTCCCCCGGGCCCGCGCTCCGTGCCCATGGGGCACCAGCCTGACCCCTCGTAACAGCACCCGACACTGACCCGAGCCTGCGCTTCCGCTTCCCGCGGGGTGGAGCTGCGCATGCGCTTGGCGGCAGGGGTTAGGGCGGCCTGAGGTGGCAGGGTTGTCAGTGCTGTCGTGGTTGTGCTGGTGGCTGTTCCCCGTTCTTTCCCGGTCCGGGCCAGCCGGCTGCAGCGGGTCCCTCCACTTGGCAGCGACGTGGGGCCAGGGTGGCCGGGATGGTTTGAGCCCCGCCCGCGGCCTGCTGTCCCTCGGCTTTGTATGGCCACAATAGGGCCGGAGGGAAGGTTGTACCCGAGCATGTCGCGACCGGGCGGGAGGCACACGGGGGGAGATGAAAGAACTGTGCACCGACACTGCGAGATCCCGAGGCGTCCAGCGGAGGCTTATGTGGCCCCGTGGCGCTGGCACTGGGTAAACAAAGCTGCCCTGGCAGCCGGGGTCTTGGCTTGGCTTTGCTCGGTCCTCGCCGACGGAGGGGAGCGCGGTTTCCCCCGGGTCACTGGCCTGGCTGCAGGCCTATGGGAAGCACGACCCGCTTCCACCCTGCCAGCAACACGTGGGGGGACCTGAATAACTCCACATCTCGGGGGGAAGAAGGACACAGGGGAGCCGGTGGGGGATTAGATCAGATGTTACTGCCGGTGAAAAATTAAACAGAGCAGTGCTCTGGGGAGAGCAGATTAATATATTTGGTGACTCGGCGTGCACAAAGCCTCACCATTGTGGCTGTGTCTGAATGCCTGTGAATAGGATGGAGCATATGTGGCCTGTCACCGCAGGTGCCCACATCTGTTCGTCTCCGGGCAGATGCTCTCAGAAAAGGGGAGAGCATTTCCAAAAGCTCAGGCCCGCCCCATCCATACCCATCCTCTTTCTCATAATCACCTTCTGCAGAAGAGTTTCTGCCCCCCCCCCCCCCTTCTCCTTTCCCCCACCCCTTCCCTTCACACGGAGAGATGAAGAAAGAAATCAAAACGACTCAAATTGGAAAGCCCTGGAAGCATACACTCAGACTGCGCCCTCCACCCCCAGAGTTTATTAGCAGCAGGTTTTGCACAGCAACAAGATGTGCGCACCGTGCCAAGGGGGCTGTGGGCCATAGAGGAACAGAAAACCCCTTCACGCGTGAAAAGCAGTACAGTACAGCAGAACACTGGGCTGGTGTCGCAGAATGAGAAGGGCCTGCACAGCTACTCTCTGGAGTGGTGGTTTACAGCTACGATGATAGACTTTTGGCTTGAGATGATGGTTAATAAAACCAGGGAAAAGAGAAGAAGGGTTTTCCCTATGAGAACTGGTGAATGCAGTGAATATTGCGACTAAAGTTAGTAGCAGAAGGGAACCTTTACAGACACCCAGTGAAATCTCATGGCTGGAATGCAAAACATTTTTCTGAGAAGTGCCATCGTTTTTTTTTTATCCCATGTATATGACCGGAGCCTGACCACTCACCCTTCATGCACTGTGACACCATGGTCAAGACAAACCAGGCCTCTGTGCTGCACTGGGTTATGCCAGGCTTGCCTAACAGGGTGATGGGTGCTGGGGCACGGGCAGATCTCAGGACCACGGAAGGGAGGCAAATGCGATCCGTGTCTTCTAGTATAGAGAAGATTGCTAGGGTCCTTAGAGTTCAAGGGGGACAAAGAGATCCCCAAAATGCGAGGCCGCGCTTCTCCCTGGTGAGGTGCGGGTTGTGGGAGCCTTTGAATCGGTGCATCCCGGAGCAGAGACCAGGAAAGGCGGGGAGGCGGCGGGAGCGCCCGGCCCGGGGCACCCACGAGAGGCTTCGGGGCAGGGTTCTGTTCCTGACAGAGGGGAGCAAGGCGGGGGAAGCCTCCTTCCCCCGATCCCCTGATGTCCCCTCGTCGCCGGGAGGCCCCACGGCTCTGCCCCCTCGAGCGGACGGTGCTCCTCTGCTCCCGGAGCAACGGCAGTTTACGCACACGAGTGACCAATTTTATCCCTCGTAGTTTCCCACGAAGAAAATCCCGTCGGAAGCAAGCCAGGGAGCAAACCCAAACAAACAAGTAGCGCAGGGGAACGGGACGGGACGGGGGGGTTCTCTCTCCTCGTGTGCAATCAGTAAAACACATATAGGGGCCACTTCGGGATTTGCCCGGGGAAGGGTTGGAGAGCAGCTGGCTGCGGTAATCTCCTCGGGAGACAAAGGAATGCCCCGTCCCAGGATCACAGGTAAACACACAACCATTGTCATGAAAATGAGGGGCTAGGATAGGGCCGGAGCAGATGATTTGCGATTTGAAAAAGGGGGTTGGGGGGAGGGAAGGCCCAGAGCTGCTTATCTATCATCTGGCCTCGCTGTGTGCCAGCTGAGCCACGCGACTGCCCTTTCTTATTCTAATCAGCACATGCCTTTGCAACTTTGGGCTAACCTACACGCTAAACTTCTTAATCCCCCTCCCCGCACACGGCAAGGCCGGCGGAGCTCCCTTGCGGCACCTCTGCGCCCCCCGCCCTCCTGACTCGGGTCGGGTTGGGGCGCTCGGCAGCGGGGCCCCAGCTAGAGCCCACACCCCGGGCACGCCGCCGAGCGCGGGGCCCGAAGGAGAGGCAGAGCCCCGGTGCAGCGGCGCCCCGCCTGCCCTGCCCTGCCCTCCCCTACCCTCCCATCCCGTCTCATCCCGTCCCGGGGGGACAGGTGAAGGGGGCGTGCAGGGAGGGCTGCGGCGGAGGGGCAGCCGCTCACACATACCTCCGTAGGGACTATAGACCTAATTAAAATATTATGCACACTCGGCTACACATAGCTCCACACGTACACGTCTCTCCGCCGCAGCACCGTTCGCCATATGCCCGGAGCCCTCCGTCCCGGGAAAAATCAGGGTTGCGCGCCAGCGATGGCACAGAGTCGCCCTAATTAACACACACACACACATCCTTTTGAAGTGACTTTTCCCATCATCTGGCTCGCTTAGAAATAAAGGCCGCGGCTGACGGGGCGCTCTCGGCTGCGGTGCTACGCGGCGGCACCGTAAATCCCCCGCGCCCGGAGCAGAGCAGGGGATTGGTTGCGGAGAGGGTATCGATTAAGGCAGAGGGAGAGCACAATACCCCACCCGCCCCGGCGAGTAGCTGCCACCCGTGGCCGGGCCCACCGCATCCCGGCAGTGAGGGGTCACCGCATTCTGCCCCCGGGGGTCCCGCCGCCGGTTCTCCCCGGTAGGGCTGGAGCGGCCGAGCCTCGGGTGTTGGTGTGGGAGAGATGGCCCATTCCCGTGCGCGGGGGTCGGTGTCGGTGCGCGGTTACCAGCGCCGGGGAGGCGCAGGGGGCGGCGGGGGGCGGCGGGCGAGCGCGGTGCGGAGACACGCGGTTGGGAGCGAAAAAGCGCCATTTGGTTGGGAGCAGATGGCTGGCTGGGGGGCTGATCGCGTCTAAAGGCGTGTCATCCCCCTTCAGCGAGAATCCCTAAGGGCTCCCCTTGTCTTCGAAATCAATGAAAATTAAAGTGCAGAGAATGGATGAATAGTTGGACCTCGAGTCCCTCCTTTGTTCGCCTCAGCTACTGGTGGGCAGGAGTTAAACTACAACAGCCTCCTATAGAAACACTTAAGTTAAACAGTCTCCCCGTTAGCCCAGCATCTGAAAGAGAGAGGGAGAGGGGGGGAAAAAGCAGAAAAAGGAGCTTTCTGCTTGATTTCCCCAATACAGAATCGCGTGGCATAAATTAAGCCGGAGAAGAATGAGCGCCGTGGGCAGGATCCTGCCGGCTCTCACGGCGCCTTTCAGTCACGCTCAGCAGCGGTAATCGAGAAATCTGTGCCACGTCAATTTAACAAATACCCGGTACCGAAGGGGGGTTGTTAAGGATTTGGGGGCAAGTTTTTTTGGGTCTTTTTTTTTTTCCCTATCGCTGGGTTAAAGCCCTCGCGCGTGTAACTTTTTATTTCCAGTTTTTTAAGCAAGGGGATGCTAATGGACCAACTTTCTATCTCTCTCAGATTAAAAGATCCTCGGTGATACATCATTTCATGATACACCGGCAGGCTACCCCCAAATATCAAGCTCCCCTCCGCCCCACTCGCTTAGTATCTCCTATACGAAGTGACTTTTTCCCTCTCTCTCTCTCCCTTTCCCGGGGATAACGGCGCAGCCAAATTTGCGAAGCAGCAGCAAGCCACTTGTAAAGATGCTGACGCTAGGTGGCAAAAGTAGTGTACGGTTCAATCCGACGTTGCTGCCGGGTGTCGTGCTTGTGTGTCCCGGTCCTCGCCGCAGCCGAGGATGGGCACCGAGCGGGGGGGGTGGGGGGTGGGGGGGCGGCCGGTCCGCCTTAGACCCGCCGCCTTCCCCTCTCCTTCGCATGGTGCCTGCGTGACCGCTGCTCCCCTCTTTGCCTAGATATAACTCCGGGGTGGGGGGAAACCCCAAACGCAAACCCCAAACATTCCTGTACATTTAAGCTTTCGCTTAAGCGTCGAGGGGCGGGGAGAAGGGAGAAGAGTACCTATATGCAAGCCCCTCGTTCGACCAAAATTTGATGTAAAGGACGCACACACTGAGTTGCAGAAGTCTGTATATTTGTTAAAGTACCGAGGGTACCTGCTCAGGTTTGTGGTATATGCCACCAACACCCAGTAAATGAACGTGGGCAGCTACAGTCCTGAACAGTCAAGAAGAGTTGGGCTGAATGAACTCATTAGTGATTTTCTTTTAATTGGTATTACCCAATGCGTTTACTTTAAGAAGTCTTTAAGATTTTTTTTTTCTAGCGCATTGTAAGATAATTTGTGATCAAGACATCTGCTTCAATGAAAGTCACATTTTGCCATGCAAATGCACGTTTCAACCCAATAAAGTCGCCATAATAAGGCTTTTAGCACGGCATACCTACAGTGAGGTTATTGTGGCCAAATCCTCTCCTTTCTCACACAAGCTTAATCTGCGTTGAAATGATCTGTTACAATTAAAATGACATTTACAGAGACAGTTACACCTTGCATCCTAATGAATCCGCCTGCGCCTACCGAAGGTGTTTAAACGGGGGGGGGGGGGGGGGGGGGCAAAATGGAAAACCCCGCTTGGAGCGACGTGCCAGAGTCGCTTCCATCCAGCATTGAAATACTACTCAAATGGTCATCATCTGTATCCCTTTTTCACCGCACCAGTGTACTCCTTTTCATGTTCTGAAGATCAAACCAAAAGTTCTAGCATGTGATATGTAAAAAAATAATAATAAGGTCCGGATTGTGCAAAGTTGTGGGGTTGGTGGGGGTATTCTTATTTATTTATTTATTTATTTATTTTTTCTAGGGAGAGGGGAAGTGCTGGAAGGGATTTCTTTAAAAAATGTGCGGACATTGTTGTAGAGGCAGTAGCGTGCGCCGAGGGGAGCTCTTTCTCTCCCTCGCATTGTGCAGGGAGCAGGTGCTGTCTACATTACCATACAGCTGAGAGCACAAAGAGCTAACTGATTCAGCCCTCACACAATAACAAACGGCCTTAATGACAGCCACGCGAACGACACACACCAAACTCACTTTTTACTAAGCTGAAGGAGGAAAAAAGAGAGAGAGAGGGAGAGATTGCTGGGGATGATGATGATAATAATCATAGAGGGGTGCGGGACCCGGGCGGAGCGGTGGCTCTCTCCGGCAGCGATGGTGTCGGGGACGGGACCCGCGGAGCCCCGCAGCCGGGTCCTCTCAGTGGGTCTCCCCACGCCAACCCTCCCGCTCCCTCCCGTGCCGCCGGGACTCCCGGGACCCCTCTTTCCTCCGCCGACGGGACTGGCGGTGTGAGCGGAGTCAAGGGAAGACAGAGCCTCGGTTCGGTTCGCCCAAATTCATCACCACCACCCCCCTCCAATTATCCCGGTTATGCCAAGGGAAACACGGCGTGCATTTCGAGGGATCAGATCCCCTTTGCTGCGGTTCGCTGGCTCCCACCTCCCTCTTCCCGTTAAAGCCGAAGATGCCCCTTGGAAGTGGCCACGGTCAGCGAGTTACTTTTTGGGGGCACGGCGGTGGCTTTGCACGTTTGGAGAGGTAATTCCAGCCGCCGTCCCCGGGGCCGTTTCCTCGGAGGAGAGCGTTGCGCTGCCGCTGCCCGGTGCGGCGGGGTGTTACCTCTCCCCGGAGCAGAAGGGGGATTCTTGCGGTTACCAAATTTGCAGGAATGTAAATGAGCACGTTTTGTGAGCGCGGAGGGGAGGGGGGAGGAGGGTTGCACATTTTACAGCTCACTGACCATTTGGCGATCCATTGAGAGGAGGGTTTGGAAAAGTGGCTCCTTTGTGACAGCTCTAGCCAGATTGGGGGGCTGCTCATTTGCATCTCATTAGGCATGCAGGCGGCCGGCGGGATATAAGGGAGGCAGGCACCCAAGGAGAGGCAGATCCTTAGCGCTTCCCCCTCGGAGAGAGCCGCCGAGCCGCGGCGCGGAGCGGAGCAGCGCAGAGCAGCCCCCAGTTCCCCCCCTCCCCCCCCAGTCCCCCGTAGGAGCACACCCGGACACGCTCAGCGCGCCGCTGTTGAGACACGAGCTTGTTTTTGTTGGCTGGGATTCCTCTAAAAACAAAAGTGAGCCCACAACAAGGAGAGAGAGCTCCGCTGCTTCTGAAAAATAATAAAATAAAAAGGAAAAAAAGGCAAACACAAAAAGGGATCAAGGCTCCGACGTGACCTGCTGCCGTTTGACACCCACCAGCCCCGACGTGCGCAGGGTGAGCGCAGCCGCGCAGAGCCGCTCCCGCACCGCACAGCACCGGGAATTATCGCCGCTGCCGCTGCCTCTGCAGGGATTTCCAGATCGCCGATTTTTGATCTTCATTGGGAAGCCTTTTCTCTGCCTCTCTTGGGAATTAAGTTGCTTTTTAAACAATTTTTTTATTTTTATTTTTTTCTTCCTGGAGAAAAGGAGGAACATCGTGGATTGGGAAAGAAAAAGAATTTAGCAGATTAATCATAACAATTTTTCCTTCTTTTTTCCTTTTTTTAATATTTTGCTATCCCAAAGAGCTGTCAGCCGCCGACAGGCTACACCTAGAGCTGTCGACAGAGAGGGGACAAAAAGTCAGAGACTCTCCTGAAAGGAGGAGACCGTGACACTAACTCTTCCAGCTCTGCTGGGGCGAGCTGCTCTGGCCGCTGTGTTTTACTCTCCCCCCGAGAGACACTGTCCCCTTTCCCCTCTGAGGAGAAGACAAGGGGGAGGAAAGCGAGGGCACCAGAGCTGCCCCTCCAAAATGGGAGGACGGTTCCTGCTGACACTCGCCCTCCTCTTCGTGCTGCTGAGCCGCTGCCAGGTAGGTACCCGAGGCGGAAGGGGAGGCAGGAACACCTCCAGTGCTCTCTGCACCGGGGGGAGCGGGTCCTGCGGCGGGGCCGGACACTACCACTGCCTGTTGCAGCCGGCTCCCGGGAAGGCGGGGAGGAGGGGGGTGTCGGTCCCGCCGGTGCCCAGGCTCGGGCCGGGGGAGCGGGCTGCTCGGGAGGCTGACGGCCGCTGTCCCCGTCCTGCAGGTCGGCTGCTCCGGGGTCTTCGAGCTGAAGCTGCAGGAGTTTGTCAATAAGAAGGGGCTGCTCAGCAACCGCAACTGCTGCCGCGGCGGTGGCCCCGGAGGCGGAGGGCTGCAGCAGTGCGACTGCAAGACCTTCTTCCGCGTCTGCCTCAAGCACTACCAGGCCAGCGTCTCCCCCGAGCCGCCCTGCACCTACGGCAGCGCCATCACCCCCGTCCTCGGTGCCAACTCTTTCAGCGTCCCCGACGGCGCGGGCGGCGCAGACCCGGCCTTCAGTAACCCCATCCGCTTCCCCTTTGGCTTCACCTGGCCCGTAAGTGGGGGTTGCAAAGGAGGAGGCGGCCCACAACCCACCCAATCCCACCCCATCCCATCCCATCCCATCCCACTCCATCCCATCCCATCCCACCTCATCCCACTCTATCCCACCCCATCCCATCCACCCGGGCCACCTTAGCTGGGTAAGAACCATTCCAAGGGACCACTAATCCCCTCAGGGGTGGAAACAGATAGTTCCTGGGTACTTGGGATGCTGCCTTCTTGCCTTATCTGTTCTCATGCTCTCCCGGTGGGTTGTCTCTGCTTCTTTCCCCAGGGCACCTTCTCACTCATCATTGAAGCTCTGCATACAGACTCTCCTGATGACCTCACCACAGGTAACTGTCTTGAAACAGACTCTTGCCCAGAATAATCCCAGCCTTGCAGCCCTACCTGCCCCTTTTCTCTGCAGTGTGAAGCACGTTCCCTTCATCCCAACCCTGCTCCTCTTCAGGGGACCGTGGGAAAAGAGGCCAACCTGTTGGCACACAGCCCTATCATCCTGCCTCTGCTGTTCCCTTCCCACCAGAGACCCCCAGTTGAGCATCTTCCCATGCCTCTGCCTGCTTCGGGCTCTCTAATCACACCTCTCCTCTCCACTTCCACACAGAAAATCCCGAGCGCCTCATCAGCCGCCTGGCCACCCAGAGGCACTTGGCAGTAGGTGAAGAGTGGTCCCAGGACCTGCACAGCAGTGGCCGCACTGACCTCAAGTACTCCTATCGCTTTGTGTGCGATGAGCACTACTATGGAGAAGGTTGCTCTGTCTTCTGTCGCCCCCGAGATGATGCCTTTGGTCACTTCACTTGTGGAGAGCGTGGCGAGAAAGTCTGCAACCCGGGCTGGAAAGGCCAGTACTGCACTGAGCGTGAGTGTCTACCTTCTTGTCTCCCTGGGTGCTGTTTACAGCAGTGTTCTCTGAGCCCTTGTGGTATATTTCTCTGACATCAGGCCCCATGGGAGAGGGGGACCAAGCTACATTGAGTGGAGGTCTGAGACTGTGTACAGGCTTTGCTGGTGCAGGGAACACGGTGCCTTCAGCACTGCCAAAGGAAGTTGACCTAGACAGCCCCTTCTCAAGCTAATAAAATGTCAGTGCCAACATTACACTCCTGCTCATTGCTGTAGACAGCAAACCTGATAGCAAAATGTTCAGCAGTTGCTCAAATTTAAATATATCAAGCTTACTTTTTATATGTACCCACCCTTTCAACCACAGTACCAATATCATCTACAGGGTACATGGCTTCAGAAGAGGGGACTAGGCTTTGGAAACATGCATGCAGCAGGCTTATTGGTAGGCTTGTTATGGTCTGATGTCTTGCCACCTTGTGCTGAGAAAAGTATTGGGCAGGCAAGATCATCTCTGTGGCCTCTAGACTGTACATTTCTCATTTGGGGTACTCATAAACTGCCACTAACAGACATTGTTGCACCTGGAGCCACAAGAACGTTCAACTACTTCCCCATCTTTCTTCTGTGTGATTGCCATGATCATTACTACTAATAAAGTAGTAAGGGCCATGAGTTTTAAAGTATGCCAGAGCTTGAAGTTGTTGAGGAATGTGGTGTGTTGATACATCAGGAAAAGCTGGGACAGGAAACAGATCACAGCAAGGATAGTCAGGGATGCCAGATACCCTTTGTAGATACCCAGTGGTGTACATCCAAACATGCACACAGCTCCTGCTGCAGTGTGTGATGGCATTCTCTGTGTGTGTACACGGATCTCAAGTACACTGGCGGATGACATACTGGGTGAGAGCTCCTCTCAGTCATCAAAGGGGCAGGCAGGAAGAGAGAAAACAGTTACAGGCTGTAAAGCAGCCTCTTGGTTTTCTCCATGTTGTGTTTTTGTTTTTCTTAAAGCCCACCTACACTGTGGTCTCAGCTGAGCTGCTACCAACAGAGCCAAGACTGACTATTCACACTGCTAGTGACTGCTAGGATGCTTTTAGCAGTTCACGGTACAGAGTTGCACAATAAACAGCAGGCAGAGAGGCTCACATTTCCTTTGATAGTGTTTTAAATAGGAACTACAACCTTTCCCATGATCAAAAGTGCCTAGCCCAGCTGTGTCAAGGGGTGGGGAAAAAGGAAGCATTTTGATAACGAGCTCTTTCAGGGCTGTCAGCACTTTTGGATGCCTGTACATCGCTGCTCTTCCCATGGCAAAGTAGAAGGCTGTCTGTCCTTGATGCATTACTTAGGCTCCTCACTCTGTTTTTCCTCTCAGAAAAACACCAGTTTATAGCAGCAATACTAGGCAGGGGAGATGTGTTTATGTGTGCATGCAAAAAGAATGTTTTGCCGTTAGTGAGCGGAGCTGCCAGTCGCAGACTGCTTCCCGTTGCCTTGCCCCCAGCTCCATTCTTTCCAGCTTGGAGGCGATCTGATTAT